>NC_069785.1:84866973-85179090 GCF_027406575.1 Nycticebus coucang
CAACATCTTCCCATTTCCCCCACGGAAAGTATTGACTTAAAATATGCATTCCAGAGCCAGAGATATGTAGATGATATTTTAGTGTCATGGTAATGAATTAAATTACTCAGAGAATGAATAATAAGAAGTAGCCTAGCCCAAGCCCCGAATAACTCAGCTATTTTGAAGTCAGATAGAGGCAAAGACTTGGAAAGGATAGGAGGGAGGAACAGCTTTCCCCACTCCTTTAGGAAGGAGGATTGTCAATCTTGTGGAATGCAGCTCAGAGTTTTACTAAGAAATGGTAGTTTCTTATTTACTAAATTTCTCATTTACTATGAAATGACAGTTTCCATGGAAACAAGTGATGAACTGAATAAGAGCACCTCTGATGGAACTGTGGTGGCACAATCCAAAGTGAACAGTTTAAAGTGTGAACAAAATGTGAAGAAAGCACCTATAAGCAATTCTTCCAGTTATTTTGGTTGGTTATGATGGAGTGTTTCATTCAGGTTTGAATCTGGGTGAGGGAAGAATTAGAGGAACAAAAGATTAATTTATACAAGTAGACGTACTGAAAGATACTTGAATGCTATTGCAATAAGCCTTCTGTCATTGAGTACAACTGAAGGCTTATGCCTTCCAAGAGAATGTGAGAGAATGGAATCCCCGAATTTTGAGAGATAAGGCTTTCCTCACTATAATGAAATAGAAGAATGTGTAGGGTATATGTGGGTGGATTTGTGCATCACATGGTGGAAAATTTAGAGAACTTTTACCTTTTGCCTCTTTGTTTCTTAATGACTGGTGCTCAACATGCCTAGAGAGGTAGCTAACACACAGAATGTGCTCAATAACTATTTGTGAAATCAATGAATAAGTAAAGTATGAGGCAATGTCATTAGCTAAACTGCAGAGGAATGGATTTGGTCAGAAAACAGTATGTCCTCCACTAGATCATATATATTTTTTTTTTTTTTGTAGAGACAGAGTCTCACTTTATGGCCCTCGGTAGAGTGCCGTGGCCTCACACAGCTCACAACAACCTCCAACTCCTGGGCTTAAGCGATTCTCTTGCCTCAGCCTCCCGAGTAGCTGGGACTACAGGCGCCCGCCACAACGCCCGGCTATTTTTTGGTTGCAGTTTGGCCGGGGCCGGGTTTGAACCCGTCACCCTCGGTATATGGGGCCGGCGCCCTACCGACTGAGCCACAGGCGCCGCCCAGATCATATATATTTTTTATGAAAATGAAAGTGCTCAGAAATTGAGCTGCTTCTAGGGAGACCAAAAATATGAAGTTTATAAGAGGGAAGTGCACACTCTGATGGCTATCACAGCATAGGCTTCATTATGCTGCTGAGTTAGTTTGATTATGCTACTAATAAAGACACTTGGGTGCATTGTTCACCACATTCTGTTTCAGCAATGGGCACAAAAACTATTTCTGTTCACAAACTTAGTATATTTTTGTAGCATGTGATGTTGTATTAGTGTAGATTTATTTGCACCCTAAAGCAAACAGAAGTCAAAAAATATGTCCTAGAAGTATATGTTCTAGAAGGTTGTGCTGTTTTTTTAGTTAGTTTTTTTATTTTTTAGTGTACTGCAGTGCAAAGATAATTTGAGTCAAAGGCCTGTATTGAAATCTAAATCTGGGTCCTATTAGATTCAAGAGGCCTTTGCTAAATTACTTTATTTTTCTGAACATCAATAATCATATGATAAAGAAGAGACGGTGGTCCGAGAGTAGCGCCTGTGTTGAGATGTGAGACATATGGATTTGGGATATAATTGATTTAAAAAACCACTTTGGGGGTATGAAGGCGATTTCTGATGAAAATGGATTGCAATCATTTTCATGACCTTTGTATATTTGTATGTATATATTTTAAAATTTTGCATTTAACTTAAAGTGCTATGAGAAAATTGGCATATTGCAAGGCAGTTCTAGCCACCTCCTTGATTAGGGTACTCTTGGATATGTTCCTGCTGCTTTACTTCAGAGAATGCAACAAATGTCATGAGAAAAAGTAGAGGGGGCTTCCTGTGGGATGTTCTAGAACCAGTACAGAAGCTTCATGAAGGTCCTGGAGAAATGGAGAAGCCAGACGTCATTTCTAAAGAGCACCCAAAAAAGACGAAAGGGATGTTTAAAACCAGTAAGTTCAATTTAATGGTGAGTGAGATGATTGCTTTCAACAGATCTTCGCCAGATGTTAGGTTAGAAAGGTATAAAACAGGTGGATGCAGATAATCTTCCTACAACAAGTGTAGTGATTAGTTTCGCAATGAGGCTTGGAGCACACTTCTGCAAAGTGTCCGTGGTGTCACTGTTCGCTCTCCAAGACACATGGTAGAAGAAACTGTTCTAGTAGATGATGCCAGTGAAAGAGGCTTTTGGAAAAGGCCTCTAGAGAATTGTATGAAAAAAGTGAAAGTACCAGCTCATGTAATTCTAATAGAACAACGGTCTGGATTAATCAGGGCTAGATTAGAAGGAGCTGCCATGTCTAAAGGCCAAATGATCACCTTTCTGGATGCTCGTTCTGACTACCCAGTGGGGTGGCTGAAGACTCTCTTAGCCCAGGATCAAACATGACAGGAAAACAGTGGTATGTCCTATTACTGATGTGATCAGCAACAATACTTTTGAGTACATGGCAAGCTCTGACATGACCTATGGTAGATTCAAATGGAAGCACAATTTTCACCAGTATCCTGTTCCCTAAAGAGAAATGGACAGAAGGAAAGGTGATGGAACTCTTCCTGTCAGAACACCTACAATGGCAGGAGGCCTTTTCTCTATTGACAGAGATTACTTTCATTTGGAAAGCAATTTTTGTATACAAATTTCTTACCAGATTTTCAATTTGGAAAGGAAATTGGAGCATATGATGCTGGAACCAATATTTGGGGAGGGGAGCCTAGAAATTTCCTTTAGAACCTGGCCGTGGGGAGGGACTTTGGAAATTGTTACATGCTCACATGTGGGCCGTGTGTTTCAGAATGCTACACCTTACATGTTTCCACGAGGCACAGGGCAGATTATCGATAAAAATAACAGACGACTTGCAGAAGTGTGGATGGATGAAGTCAGGAATTTTTTCCATATAATTTATCCAGGCATTACAAAGGTAGATTATGGAGATACATCATCCAGACTTGGTCTAAGTAACACTACAATGCAGACCTTTCTCTTGGTACCTAGAGAATATTTATCCTGAGTCTCAAATTCCACATCATTATTTCTCATTGGGAGAGATACGAAATGTGGAAGTAAATCAATGTCTAGATGACATGGCTAGAAAAGAGAATGAAAAAATTGGAATTTTTAATAGTCACAGTATGGGAGATAATCAGGTTTTCTCTTAGACTGCCAACAGAGATATTAGAATGGATGACCTTTGCTTGAATTTTGCTAAACTTAATGGCCCAGTCATAATGCTCAAATGTCACCACCTAAAAGGCAATGAATGTTGGGAGTATGACCCAGGGAAGTTAACCTTGTAGCATGTGAACAGTAATCAGTGCTAGGATAAAGCCACAGAAGAGGACAGCCAGGTGCCCAGCATGAGGGGCTGCAATGGAAGCCAGTCCCAGCCGTGGCTTCTTTGAAATGTCACTCTGTCACTCTTCCAGAAATATTCTAAGACCAAATTTACAAAAAAAAAAAAAAAAAAGAAAGAAAGAAACGAGGATTGACTGGGCTACCTTAGCATACATTTCTGCCACAGTCTTAAATAACAAAAAAGGAAAAGTGCTTTCCTCCTTCCCAGGATGTAAGGTTTACAGCCATTAAAACTTGAACTTCTCTAGCATTTCACTAGCTGTGAACCAGCCTTCCTGTCCACGGATGTGAAACTGCATAGTAGTGAGAGTGTGCACTCTGATGTTTACAAGATTGAAAGAGTCTTTCACCAAGAATCATGGCAAAGAATATTTAGACAATGAAACAATCAACAGAATGTGCTTTCTGGGGAGCTGCATCTTTTATGGTTTGCTTGCACATCAGTAATTACTGCTGAACATGCTGTTGTAATGAAGAGATTTCCAAGAGTATTTTTTCCTGATTAGAACTGGTAGCCAGTATATTAAATATTGATATTAAAATAAGTGAAAAGAACTGGAACCAGATTCCAAATCATGAAAACATTTTTATAAAAATAAAAACTATATTAAACAGGGTTTAAAGAAAATTAAAATAGAACTATGAGAATTACAATTTGTTATAGTATAGTATCAAATTTCTTTCTTTTTTTTTTTGCAATCATGGGGCACCATATATTGGTTTTATATAGCATTTAAGATATTTTCATCTCACTAGTTAACATAGCCTTCCTGGCATTTTCTTAGTTATTGTGTTAAGACATTTATATTCTACATTTAGTAAGTTTCACATGTACCCTTGTAAGATGTACCGTAGGTGTGGTCCCACCAAACACCCCCCCTTCTCCTCCCTCCCTCTTCTTCTTCCCCATATTCTTTGGTTATAACTGGGTTATAGCTTTCATATGAAAGCCAAAATTAGTTTCATAGTAGGGCTGAGTACATTGGATTCTTTTCCTTCCATTCTTGGGTTACTGTACTAAGAATAAGTTCCAGGTCCATCCATATAAACATGAAAGAGGTAAAGCAGGGATCCTCAAACTTTTTAAACAAGGGGCCAGTTCACTGTCCCTCAGACCGTTGGAGGGCCGGATTATAGTTAAAAACAAACAAACAAACAACTATGAACAAATTCCTATGCACACTGCAAATATCTTATTTTGAAGTAAAAAAACAAAATGGTAACAAATACCATCACACCACCTCATGTGGCCCATGGGCCATAGTTTGAGGACCCCTGATAAAGTCTCCATCTTTCTTTAAGGTTGCATAATATTCCATGTGTACATATACCACAAATAATTAATCCATTCGTGGATGGATGGGCACTTGGGCAGTTTCCATGACTTAGCAATTATGAATTGGGCTGCAATAAACATTCTGGTACAAATATCTTTGTTATGATGTGATTTTTGATCTTCTGGGTATATACCTAGTAGAGAAATTATAGGATTGAATGGCAGGTCTATTTTTAGATCTCTAAGTGTTCTCCAAACATCTTTCCAAAATGAATGTATTAATTTGCATTCCCACCAGCAGTGTAGAAGTGTTCCCTTTTCTCCACATCCACGCGAACATCTCTGGTCTTGGGATTTTGTGATATGGGCTAATCTTACTGGAGTTAGATGATATTTCAAAGTAGTTTTGATGTACATTTCTCTGATAATTAAAGATGATGAGCATTTTTTTCGTATGTCTGTAGACCGTGCACCTGTCTTCTTCAGAGAAGTTTCTCTTCAAGTCCTTTGCCCATCCTGTGATGGGATCACTTGTTCTTTTCTTGATACTACGTTTGAGTTCTCTGTGGATTCTGGTTATTAAACCTTTGTTGGAGACATAACCTGCAAATATCTTCTCCCATTCTGAGGGCTGTTTGCTTGCTTTACTTACTGTGTTCTTAGCTGTGCAGAAGTTTTTTAGTTTGATAAGGTCCCAGTAGTGTATTTTTGAAGTTGCTTCAATTGCCCGGGGCGGGGGTCCTCCTCATAAAATATTCGCCCAGACCGATTTCTTCAAGAGTTTTCCCTACACTCTCTTCTAGTATGTTATAGTTTCATGTCTTAAGTTTAAATATTTAATCCAGTGAGAGTCTTAGTTAATGGTGAAAGGTGCGGGTCCTGTTTCAGTCTTCTACAGGTCGCCAGCCAGTTCACCCAGCACCATTTGTTAAATAGGGAATCTTTTCCCCACTGAATGTTTTTAATTGGCTTGTCAAAGATCAAATAATGGTAAGTAGCTGGGTTCATCTCTTGGTTCTCTATTCTGTTCCATATATCTACCTCTCTGTTTTTGTGCCAGTACCATACTGTTTTGATCACTATCAATTTATAGTATAGTCTGAGGTCTGGTAGCATGATTCCTCCTGCTTTGTTTTTATTTCTGAGTAATGTCTTGGCTATTCGAGGTTTTTTCTGATTCCATATAAAATGAAGTATTATTTTTTTTGAGATCTTTAAAGTATGACAGTGAAGCTTTAATAGGGATTGCATTAAAATTGTATCTTGCTTTGGGTAGTATGGACATTTTAACAATGTTGATGCCATGAACATGGTATGTTTTTCCATTTGTTACCATTTTCAGCTATTTCTTTTCTTAGAGTTTCATAGTTCTCTTTATAGAGATCTTTCATATCCTTTGTTAGATAAACTCCCAAATATTTCATCTTCTTTTGCATTACTGCGAACAGAATAGAGTCCTTGACTGTTTTTTCAGCTTGACTATTGTTGGTATATATAAAGGCTACTGATTTAAGGATGTTGATTATGTAACCTGAGATGCTGTTGTATTCCTTGATCACCTCTTAGAGTTTTGTAGTATTATCCCTGGTATTTTCCAGATATACAATCATATCATCTGCGAAGGCCAAAAGTTTGATCTCTTCTGACCCTATATGGATAGCCTTGATCACCTTTTCTTCCCTAATTGTGATGGCTAAAACTTCCATTAAAATGTTAAAGAGCAGTGGAGACAATGGGCAACCTTGCTTGGTTCCTGATCAGAGTGGAAATGATTTCAGTTTAACTCCATTCAATACAATATTGGCTATAGGTTTGCTGTAGATGGCCTCTATCAGTTTAAGAAATGTCCCTTGTATACCAATTTTCTTGAGTGTTCTGATCATGAAGGGATGCTGGATATTATCAAAAGCTTTTTCTGCATCAATTGAGAGAATCATATGGTCTTTTTTAGTTTGTTTATGTGCTGAACTACATTTATAGATTTACGAATATTGAACCAGCCTTGAGACCCTGGAATAAAACTGACGTGGTCATGATGTATAATTTGTTTTGTGTGTTGCTGGATTCTGTTTGTTAGGATCTTGTTGAATATTTTTGCATCTATATTCATTAGTGATATTGGTCTCTAATTTTCTTTTCTTGTTGGGTCTTTTCCTGGTTTGGGGATCAGGATGATGTTTGCTTCATAGAACATGTTGGGTAGTCTCCCTTCATTTTCTATATTTGGAACAGGTTGAGTAATATAGGTACTAGTGCCTCTTTAAAGGTTTGGTAGAATTCTAATGTGAAGCCATCTGGTCTCTGGCTTTTCTTTTTATGGAGATTTTGTATGGTTGATACTATTTCAGAACTTGATGTGGGCCTGTTCAACATTTCCACTTGATTCTGGATAAGTCTTGGAAGGTGACCTGCTTCCAAGTATTGGTCGATTTCCTTCAGATTTTCATATTTCTGAGAATAGATTTTCTTGTAATATTCATTAAGGATTTTTTGAATTTCTGAGGAGTCTGTTGTTGTTTCATCTTTGTCATTTCTGATTGATGAAATTAGAGAGAGATTTTACTCTTTTTGTTCCTGGATAGGTTAGCCAAAGGTTTATCTATTTATTGACATTTTCAAAAACCAACTTTTTGATTTATTGATCTGTTGTATAATTATTTTGTTTTCAATTTCATTTAATTCTTATGTAATTTTGGTTATTTCTTTTCTTCTACTGGGTTTGGGGTTGAAGTATTCTTCCTTTTCCATTTGCTTGAGATGTCCTATTAAGTTGTTAACATCCCCTCTCTCCGTTCTCTTGAGGAAGGCTTGCAGTGCTATAAATTTCCCTCTTAGGACTGCCTTTGTGGGATCCCAGAGGTTCTGATAATTCATGAATTCATTGTCACTTTGTTCCAAAAATTTGCCAATTTCCTTCTTAATCTCATCTCTGACCAAGCTATCATTCAGCATAAGGTTATTTAACTTCCATGTTTTTGTATTAGTATGCAGATTCCTGCTGTTACTGAGTTCAACTTTTATTCCACGGTGGTCCGAGAAGATGCAAGGAATAATTTCTATTCCTTTAAATTTACTGAGGTTAGACTCTTGTGACCTAAGATGTGATTGATTTTGTAGTATGGGCTGATAAGAAGTATGTTTATTCAGTTTTGTTGTGATGAAATGTTCTGTAGAAGTCTGTTAAATCCAAATGTTGGATGGGTAGGTTTAAATCTATAATTTGTTTGCTCAGCTTCTTATTGGAGGATCTATGCAACACTGCCAAAGGAGTGTTAAAAACTCTGACTATTATGGAGCTAGAGGAAATCTAGTTGCTCATGTCTGTTAGAGTTTCTCTTATAAATTTAGGTGCACTCTGGTTGGGCGCATAAATATTAATAATTGAAATTTCATCATATTCAATATTACCCTTAACAAATACGAAGTAACCATTCTTATCCTTCCTTTCTTTAGTTGCTTTAAAGCCTATTGTATCTGCAAATAGTATTGCAACACCTGCTTTTTTCTGATTTCCATTTGCCCGAAATATGGACGACCATTCTTTCACCCTGCATCTATATTTATTTTTTAAATTAAGATGAAATTCTTGTATGCAGCAAATATCTGGCCTGAGTTTTTGTATCCAGTCAGCCACTGTGTGCCTCTTTATAGGACAGTTTAAGCCATTCATTATAATGGAGAATATTGATAAGCCTGGTAAAATTTTGGGTATCGAGTTTTTCGAAAGTCCAGTGGACATTTTTAATCCTTTCCCGACTGTGGAAGTTGGAGTTTTATCAAAAGTTCTGAGTGAGTTTACTTTTGTGGTAGAGGATTGTGCTGGTCATTATGAAGGATAGGTCTGAGAATATCCTGAAGAGCTGGTTTAGTTATGGCAAATTTCTTCAACTTATGAATGTCATTAAAGTATTTAATTTCTCCATCATAAACGAATCTCAGTTTAGCTGGATACAGGATCCTGGGTTGAAAGTTATTTTGCTTTAGGAGATTAAAAGTCGGTGACCACCATCTTCTGGCTTGAAAAGTTTCAGCAGAGATATCTGCAGTCATTCTAATATTCTTCCCTTTGTACATAAGGGATTTCTTACATCTGGCTGCTTTCAGAATTTTCTCCTTCATATTAACTTTAGTTAAATTAATTATGATATGACAGGGGGATGTCTTATTTGCATTGAGTTGTGCTGGGGTTCTGAAACTGCTATCTGAATTTCAGAATCTCTTGGCATATCTGTAAAATTCTCTTTCATAATCATGGAGAGGAGCCTCGGTGCTTTGTGAAGCCACTTCATTTCTTTCAGGGATTCCAATGAGGTGGAAATTAGTCTTCTTCAAATTATCCCCAAGCTCTCTGAGAGAATGATTTGTTTTTGCTCTCCATTTTTCTTTCTCATTGAGAGTTTGGAAGCATTCAAAAGCTTTGTCTTCAATGTCATAAATCCGTTCTTCTACTTGTTCCACTCTGAGGGATTCTACTGTTACTGAGGGATTCTATTGTATTTTTCAGATCTTTGAGGGCTGCAAATTCTTGCCTCAATGTGTCAAAATCTTTGGTGATTTTGTCTTAAATTTGTTGATTTCTTGAGACAACTTTTGAATTGCTCCTCAAAGTTCTAATTCCAACTTTTCCTCCATTCTCTTAATCTTGTTTGCAATCCAAATACTGAATTTGATTTCTGACATCTCGGCCATCTGTTTATGAATGAGATCTTTAGTTACATCTGCCATTACTTTCCTTGGGGGTGGGGTGGGTGGGTTAATCTACTCTGGTTATTCACGTTACCAGAGTTTTTCTGGTAACATGATTCTGCCCTCTGATTATTTTACACCGTTTGACTAGATAAGTGGATAAAGAAAAGTTGCTCTTGGGGCTCCAGAAATAGTTATTAAGCAGCCCTTTTCCCAAAAGCTGGGACTGGTGTCTGTACCTTTTCCCCTGAAGCTTTGCTGATGATCCGTATAGTGCTATGGCTTGGGACCTGTTTGGTGTGTTGAGGCTAAGTGGCTCCATCTTGTTTTCAGCTGGTCTCTGTCTGACCCTAGTGAAACAGTTACTCTGGGTTGAAGTCTCAGCTGTGGAGAAATACCAGCAATTAAGTCACCCTGCCCCGCACAGGCAACAATTGGAAAAGGAAAATCAAACCTTCCTACAACCACACACCCAGGGTACCACTTGGATAGTCCTCAGGTGATTGGCTCAGTTCAAAAGATCCAAATCAATTGTTTCAGTCAGTATCTGTCTCAGGTGGGAGAGTTTAAAAGGTCTCTGTCAACTAGATCGCAGGGGTCTGCTGACAACTCAAAGATGACTTGGTCTGGTGCTCTGTGAGGTTAGGAGGACCCACCTTAAAAATAGATTAGTCTGGGAAGGTTGATGCCTCCTTCCCCTCCTTGTGTCTCTGTCACACCCAGTCACTGATAACCCCACAGGACTGTGACCCAGTTCCCTCCAATGAGCAGATATTCCAGGGGGTTGTGCCTGCCCTAATCACAAGGAGATCTGTGTCTCCTCAGCCAGGCCACTGCTCTTTGCCCCTATCCAGCATGGGGAGGTGAGGCCTGACAACCTCAGGTGCTTAATGGAGGCTGGGGCTGTTCACTCAGTTCCAGCCCCACCCCTGATTGATGTTAGTGACAGAACAGAACAACTTTGTGGAATTTGTTTCTGTCCCTGCTAAATTTTCCTGCAGAAGAGAAGCTGTTTTGAGTTCACAGAACTTGTGCCTCAGGCCCTGTCTGGTCTCAGCTATAGTTTGTATTCACAGCATGGTTACCTGTCAGTTCCAGCCTCTGCCTGCCCTCCTTTGTTTAGGCTGATCATCCCCTGAGGGCCAGTACATCCCAGGCTTAGTAAAGTGGTCCTCTGGGTCAGCCATGCCCTGGGAATATGCCAGCTCTGCATGTGCATTATCTAGTCCCCGTGCTTCACACAGGCCGGTACCACTTCAGGCAAACTCTTTACTCATGGTGCCTGAGTTTCCATCCCAGATCTGTTCTGCTAGTAGTTGCCACCCAAAAAGATGCCCAGCCTCCTCTGGTTGTCCACAGAGACAGGGGGTGTGACTCCAGAATATCCAGGGGTGAGTCCTATTATTGACAAAAATGGCTGCTGCTCTGCACCTGTGTGGTTCCCTCTCAGCCGACCATCCTCTCCTCACTCCTGTGCCACAGAATTAGTACTGACCAGCAGCAGTCCAGGCCATGTCCACACCTCTCGAGAAAACAACGAAGAATCTGGACTTCTGGGGGACAGGCTTCCAGACCTCAGAGTGAGAGTGGAGGGAAGTGCTGGGATCTTAGAATTGCAGGTAGAGCATATATACAGTTTTTCGGCCTGGCAGGAGAGCGCCATGGCACCCTAGTAGGGGAAGTAGGTCCAGTTTTTAGAGGATCTCTCCCATGGAGTATAATGGGAGGACTTTTGAACTCTGCTCGTTTGTTATGGGGTACTCTCAGCCTTTCTCATGGGGGAGGGAGCTCCTATCCACTTGGTGATGGATTTTGTACCTTTTGTTTGTATCCTTGATGTTGTGGCTTGCCTCTGTAGGGTTGATGTGCATTTTTCAACCTTCTCTCTTGGTGCAGCTCTAATCTGCCAGGTTACTTGCCAAATTTCTGTCTTTTAACTCTTCTTCTGGACAGGAGCCTCTGTGGAAATCTGGCTTCAGTCAGCCATCTTGTCTCCACCGCCTAGTATCAAATTTCTATATAAATTTTTGACCTCAGTGGGGAAAAATAACTGATTTCAATGACATTCGTTTAATTTTCATCTGTAATAGTCACGGATGCTTTTATTTTCTTCGGGGTCCTGAAATTGAGCTTTAAAATGGCTCTTTGAATATGGTTTTAATTTCTTTGTATAATTTTTAAAATTTGGTTTGTGTACTATCAGAATTGTGATTTTTAATTGCCTTCTAAAAAATGGAGATTTGACATCATGTCTGGGTTCAACTGAACAAGTTAGGTATTGAGTTGCTCTTCAGTCAACTGGCTTATAGAGTTTCTCTCACACACGCCCCCCCTCACAGAATTTGTGTATACAAATTTCTTACCAGATTTTCAACTTCTTAACTTGATTCAGCTGCTTATGCTTAATACCCAAGATTCATACTACCGTACTACAGATTTGTTTTCACAGCAATGAATCTTTAGTTCTTTATGATTCCACTTAATAGCCTACAGAAGTGACTTATTATTTGGGTACTTGGAGATAATATATTTGACGGTTTTTTGGAAGACCTTTTCCACTCCATACTCAGATGTGCTTCATTGTCAAGTGCATATTTAGATTAGATTCTTGAATTGTCATGTTTATCTGCTGCTTTTTTAAAAATAAAATTTGACTGAAAATGTTTAATTAGTATTTTTTAAGAAGTACAGCTATTATTCCTTATTTCTACATTTCTTCCCTAAATTACATTTAGGCAAAATTGATTTTATTTTTCTCTGATTTTTACTATCATGAAGCCACCTGAATGTAAATTAAAATGGATTATCAATTACAAGCTAATCTTTTAATCTCATAGATAATCTCATTGTGACATGTTTTCTGACATGTAAAACAGTTCTTGGTATTTGTTTTAACTTTACTGAAAAATTAGGAAAGTAAAACATTTTATAAAATGTTAATTGAATAATAAAAGGACATTAAATGTTTTTAAAGTGTCATAAAGTACAAAGACTGTAATGGCCCTTTAATTGTTAACTGATATATGGCGCACAAAAGGAAATGAAGGCAGTTTCCTTTTGTACAATGTCAATTTGTACTGGCTCATGAAGTTCATCTTAGGAAAAAAAATGTTTATATATTTGTTCTTTAGATTGTGAATATTTTCTGAGAAAGAGTAATACCTTTTGCTCTGACAATTCTAGAAATACATTTTACAACATCACATTCAAGACCTTCCCTTAGCATGTCAGAAGAACTGAAAGTGTCCCAGAAAATTAAATGTTATAGATTCACATAGAGCAAAAATGTCAGAAAATAGGTGACCTGTTCTAGAAGAAATGCCAAAATAGGATACTGAAGAACATGAAATTATAATTGAAACATTAATATGAGTTTATGGGTCACTGCACAATCCAAAGGTACATTCAAATAAGCAAGGACATATTATAAAGATACTCTCTAAAAAGGAAATTTAGGGTTTCTGCCTTCCCATAATGGCAGAGTAGCTTTTATGTATGTATGTATGTATATATATAAATAAGAAATAAGAAAAATACACATAAACATATATACATCATATATAGAGAGTATATATAATATATAAAGTATAGAGTATTGTACATAATATATAAAGAGTAGCAAAGGGCTTACACATCTACATAGACACACATATGTGTATATATACATATATCCATATATTTATGTGTATGTCTCTTATATATATCTATATATATATGTCTCTTGTACAGAGGAGATAGTTCAGAGTTTGGGTCCCACCAAACTACAAAGTGTCAGTAAAAATCTTGGATTTTTCCCAGTCTGTATTTTAGAAAACATATTATGCCCATGACTAAAATATTAATCCTAAATCCAAGGGCAAAATTAAAATACATTTATCCTCACAAAATGTAAAACCAAATCTCCATCAATATGAATTTTTCAGATTAAGATATTATTCAGTCTCAATATGTTTTCTTATAATGCTGTCCAGCATGCAACCAAAAATTATCATACCTATGAAAAAATAGAAAAATGTAATTTATACTCAAGAAAAGAAATGAGACAAAATGAATTATGTAGTTCTGTAAAAAGAATAGTTCAGGAATTTAGGAAAGAAGGAAATCTATTTGATTGCTTTTAGAGTTAATTTGAAGGATCTGTCATTGATTGGATATTGATTAAGAAAAGGAAGAAATTGGGCAGCGCCTGTGGCTCAGTGAGTAGGGCGTTGGCCCCATATGCTGAGGGTGGCAGGTTCAAGCCCAGCCCTGGCCAAACTGCAACAAAAAAATAGCTGGGTGTTGTGGCGGGTGCCTGTAGTCCCAGCTGCTTGGGAGGCTGAGGCAAGAGAATCGTGTAAGCCCAAGAGCTGGAGGTTGCTGTGAGCCATGTGATGCCACGGCACTCTACCAAGGGCAATAAAGTGAGACTCTGTCTCTACAAAAAAAAAAAAATAAATAAATAAAAGGAAGAAATTATAGATTAGTTTAGATTTTGTGTCTGGAGCAAAATCTATTATTCTATTCTATTATTATTCTTAATAGAATAAGTTAATATGCTTATAGAGTATTAATAACATTCTATAGATGGGAAGAAGGATTTCAGAGACAAAGATCATTATTTAGTTTGACCAGGTTAATTTGAAGTGTCTATTGCACAGGTCTGGAGTGAGAGATGGTTAACAGAATTTTGATATAAATCTCTATTGCATAGGTCTGGAGTGAGAGATGGTTAACAGAATTTTGATATAAATCTCAGGGGACTCCAGTAGAGAAATCTACATATAAGCATAATATAAATGCAGATTTGAAAGTTATTTTCAAGAGTGTTGCTTGTCCTGAGAGTGGATGAGATTATCCAACTGGAACTCTCCTACTGAAGAGAAATGGCCTGAGGAGAGAAAAAAAGCAAATATCATGGAAGGGGAGACTTCACAAGTGGGGAGTGATCAAAGAATTTCTCTGTTTCAATATAGTCAAGGACTAAAAGTATCCAGCCAATGTGGCTGCAAAGATGTCAAAGGTAACTTTGCAAGGGTAGTTTCTGTGGAATGGTGTGTTGGAACACATGCACAATTGACCAGAGGGGTGAAAGATAGATGGAAGCAAATGTAGAGTACAAGATAGAAAGATGTGAGCATGCTGACATTCGGAGCGAGAACACATTCAGGAGACACAGGCTGTAGTTGAGAAGATGGGTTTAATTGATGGAGGAATGCTCTTGAACAGGAAATGGCAAAGACTGATCTAGAAGCAGAGACCAGAGGAAGATGGAGGATCTTAATGAGGTATTTGGATAGTGAGGCTGGTCAACAATTTGTGGCCCATTGAACCTCCAGGGCCCACATTAGAGAATTCAAATACAATTCTAGGAATTATGCACATGCTGCAGAAATGTTGTATTGCCATTGCCATGTATTGTGAAGCTCAGTAGCAAAGAGCTGTCAAACCCAAAAAAGATCATTGTCCGGGTGGCTAGAGAAGGGCGTTCAGCAGTTTTAAGAAACCACACTTCCAAAAATAAATGCAAAGTTCTAATCAAAATGAATTGGAAGGCAAAATTAAAGATGGAAATGCCATGACGTCATTTGCCAGATTTCTCTGTCCTCAAATTGAAGTATATTTGCCACTCCCTTATAAAAAGGATTCAGAATAAATAAATTAATCCTTTCTCATCACATTTAAAATTTGTTTACACAAATAAAACTATAAACTTTTCCCCATTTAAGTAGTATAATCTAGAATTTTAGTTGGATGAAAAAATGTGTGCAAAACTACAGATTTCTGAGAGATGAGAATCTTATCTGTGCTCTTAAATTATGTAAAGACAGAGACTCTAAGACTTTCCTCTAAAATTAAAAAAAAACTACTTCATATGCTAGAAAATAGTTATTTTGTGGTAAAGTTTCTTTTGGTTTGTAATCATAGATTATAATAAAGTAACAACTTTTGTGTCTTATGTATATTAAACATTTAATAACATTATTATAGAAAAGTTTCTGGACTATGCTGTCCATTTTAGGCCATGACCCTTAAGGAAGATGTGCGTTAAATCCTTCTTTTTAAAATCATTTGGTCAAAGTTACTTACATCCTAATATGTATTATGCAAAAAACAGACAGCAATAGCAACTGAATTGTAAAATGTGCAGTTCTTCAATCAGTGTTTTATAGGTAATCTCTAAATAAATGCGAGCTTATCAGATGCTTAAATGCACTGGATTTAGAAGTCCTTGTTCGGATTCTGATTTTATCATACACAACCAAGTAAATTACTTAACCCTTATAAATATTTTTTCCTTAATCTGTAATGAGAAAATAGCAATAGTGTCTTTCTCTTCTGGTTGTCAGGATTTAATTGCCCAATCTAACTTAACGACCTACATCAAGTGGCTGGCACATAATAAGCACCAGTAAATGCTGGTTGCATTCATAGAGCTATCACAAGCATTATCCTTTTTATTAGCGATCATAATTAGGTTTATTTTTGTTTCATGGACAGGCTAAATTAAGGGCAGTTTGGATTTGCATATTTAACAGCATTAGGTTTTTTGACACATACATTATCTTGACTAACCTTCGTCAAAATACACAAAAAAGAAATGTTATTTTAGTATTTTATAAACAAGATAATGGAGGATAAGAGATCATGAAGCAGGAAATCAGAAATTGACAATGCAGAAATCCAGTCATCCTGTCTGACTCTACAGTTTATGTTTTTCTCCATTTTATAACACTGCACAGACGTGGATATGTGTTTGTAACAGATATGAAGTCAGAAAGAACTTAGTTACTAGCTTCTGCACAGCCAAAAAATAATCAACAGAGTGAATTTCAGAGTGAGAAAATGTTTGTGAAGCATACATTCAGCAAAAGACTAGTTCTAGAATCTCTGAGGAATTCAAACCATTCAGCAGAACTAGAGAAAACAAACCCATTAAGAAATGGCAAAGGACATGAACTGGCATTTTCTAAAAGACATGCAAATGGCCAATAAATACTTAAAAATACATGCAACATCACTAATCAGAGAAATGCAAATTGAAATCACAATGAGATACAATTTTACATCAGTCAGAATGGATATTTTTAAAAAGTAAAAAAACAACAGATGTAGGTGATGCCGTGGAGATGCCCTTTTTGACAATCGTAAGCATTTATCACTATGGTTGGATAAAGATGAAATGCCGAAACACAGTCCCAAACCGAATATTTACCAAAAAAAGCGAATGGTATCTGTTTGGTGGTCCAGCACTGGTATTACTCACTACGGCGTCATGAAACCTGGTGAAACGATTACAGGAGATGTCTATTGCAACTAATTGGATGAAATGATGAGGATGCCTGTGATTAAACAGCCAGAATTACTCCATAGAAACAGGCCAATCTGCCTGCAAGACAATGTTGTCACACGACACTGTCAAGCTACAAAAGCTGAACTTGGAAACTTTCTGTCATCCACCCACCTTGCACCAGCTACCACTTCTTCCAAGCTTTGGACAATTTTTTTCAAATGAAAAATATTCAATTTTCAACAACCTTATGGAAAACACCTTTCATAATTTACTGCCACTTGTTCTCCAGGCTTCTTTGCTGCCGGCATAAACAAGCTACTCTTAAAATGGTAAAACTGTGTTAACAGTTTAGGTGCATACTTTGATTAATTGTACTGCTTCTTGTTTGAGATATGATAAACTCAACTTTTGACTTGAAATCGACATTTCATATTTAATGACCTAAATACAATGACTTACAATACAATTTTTTTTTTTTTTTTTGCAAAGGAAATCTTGATTTGGGGCCCAGTTCAGTTAAGATACTCACAACATGTACTAAGAATCAAGGATAGAGGGGAAAATGTGCATGTCTCTAATGATTAGTGACTTTGAACAATTTTCAATATGCTTTTGGGGCCATTTGTCAGGTATTTTGCATTTTAAATCAATTTATTTATTTTATTGTATTGAGTTATTAAAGCTTTTTATATATTTTGGATGTTAACCCCTTATCATACATACGGTTTGCAAATAATTTCTGCCTATCTGTAGGTTGTATAATTACTCCATTAATTGTTTTTTGCATTTTTTTTTTTTTTTTGGCTGGGGTTGGGTTTGAACCCTCCACCTCTGGTATATGGGGCCGGTGCCCTACTCCTTTGAGTCAAAGGCGCCACCCCTCCATTAATTGTTTACTTTGCAATGTAGCTTTTTAGTTTGTTGCAATCCTATTTGTCTATTCTCACCTTTTTTGCCTGTACTAGTGGGGTCAAACCTGCTAAAATGACTACACAGATAAATGTAGTGAAAGTTCTCTTTGTTTTATTCTAGCGGCTTTACAGTTTCATGTCTTACATTTAAGGCTTATTCTTCTTTGATTTGATTTTGGTATATGGTGAAATAAGGGTCCAATTTTATTCTTCTGAATAGGAATACTCAGTTTCTCCAACATCATCTACTGAGGAAACTTTTTATTTTTTCCAATGTGAGTGTTCCTTGTAGCTTTGTCAAGACTAATTTCTTGCAAATGTGCGGGTATATTTTTGGGCTCTCTCTTCTTTCCCATTGGTATATGTGGTTTTTTTTATTTCTAGTATGGTGTTGGTTTGATAATTATAGCTTGCTACAACCAGTAGTATTATTTTTAAACTACATATACTTAGTCTGGACATAAGTATAAATCAAGCAGGGGTAGTTAATGATAATTTTATATTAGTTAAATTTTGAAACATGGTAGGTTTTATATAACTTAGAAATATATTTCTGCTGGCAAGGGAAATTATAGCAGCTGCAAAAATAAATAAGGGGGACTTATTTAAATTAAAAAGCTTCGGCATAGCAAAGGACATAGTCAACAGAGCAAATAGACATCCTAGAGAATGGGAGAAAATGGGTACAGGCTATACATCTGACAACGTGCTTATATCCACTCTGGTAGTAATTGGTCGATAATCTCGCCAAAGCTGTCCTTCAGGAAATACATATTGTTCAGTACATTGCTATGGTCTTCACATTGGAAATAGAAACCAAGAGCTCAGAAAGAGCTCAGAGAAATCAAACAATAGCAAGTACAACAACACCCCCCTCCCCCGAAACAAACCTCCATTAAAAACTGTGCAAAAGGCATGAACAGAAGTTTTTCAAAAAAGATAGATAAATGGTCAATAAGCATATGAAAATATTCTCACCAGTCCCAACCATCAGGGGAAGGCAGATCAAAATCACAATGAGATATCACTTTATCCCTGTTAGAATGGCTTGTATGAAAAAGTAAAAGAAAAAAAAGGATCCTGGCATGGATGCAGAGAAAGGAATGCTCATACTCTGTTTGTAGGACTTCAGACTAGTACAACCTCTATGGAAAACAGCAGCGGACCTGACGTTCAATCCAGCAATCCCACTAGTAGGTATTTACCCAAAGGAAAAGAGTTCATTTTATCAAAAAGACACCTGCACTCAAATGTTTACTGTGCCACAATCCACAATCGCAAAGATGTGGAATCAAACTAAGTGTACATCCATCCTCCCCACCCACCCCCATACCAGCCATAAGGAGAAATGGAGTAATGTCTTTTGCAGCAATTGGGATGAAACTGGAGACCATTATCCTAAGTACCTCAGGAATGCAAAAACAAAGACCACATGTACTCTTTATTAATTTGGAACTAATTGGCTGGCACACATGGGCACAGAGAAAAGTGAAAGTCATTGGAAATCAAGAAGTGGAAAGAGGGGAGGGGTAAGGGCCTACCCAGCAGGTACAATGAACATCATTTGGGTGATAGGGACACTAACAGCCTTGACTTGAGCATTACAAAATCTGTCTATGTAACAAAAACATTTTGAAATAAAAAAACAACAAAGAAAGAACAAAAGAAATATATTTCTGCTAGCTATTCTTCAAAGAAGAAGATTTGGTGTACAAGTCTTGCATTTGAATACAATTCCTAAAGATTTGGGGAGAATGAGAAATGGAAGCAAGGCTGCTCAATATTGACAAAGATCTCCTGTTAGTGATCTGCCTAAAATTTGTTTATCTTTTATTTCTTTGTATACACATGCATTTGGGAGTTCAATCAATATCTGCTACTTTTACTGTTAAGAGGCTGGCTTACAACGGTGTATACAATTGTTTTTCTCAATAATCATGATTAATTTGCATTATGGTAGCCAATACTTTTGAATTCTGTCTGTCCAATCTAATCTGTAATATTAGACATGCATTTTCTTGCAGACAAAATAAATGACCAGGTAGGACTAAATGGTCATATGAAAAACATGACAATAGCATCAATTAATAGTAATAACTGTATAACTAACGATTCCAGAATAACATTTTAACTTTAGATAAAAAGAAATGAGCTAACTGTGGTCTGATATTTAAAAAATTCTGAACAAAATGAGGATTACTGCCTAAATACTGATAGTCACACCAATAAGTAACTGTGAAAGACATCCAAGGACAAGGTGATTTATTATGAAAAATCCATGACACAAATGTCATTTTGTATTATTTCAACCCAGAACACAACCCAGGAGAGACATGTGGACTACAACTTTTAAATAACTTACTTTTAAAAAATATTCTAGAATGGTCACACTCCCAGTTTGAGTTGGTATTTCCACTTTGAAACTGTACGGTAGTGAAATCAAAAGGGAATATCGATGCCTTACTTTTCCCAGTTATGTAGCAGTAAAGTAAAAAACAAACAGAAAAACATTCCCCTCTAGCTTTGCTCTCTCTGAAATGCTAAATCAAAAAAATAAGAGCACTCAGATTAAATTTTTATTTCTTCCTAATTTTTTTACATGTATATGAAAAATAAATAACTATAATTTACTATTACTGGACTTATTTTAGTTTCTCAGTGAACAGGGAAAATGTTAAAAAGAAAAAACGATACCTGAACCAATAAGAAAAAAATAAAAGGCAAGAAAGTCGGTACTATAAACGGAGAAATTGTTCTGAAATATGTTGAACATCCCATCAGTTATTTAGTGTGATGACAGCCAAAACACAGGGATGAGAAATTGCCCCCAGAAGAAAGTGTCTTGCGATATTAGCAAGATGATAATAAAGGAGGGTTAAAATTACAAAGAGGAGACAGACATCGTTCATGTAAGATGACCACGTACTGACGAGCTTCTCATTTTAAGATGCTGTTTTAGGTGCTAATGCCATCGTTGGGCTGTTGGGACACAGTGTTTTGAACGTATTTTAAATTTTTTCAAAGAGAAATAAAATGAAATTGTGTGTACAAGTCAAAATATAATGAATGTGGGAATGATCATGCTTATTTTTTTGTTTTCAAATACTAGAGAGCATGATAAATGTTAACCAGGAATAGATTTTGCTTACTATTATTTGTCAACATCAGAGAAAAAACATAGTTAAAATAGAATCCATTTTCTGTGTTTTATTTTTAAACGGAATCACCATTTTTAAGAGAGTGTTTGTGGTTAAGTGGTTTTAAGATTGATCCATTTAGTTAGTTGTAGTTTTACATATAAATAAAATAACCATAAATTGAATGAATAATAATGGCGAACATAATCAGTTGGAGTCACTTTTCCCTGGGGAAAACCCTCCAAGATCATTAGGCACACATCAGTAAAGAGATGAGGATGAAATAAGATTGCTTTCAACTCCACAAATTTAGGAGAAATCTCACTTATGGAATCACATAATGGTAATAAGAAAAACTATCATAAAATAGTTCTAGTAAAATGTCAATATCTTATTTTTAGAGTTTTTGTTTAATATAAGTAAGTCAAAAAGTCTTTTTAATGTCACCCAATAAATTATAGAAGAGTATTAATATAATTTTCATTATTTAACAGGTATTCCTGATAGCTTATTAGAAAGAAGAACAGACAGAGAAAGAGAGGATAAAGAGGGAGGAAGGAGAAAAGGTGAGCAGGAGATGGAGGAGAGATCGATATAGATTGAGGAAAAATAGCACTTTCTAGAAAAGATGTCACTTCTGGGATAAAACATGCTTTGGGCAGATTATAGAGTATATCAGAGGCATTCTGCTTAATAAAGGATAAAGATAACTAGAGTTTCAAAAATACAATCAACTGGAATCTCATTTATAGTGAAATTTCAGCAATTTCAGGCAGAATAATTTAAGAATACTCTGCAAAAGGTTATAAAAACAAGTCCTGCTGTAAGGACGTAAGATTTCCATCACAGACTGATATGGTATGTGGCAGTGGCTTAAATAAAAACAAACATTTTAAAAAGTAGGCGGTGATCAAGTCATATTAGGTTCAAATGCTCTGAATAGGTAGCTTTCCTCTCTGATGGACCGCAGTCTACACAAATGCTAGGTCAACTACATGAAACCATACCTTTCTCTTGGCTTTGAGCTGCTCGTGATACTTGTCACAGGTGTCTCCTGGGATTTCTCCTCCCCAGAGAGTAATTCCAACAATGGTGTATGTGATACCCATGACGAGCAATGGGAAACAGTACACCAGAATAATGACAACAATGTGGTAACTGTAAGAAATGAGAACAACACTTACTGAAGCACCTGTTGGGTTGAAATACATGGGACTTTGAATTTGTTCAGATTTAAATCATGATTAAACTGCCAGAGATTATTTACACATTATCTCTGTGCCCCTTTTCACAAAATCCATCAAAGTATCATGCTGTAGTCATATTTCAAATGCTGCCAGTTGAGTTTTGTCAGTCTTTACATTGTGTATGAATGCAATAAACTGAAGCGTTCATTTAAACTACATACAATCTCCCTGCTTAGAGGTTGAGGGTCCATATCTTTCCCCTGCTCGGTACTCTTCTTGGGCTAAACTAATTAAATGTGTCCTCTGAGGAAAAGGGTCAGGGCATAACAAACTAATGAACTGGCACATATTTTCTTCTATGTAGGACTATTTTATACATCCTTGCAATGTAAGATATATTTGAAATAAATTGTTTTTTATCTACACAGAAAAAAAAACTGTAGATGGCTAATCTAAGCCGTATTGGATCTATAAGTTACTTGACGGTGATTTAAAAAAAATTAAGTAAGGACATTTACAAGTATCTTTCCAAACTCCTGGTGCACTAGATTGCATCATTAGCTTGGTAAAAAAAACACGTAGAATTTACTGTTAGTCACACCAAAGTCATGTTACTATAAATTACCAAATTAAATTCCAGGATTTCATAGCTTTCAATCAAAATTATAAGAATGCAGTTAGGAAGAGAAATGAAGATAAATCACAATAAGAATAGCCCAAATTGAATTTTATGTAATTCATGTGTGAATTCCACTGTCTTATGACCCTTCAAAGTAGTTAAAGAGTTATACTAGTCTTTCCAGCAGTGTTTTTTGTAAGGTGAATCTTAAATCTCCTTGTCATCCTTCTATAGCTTACTAAGTATAAATTTAAAGTAAATGGAGAGTAATTTGGTCCCCAAAGAACATGGCTGATAACATTATCATGCAACTAAGATTTATTCATAATAATGGGTGGAATTTGGTAGTCAATTTAATAATATCTGCCTGATTTTCCTAAAATAAGTGCTTCCTCATATTTTTATTAAAAAAAAATCTGGGCTCTGAGTAGTTAGAAAAAATGATTACTTTAAAAGGTGACAATTATTCACACCATTCGATGTGCTTTTTAAATTTTATTTTAATGAACATAGGGGTTACAATGTTGTTACATAGATGAACTGCATATTGAGAAGCCCGGACTTTTCGCATACCAGTTCACCTGAATAATGTACATTGCATCCAACAGGTAATTTGTTAGTTTTAAAGGGAAACCATTGGGTGCTAATTAGGAAAATAAGCTTTTTGTTGAAATAAGAATGAAATAACAAATCAGAATGAAAAAACAGAATCCAGTCCATTACACTTTATCCTTTTTTCCCTTTTTGTTCTTTTTAAGGTGGGTGAAAAATATGAAACACCAAATTACGTCACATGACATTTCAATTTCCTTTTTGCCCAGTGCTCAGGTTTTTTAATGCTGCGACAAAGGAACACAAACCACATCAAACCAAACAGAAAGATTAAAGAACCTACCAGGCTGTCCCTCCTCCTAAAGCTGTGCTTAAAAGAGCAATCATCACTTTGGGGATTTGGTTTCTTCTTTCTCACTCAATAAACCCCTGGTTTTCTTTGCACATGGCTCTTCTCACTTCTCACTTCCTCCAGGAAACTCTCCAATACTACCTCATAGAGAAGTCCTCATGTTTCCAATCATGATTTTAGTAACTTACACAAATTTACTGACCTTTCTGTCATACCGTATTATCGTATTTTTACCTGTTTCTTTTGCCAACAATTATGTGAGCCCTGAGAGAAATATCTATGTCTTATTTGCTTACTTGTTGCTCTTCATCTATAGTTTCCTAAATGTTTGATAAATTGAGTTGAAAATCACTACAGAGAAATAACTTACGTAAAATGTTGTTTGGGACCTTCTGGCCACTGCACGTAGCAAAGAGTATGGCCTGGCATGACCTTGGTTTTTGAGTAAAGACACTGAGGGAAGGCGAGCAGAAATGCCAGGATCCAAATGCTTCCAATGACAATCTTGGTAGCTGTGGCAGAGTCTGGGTTTCAAAGGTTCAATAATGGCCATATACCTACGTAGAAACAAACAAAATGATTTTGTTGGTTCTGTTGTTAACAGAGTTTAACAAAGAACTTCAAAGGCTACAGTTATCCCTGTTTTGGTGAACACGCTGATAAGGACTTTGCCTGTGCACAGCCAGCGTAGAAGGGTAAACAGCTTTGTCTTAGGAATCAGACAGATCTAGGTGTAAACCTATTCTGACATTGTTTAATAACCTTTTGAACCTCAGCTCCATTATCGTTAATATTAGAATAAGAACACTCACCTTTTGAGGTAAAGTAAGGATCAATAGAAATAACGTGTGACCCAGTTACAACCTAACAATAGGGGGAAGTGGGAAAGGGAGGGGAGGGAGGGGGTGGTGGGTAGTGGGAGGGGGAATGGTGGGATCATACCTGTGGTGCATCTTACAGGGGTATTTGCGAAACTTGGTAAATGTAGAATGTAAATGTTTTGGCATGGTAACTGAGATAATGCCAGGAAGGCTGTGTTAACCTTTGTGATGAAAATGTGTCAAATGGTCTATGAAGCGAGTGTATGATGCCCCATGATCATATCAATGTATACAGTTATGATTTAATAAAACAAACAAAAAACAAACAAAAAAAAATCACATTGTACCCCACAAATATACACAATTATTATTTGCTAATTAACAACATATAAATAAATATTTTTAAAAGGATAAAAAAAAAAAAGAAAGAACGTGTGAGTAAAAAGTATTGGTTACTTGGGGCTGTGTTGAACACACCAGAATTCATAAATGTTTGTGGAATTGAATTGGAAAGGCCCTTAAAAAGTGGTTAAATTATACTGGTTGCACCACTCAAAACCTTCATTTCTCTTCTGTATGTTTAACTTTTTCAAAGAAAGTTAATGGAGAAATAATATGAATAATTCCTACATAATAGACAAAGATGAGAAACCTCCTCTGAAAGTTATGGTCAACATACCCATTTATAAGCAGCAAGAGACGGGTTCAGGATTTAGATAAGCACAAATTAAGTTTGATTGAGGCTATGAGTTCCTATAACACCCCCTATCAAATTCATACTGTATCATGAAAATTTTCATGATGTTATCTGTGTAATTATGCATAAGACAGTTGTAATGGGGAAATATATTTGAATCTCTAAAACACGTATTAACATACAACTTTTGGAATAAAACTTTTTGGGACGTTGAGAACTCTGTAAACATAGTTAAGAATCAAGTCAAGCTTCATTCATTTGGTAAATAAAGGTAGTAACACTATATCTCGAAGAAGTAATTTTCAGTTTTAACTGTATATAATAGGTTAATTATGAGAATTTAACCACTGTTCAGAGCTAAAAATAATGCATATCAAAAATACTTATATTTTTGTACTTATATGTATAAAACAACATACATTGCTTCAAGTTTACTTTTAGCTATTCAGTGTTTGTAGAATATATTTTGATTTATGCAAAAATTTCAAAGGTAATGATTTCATTAAGAACAGATATTACCTAAGCCAAAACATTTTAATCTTAAGGATAAATATTTCAAAATAAGGATATTTTCTTATATCAATATATCAATCTTTGCTTCAGTAACTATTAGGCAGAATTAACTCTTCAGTGACTATTTTGGAAATTATCCATATACTATTTTGGGGGGTGTTAAGACATTTATATTCTACATTTAGTAAATTTCACAGCTTAAATTTCACGGTAGGTGTGGTCCCATCAATTACCCTCACTCCACCCATCCTCCCTCTCCCCTCCCCCCATTCCCTTTCCCCATAACATATACTATTTTTAATAATAAACATAGTCATAATTTACCTAAAGAAAATATTCTAATTCATTGTGTATAAGAGCTAATAGGTAAACATGATACTTACATATAAAAAAAAAACATATTTGTCCTTTTGTGACTGGCTTATTTCACTTAACAGCATAATTTCACATAAATGAGGTATCTAAAATAGTCAAACTCATAGAAGTAGAGAATAAAATGCTGGTTTCCAGGGGCCCAAGGGGTATAAAGTGTAAGTTATGCAAGATGAATAAATTCTAGAAATCTAGTATATATAACATGGCATATATTTAGTTAACAATATGATATTCTGGAATTTAAAATATGTCAAAAGGGTATTGTTAACTAACATATTTATGTGGTCCCATCAATTACCCTCACTCCACCCATCCTCCCTCTCCCCTCCCCCCATTCCCTTTCCCCATAACATATACTATTTTTAATAATAAACGTAGTCATAATTTACCTATAATTCATTATGTATAAGAGCTAATAGGTAAACATGATACTTACATATAATAAAAAAAAAACATATTTGTCCTTTTGTGACCAATAAAACTCACTAACATATTTAGTTAACAATATGGTATTCTGGAATTTAAAATATGTCAAAAGGATAGATCTCAAGTTAAATGTTCTTACTAAACACACACACACACACGAAAATTTTAGAAGTGATGGGCACGTTTAATACCTTGACTGTGGTCATGGCATCATAATGTATACATGTGTACAAACTCATCAAGATGCATACCTTAAATATGTGCAATTTCTGTATGTAAAGCATACTTCAATAAAACTCACAAAAAAGGGAGAAAAGAAAAAATAATTATGAAAACAGTATTTTGGTTTAGGTAAACAGAGTGAATCATACAAAAAGAAAGTAAAACTCACATGTTTGAAATGGAAGATTTTAAAATTTATCTCTTTTGCTTATTGGTAAAGACAATAGATGCTTTTATTGACTATTAACCATAGCCAGCCACTTCATTACATACATTATGTGTATTTAATATCTACAATAATCTGACCAAATTATACTGTTGTTTTGATTTTATGGAAAATAAAACAGGTTTAAAAAGATTAAATAAATCGTTTATAATAACCCAGATAGTAAGGGAAATAATAATAATTCAAAATAAACTGCAAATTTCATATTGGTTCTTTTGGTCAGTTAGTCTAATGTAGATAAATTATTTCCTGACAAAAAAGTTCTAAACTAGTTCTGGCAGGCCCAAAGACAATTTTGATATAGATTATGGCTTTTAAATATAACCATTGATGCCAGAAATTATGAAAGAGAAAGAAAAGACGGTAAAGATATCTTCCAAAGAATCAGAAGTAGCATTAGCCTTTTGAAGCTATAAGAATTTGTATGTAAACAAAAACAAAAACAGAAACAAAAGTCAAACATATACAGGAAGCAATAGTAGGTGGGTATTTCTGTTCTCAGTTCTGTAGATTATATAACTCATACAGCATTTTTCACAATATAGGAATTATTTTTTATTAGTGTTTCCAGAGTCAAACACGGCACTTGGCAATATGTTTTGTTGTACTGAGCCAAATATCCCTTGACTTTATCATAATCTTTTGCTTTTTTGTTTGCTCTGTTATTTTATGAGTGTAATTTGAATATTCAGACAGTTAATTTTTTTGAAGTTGAAAAGAGAAGGTGATGGACATGAGGAGGGTTAGATAGAGCACTGCTCAGGCATTATAGCACAGATAATTCAAAATAAACTGCAAATTTCTTATTGGTTCTTTTGGTCAGTTAGTCTAATGTAGAGACATTATTTCCTGACAGGTATTGTTTTATTTGCATTATATGAAACTAATAAATTCTTGTTCTCACTAACATTTTAGTGAAAGTAGAGATATTGAAACCTCTAGGTTTCATTTTGTCATTTCTGGCCTGATCCATTATTCATTTGTCCAATAAAACATTTTGAATGCCTATTATGGTATTCAAAACACTAATTATACAACAGTGAGCGAAAAAACCTTCACAGAATATTCAGTGAAGTAGATAAATACTCATCAAGTAATCTCACCAATATGTGTAAATTACAAATGTGACAAGTGTTACAAAGGCAAGTGATTGTACTAAGTGGGAAAAATATGTTTAGATTTTACATCAATCTTCCCTAAGGAAAGTCATTCTGGGTTGAAACTTGGAACAGTGACAAGGCAAGGTTGCAAAAGGGAAAGGGTTACAAAGATTTCTGAGAGAACAAATAGTAGGAAAACTTCTGTGTTCACAGGGCATTTTTATGGGATAGATCACATCTTTACCAAAAAAAGAAACGTATTGAGCTCCCAATCCCAGTGTCACAGAATGAGACCTTGTTTGGAAAGAGGGGAGAGTCCCTGCATAGGTAACGAAGCTAAAAAGAAGTCATGAGGGTCGGTCTTAACCCAACATGACTGGTGTCCTTGTATAAAGGGAAAATTTGGAAACAGAAAGCGACTCCTGGACAGAAGGCCACATGAAGTTGGAGGACTAGAGGGATATAGCAGCAAATGAAGGAAAACCACAGATTCCCAGAAAAAACACCAGAAGGAATGTGAAGGAAGGATTTCCCTATAAGTTTTTGAGGGAGCATTGCCTGGCCAATAAATAGATTTCAAACTTGCAGCTTCCAAAACTATGACACAATTTGTTTCTATTGTTTTAGGTCACCTAGTTTGCAATTCTTGTTTTATGGCAGCCCAAGAAAATGAATGCAGTCAACAGGGGTGGGAGAAGTGTTAGGGTCTTGGGGGATGAAAGGCTTCTGCAACTGAAACATAGAAACTAAGGAAGGAAAGTGGTTTGAGATAATGAGAAGGTTCAGGTGATGGATGTTTTTGCCCCATGGAGGGTAACTGAGGAGGTGATTTAACCAGGTGAGTAGAATAGCCATATTATTTTTAGAAAAGAGCACCTGGCTTCAGTCTGGAAAATGGACCAGAGGAGGAAAAGAGTGCAAGCAGGGAAGTGAGTAACCCAGCTAAGATTTTTTTTTTTTTTTTTTTTTTTTGTAGAGACAGAGTCTCACTGTACCGCCCTCGGGTAGAGTGCCGTGGCGTCACACGGCTCACAGCAACCTCTAACTCTTGGGCTTACGCGATTCTCTTGCCTCAGCCTCCCGAGCAGCTGGGACTACAGGCGCCCGCCACAACGCCCGGCTATTTTTTTTTGTTGCAGTTTGGCCGGGGCTGGGTCCGAACCCGCTACCCTCGGCATATGGGGCCGGCGCCCCACTCACTGAGCCACAGGCGCCGCCCCCAGCTAAGATTTTAATTTGAGTAAGAGATGATTATAGCTTGAAAAGGGTATTATCCCTGAGGGCCGAGTTAAGTAGACGGTTTGGGAAAAGTAAAATGATGCTGGAATATTGTTCTAATAAAGGAGACACACACAGTTGGTGAAAAAAGTAGGTAGAATTACCAGGCTCTGCTGAAGATGGATTTAGAATTGGTGATTAGGAATTCATTCTGGTATTAATATTTTCTATTATGCAACTTTCTCTAGCAACCATAATTTGCTCACGGATTCTTAGAATCATCTGGACAAATATTCTCTGGACCTTGAGAAGAAATGATCAAATCTGAGATATAATTTCACTCAAATAATTTTCAGTACTTTATTCCTTAAATATATGTCTTTTATGTGATTACATCAGTTTTTCCTAGGTTTTGGGGGTGAGCTTCTCACTACCATTCCTCCCTCACCAGATTCTTTCTCCTTAGAACGGCTATTTCCTAAGTAGTAAATAAGATTGGATTCTTTTTTTTTTTTTTTTTTTTGTAGAGACAGAGTCTCACTGTACCGCCCTCGGGTAGAGTGCCCTGGCGTCACACAGCTCACAGCAACCTCCAGCTCTTGGGCTTATGTGATTCTCTTGCCTCAGCCTCCTGAGCAGCTGGGACTACAGGCGCCTGCCACAACGCCCGGCTAGTTTTTTGTTGCAGTTTGGCCAGGGCCGGGTTTGAACCCACCACTCTCGGCATATGGGGCCGGCACCCTGCTCACTGAGCCACAGGCGCCGCCCAATAAGATTGGATTCTTTACTCTTCAGATTAGCAGGTCACCCAAACAAGTCTTAAAGTCACCCCAAATTATCACTTAATAGAGGCTAAAATTCTCAGAAACATCTGTTAAAAGTTCATGTTTTCTGTGCCATCTCTCATCAGTTTTCCTTCCACTCCAAGAGTAAACTATATTCCTTTATCATGTACTTTTTTCCTAGGCAAGTGAGGGGGTCTTTTATTTTACTTTGATGTCCTTTGAAAAATAGCATTTTTTGACAGAAATTTTGTTTGCCTACTCTCCATAAATATGCTTTTTCAATTTGCAATTTTTACTGGTCTCTGGTATGATTCTTCTTTTTGTTGGCATTTTTATTAAGCTCTGTCTCTGGAGATTTATGTACTTCTACACACTTTTAAGTTTTGCAATGAAGATACAGTACAGCCTTCAGATATTTACTTGATTGTACTTCCCAGGCAAAGAAAATTTGTCTGAAATTATAATGGATTTGACTCTATTCTAACATCTTTCTGAACACAGTAGAAAAGCGCCTTACACCATAAGTCCCAAGTATAAAATGTTGTCTGGCTACGATCTGTGAAAAATAAAGATTAGTTCTAACAGCTATTTATGACCCTTAAAATTTCAATTTCTGGTCTTGGGTGCTACAGTTTTTTATGCTTTGACAAATCATTTGAAAGGTACACAACATTTTGCAAAATTGAATTTTTCTGAATAAATTTTATTTTGTGTTTTTCCGTAAACATCTTAAGCAAACAAAAAAAGTTAATAAATTGGTTGATTATAAGTGTTGTCTTAATAAATTTCAAAGTGAACAAGCTTTTATTAAAATAAACGTATATACACATACATTTATCACATACATTAATATGAATATACACATATAATAGGATATTGTCTGATAAGAAAATCATTCATGCACTTACGCAAATTCTTTGAGTTTTATAAGTAAAATTTATACAGTGGCATGTTAAGGAAATTATATAAACCTAAAACAGTTTCATAATGTGAAAGTACTTATGGTTTTTTGTATATTCTGTCAATTTGGATTTAACATTAGGTTTATCTTCTCATTTATTTCTATATTTATTAGTTATTCCTTGAATGCCAACTATTTTCTTGGATTATATTACATACTTTGGCCATGTTGATGAACATGAACAAAATAGATTAGCTCCTGCCCTTATGGAGTTTAGACTCTAATGCAAAATAAATATATTTCTCAAATAGGGAGAATTGGTTAGAAACTATTACCCAAATGTTTCTGAATTAATACCACCTCCTGGCTATTTGGATAAAAGTGTTGGGGGTTTATTTTGTTTTGTTTTTGTTATGATACATGCATTTCTTCCTTGCACTTGAACACAGAGAGCCATTGTAGGGTTATTAATGGCTCTACTTTCAATGTTGTTTCATATGGAATAGGGAGGCCACAAGAGAGGGAGAGAGATAGGGAACAGTTGGTCAGTGGGGCAGTGAAAACAAGCACAACATTTACTAAGTCTGCTCTTCTCTGGGTATGATGCATAGAGCCCTAAAACAATTATAACATAAATGATCACTGATCACAGATTCATAGGCCACCAAAACGGATATAATAAAAACCTTTGAAATATTTTACAAATTATCAAAATGCAACGAGACAGGAAGTGAACACGTGGTGTTGGAAACAATAGCATCGAAAGACTTGCTGGATGCAGGGTTGCTACACATCTCAATTTGTAAAAAATATATATTTGCAAAGTGTTACAAAGTGAAATGTGATAAAATGAGATATGCTCATACATGATAAGTTGAAATTGATCTATAACAATATTTCCAGTATTCAATGCTTTGTAGACATGACACAAAAAAATAGACATAATCAGGTATGTATAATATTCTACTTGGATTATAAAGTAATATTCTTTCTCAAATATATACAATACTCTTTACAGGGCAATAGAAAAACCATTTAAGTCAGTATTATTTCATTTTTGTAGGAGAAAGAGTTTTTAAATGAGAAGAGAATGCAAAAGATTTGCTTGGCTCTAAGGTGAAGGAGTTAGAATAAGAACTAAAAGGAACTTTCATTTAGGACACAGAGACACATCACAGGGTTCTTGGTGGGTAAAAGGAAGTGAAACTTATAGCCAAGAAAAGAGGCTGGACACGTGGTAGCTTTAGTTAAATATATAACCATATAGTGTAGAACAGATATTGGAACAGTGTTTTGCAGAGAGAGCAAAGACTACATGGTTTCTGTGAGAAAGACAACTCACAAATGTCCAACACAGGATGGATTGTCTCCAGTGCTATTGAACTTTTTTTGAGTGGGGGGGACTCTGTTAGTGGAAATAGAAATATAGTAAATAACCATCTATTGGGTGAATTAAAGAGCTATAAATTACCAGATGAATTGTTGAAATAGATGAAAGGGGACTCCTTTAGAATCGGAGGACTCTCATCTTAAAGCTCATAATGCCATGTCCTTATCTCCAGGAAGAGATACGGCAGGAAGCAGATTGATGGGGACAAGATGGTGTTTTGGAAATTGTGTATTTTAGAAGCAACTGTTACTGCTTTGCATAATTTGCAGAGTGCCTCAAGCATGACTCATATTTCCCAAAGTACTAAACCAAGATTCCTTTCCATCTACTAACTCTCCCTTTTAATTATTTGGCTCTGTGGGTTTGTTCTGAAGTTGAATTTGTATGTAAGTTGGAACAGGTACATAATCTCCACTCCTAAGTGTGAGTCATATGGAAATTGTATGCTTGTAACTCAGGGACTGCCTGTATTGTAAATGACATTGCGAGTTAGTAGTTATGGTAGGTATTTTTATTAACCTATAGCAACAAGAAACATCTTGTGAAAGTAGATTTAAACTATTCTCTATCTCCTCTCCTAAAGTAGATGACTTCAAAAAAAATCTTACCATACTTAAATAAAAATATAGGTTTTTTGCCTCAGTGCCTATAACTCAGTGGTTAGGGTGCCAGCCACATACACTGGCAGGTTTGAACCCACCCCAGGCCTGCTAACAACAATGATGACAATAACAACAACAACAACAACAATAGTAAAAAAAGCCAGCTGTTGTGGTGGGTGCCTGTAGTCCCAGCTACATGGGAGGCTGAGGCAAGAGAATTGCTTAAGCTCAAGAGTTTGAGGTTGCGGTGAGCTGTGAGGCCGCAGCACTCTACTGAGGGCGACATAGTGAGACTGTCTCAAAAAAGGTTTTTTTATGCATGAAAAACTGAACTCATGCTTTTTTGAGCACCCTCATTCTAAACATTTTTCATACAGACGTAAGAGTTATTCTAAACCAGTGGTTCTCAATCTGTGGGTCACGACCCACAGGAACTGTATTAAAGGGCCACGGCATTAGGAAGTTTGAGAACCACTGTGAATCTAAACTCTTTCCTTTTTCTTCTTTTTTTTTTTTTTTTTTTTTTTTTTGGCCAGGGCTGGGTTTGAACCCGCCACCTCTGGCATATGGGACTGGCGCCCTACTCCTTGAGCCGCAGGCGCTGCCCTCTTTCCTTTTTCTTACTTCCTTTACACAGTTACAAATCTTGTCAGTTTCTGATGTCACCAAATATGTTCTTTCTCTCTCTCTCAACTATCAATGCCTGAACCGTGAAACATTGACATCATGACTCTCCCTGCTGCTACATGTTCTTAGCTTTCTCCACAATATTTTCAAGGTCTTCTTTCTAAAATATTACTTTGTCTTTTCACTTCCTACATGATTAACTGCAAGTCTGCATTCCCTTTACCTCAGTAATACCAAACATCTTATTTTGCCCACGCCAACTAACTATAATTGTATCAGCCAGATTTCCAAGGATAATAGGTAATGCCTTAAAAGGGGCAAACTGAAAAGAGGTTAATAAAAGAGGCTATTTACAAGGGTGTAAGTGACATTGAAGGAGACCAACTTATAACAAATGTTCCCCAGGACTAGCAATACCAGGGAGGGGGGCTCCCCCTTCTCCAAGCCTGAGGAATGAAAGAATCTGAGGGTCTGATAGGAGGGGAAGCAGGCTTAAGGTAACAACACCTGATGGGAGATGTGGATGCGTCTGTGTAGCCAGTTTGTAGCACTCTCGAAGGAGTGATAGACATATCCCAGTCTCTCTCATCTCTTCCTCCCATTTCCTCATTTCTCATTAGGGCAAGAAAAGTTCAGAAAGCAAGATACTTTTTTGAGACATTCCATACGGGGACTCAGCCTGGCGTGAAGGAGGCAGAGAAAGAATGGAGTTGAGACAGAGGAGGTCTGAAATGAAATATTGAAACTATCCCTTTGCTCATAACTTTAATCTAAAGTTCTACAATCACACAATTTCTACCCAGCCTTTAATTTCCACACAGATATAGAATTTTATCACTGTGGATTTTCTCCATTCTCTTCTTCAGGAGCTAGTCTTTGCACATTAAATGATCCAAAAGCATTACCTTCATACTGTGATTTTACTATGTCCCTCTAAATGCCCTACTGGAGGTCAGACCTCTGTGTTCTGTAGCATCTTGCCGAATGACCTTGTTGAATGGGATCCGGATGTTGAGTGGTTGTTGGATATTTGGACAGATAAATGAATGAATAATCATTTACAAAGAAGAACTTGAGCAGGTAGATAGCTTTTTAAATAAATAGTTTCCCTAACTTTGCTAAATGGGAATAATAAATATAACAGTATATAATTATGATCCTAAATTATATTAAATAATAATGTATTCAAAGATGGTTCTATAATTTCTGGCACAATATACACTCAGTCTAAATCATCCTAAACTATGCTAAATATAATAATGAAATGAACATTTGGATCTTAGCACTCTGGGAGGCTGAGGAGATGGGTGGCTTGCTTGAGCTCAGGGATTCAAGACCAGCCTGAGTAAGAGCAAAAACCTGTCTCTAAAACTAGCTGGGCATGGTGGTGGGTGCTTCTAGTCCCTGCTACTTGGGAGGCTGAGTCAAGAGGATGGCTTGAGCCCAAGGTTGAGGTTGCCGTGAGTTGTGAAGCCATGGGCATTCTACCCAGGGTGACAGAGTGAGACTCTGTTTCCAAAAAAGAAAGGAAGGAAGGAAGGAAGGAAGGAAGGAAGGAAGGAAGGAAGGAAGGAAAATGAAGGAAGGGAAATGAAGGAAGGGAAGGAAGGAAGGAAAGGAAGGAAGGAAAGGAAGGAAGGAAGGAAAGAGAGAAAGGAAGGAAGGAAGGAAGGAAGGAAGGGAAAAGAAAAGAAAAGAAAAGAAAAGAAAAGAAAAGAAAAGAAAAGAAAAAGAAAAAGAAAAGAAAAAGAAAGAAAGAAAGAAAGAAAAAGAAAGAAAGAAAGAAAGAAAGAAAGAAAGAAAGAAAGAAAGAAAGAAAGAAAGAAAGAAAGAAAGAAAGAAAGAAAGAAAGAAAGAAAGAAGCACTTGGGAAGAACAACAGTTATAAATGTAAGATTAATACCAAAAACCCCCAAGTAATTGGTTAATTAATTTATTTACTTTTGAGACAGAATCTCACTATGTGGCCCTTGGTACAGTGCTGTGGTGTCATAGCTCACAGCAACCTCAGATGTTGGGCTTAAGCGATTCTCTTGCCTCAGCTTCTCAAGTAGCTGGGATTACAAGTGCCCGCCAAAATGCCTGGCTACAAATAATTGGTTTAAAGTGGTTCTTAGGTAGTTGTGATTGGCATAAAAGAAGAATAATTTTATGACCAAATTCTGATCTAAGGATTGAAAATAAATCGAGCTTTTGATATTGTCCTTAGTTCTTCAACATAAACCTATTAATCCCTTATCAGGGTAATATAATCTAGATTATCCTGCTTCTAAATCTTTCCTTTAAAAACACTTTATTTTTCTTGGGACAGAGAACAGTAAGATTTTGTATGCATCTTCATTAAGGGCAACTAGTGTTTCAGCGAGTCCATGATTAAATGGAAATATTCAATGTTACAATTGGATACTTTGTAAGTTCCCTTCAATTTTTTCTTATATGGATCTACACCTGTCAAACTCCTTTATCAAGTCAATAGTAGCCTTTGGTCCACAGAGATGATGATGCAAGCAGAAGGACTTTGAAATCTTAAGGATATTTAAGTTGTGATGATGCTTAGTTAACTGCAAGTGGAAGAACGTAGGTATTAGATAACCTCAAAACTTTAGGGGTAAGAAATACAAGATTTTTTCACAGTTGAATTGCCTTAATTATACTTTCCTGACCTTATTAAAGTTGATTTGAGCAAAACTATTCAATGATAAAAAATAACTTTAAAATTTGCCTTCATTCATCCCTCCATTCATTTAGTCAAACTGTAAATAAGCCCTGAAGGCCAAAATAAGTGCAGGTATTATTCCAGGTGCTAAATCCATGGTAATAAACAAAATAAGTAGTAGTGGGTACCATGAAGAAAAATAAAACAGAATAAATGGATAGAAAATGACATGAGCTTGCTGCTTTAGAAAGTGGTCAGTTTGTATGTGAGATAAAATTAGAAACAAAAGGTAGCTAATTTTTTTTTTTTTGTAAAAGCTGTTTCTCTGCCCTCACATCACACCTACAAATACAGTGTGTAAGACTATGTTATTTTAATAACTTTTGCTCTTAAATGGGACATAATACTTCCAAGACTTTCTGAGCTGATGGGAGACAAATGATTTAATAATCATATATTCTGAATTCAAAGAGCATGTGTTTTCCAGTTCTTCCAGGTCTCACCACTGAAGCAAATCAGCAGTGTCAAATAGCTCACATTGATTATCAATATCCTGTATGTTGGGTTTCATGTCCATTGATTTCCGAACGTTATTACGCTCATCTTACAAACTTCATGAAATGTTAATTGACATCTCCTATGATGCATTATTATGTAATAAAATTTAATTCTGGATGCCCTAACTCTTCCCTGTTGTGTTGTTTTCTTTCTGTTAAAAATCAGTCATAATTCTTAATTTGCAATATCCTGTTTCAAAATAGTAAAATAGAATTCATATCTTCTTTGGGTAGAAGTTTGTCTATGTCTTTGAAGTGACACTATAGCATATAAATAATGACTTTGAGGCTTAGTAGCGGTACATTTCAAACCTTAGGACTGGAATTGTTAGGCAGGCGGGCTGAGGGGGTCATCATATCTGCTTTTTAGGAGCCAAGAATTTCAAATAAATGTTAGAATTTTTAGTAATGCTTTTGGTTTTCATGAAATGGGTGCTGAGAGGCTCTTACTTTAGATGCCCTTTCATTCTCAGGCTTTAAATGAACTAAAAAAAAAAATCTCAATAACAAGCCTCATGTGGAGTAACTGCTGAGTTTGGGAAAGTTGAGTGAGAGGAGACGGTATGAATCATTTTAATTGAGCTCTACTTGCTTTACAAGAATAAAATAACACCTCTTTAAACTTTAGTTTGTAGATAAAAATTTAAATTTATTTAACAACATCTTATAATGTATTTCCTGATATACTATCAGGAAAAGTAACTAGAATGCTAGTTTGTAATGAAAGCTCTCCATTGCCAGGGGAGTAAAGAATTGGATAACAATGTTTTCTAACAAAAGACACATTGGATCGCATAGAATGCAGGTGCTGGGGCAGGAAAACATACAAATTCTATTATCTTAGGCTTTTTGTTTCCAACATGGAGTAGTTTGGTGTGATTAAACAGGATTTGTAGCTTCCTAAATTTCATGCAATGAGAAGCCAAATTATTATATTGATAAACAATTATGTTTATTTTTAAACATAATTATAAAAACATATTTATGTTTCTTATTTAATTGAAAGCACTCTTTAACTCTTGTCAAGTTATGCTTCAATTTATACTGTTAGACACATTCAAACAATGTGCAGCACTTGACAACTGTGGAAAGTAGGATCCTCTCCATGGTGCTGAGTGAGGGTTATGGGTCAGTGGAAGTCTTTTGCAAATAGTTCTGAGTGGTTTGTATAGTTACATGAGTTAAGGAGTTTAGAAGTCAAAGCAAATAGCCTCTGAGGATGACAGATGAATGGCCAAGTAACACATGAAAAAAATCATCATCTTAATCATCCAAGAAATGCAAATCAAAACCACTCTAAGATATCACCTAACCCCAGCAAGATTAGCACACATCACAATGTCATAAAACACCAGATGGTGCTGTGGATGTGGAGAAAAGGGAACACTTCTACACTGCTGGTGGGATTGCAAACTAATACAGCCTTTTTGGAGAGAAGTATGGAGAATCCTCAAAGATCTAAAAGTAGACCTTCCATTTGACACTGCAATCCCATTCCTAGGTATACACTCAGAATAACAAAAATCATTTTACAAAAACACAAAAACATTTGCATTAGAATGTTTACTGCAGCTCAATTCATAATTGCCAAGTTGTGGAAGCAAACCAAGTGCCCATCAACCCATGAATGGATTAACAAACTGTGGTATATGTACACAATGGATTCTTATTCAGCTGTTAAAAAAGATGGAGACTTTCCATCTTTTACATTTACCTGGATGGAGTTGAAATACATTCTTCTTAGTAAAGTATAGCAAGAAGGGAAAAATGTCCAATGTATTCCATACTAATATGAAACCAATATATAAATAATTACATGTTCATAAAAACAATACAACAGTAATAAAGACCAGTTTGGAGGTAGAGGGAAGTGGGAGGACATTTGCCAGAAGAAGGGAGGGCATGAGGTAGGATCTCACCTAATGTGCACATTGTGAGGGTGTATAACAGGCCTCCTGGGTGAGGGGCTCTTTTACAATTGGAACTTGAAGTGAGAACAATGTAACCCAAAATTTGTACCCTCATATTATTTTGAAAAAAATAAAAATACTTAAAGAATTTTCAAAGTCTAATACTTATTTAATATTTTATCTTTAACCATCAAGTACATATTATTTATTGAAAAATTGAGCCATTAAAATCTGTCTCAAGAGTGTCTAGTCTGACAATACTCCACTATCCTTTTCAGTATAAAATACAGGATGGACATAAAGTTCACGTGCAATTTAAAAGAGTTTAACATAGTAAATTGCACATAGATTTGGGCCCCCTGTATGTACAGTATTCACCCACTTGAAAACCTTCAGTTAGCCAGTCAGCCACGCTTTGGCAAGAGAGGGTCAGTTACAGCAGGGAATAATTCGACTCCCAAACGGTGAAGTTAGTAACTGTTATATATGTATGCATCCTGATGCTACAGACAGAGCGACAGATACTACTTAGAGTTTATGTAACTATTATTATATTATCGGTACCTTACCTCAAACTGAAGTTCTAAATTCTACCACATTTGCATCTTCTATAACAGCACTATCAGGCATTCATTTCAATATATGAAGAAATATATTAGATGTTTATTGCTATTCAAATATTTAATGCTGCTTCAGCTACATGACAAATATCTTCAAGCACTTTACAATCTATTTCTTGAAGAATATGAAGATAATTTTATGAGCTTGTTGTCACTATAGCTGTGCTTTGAGTTATTTTTCTAAAGAGGAAATAAACTTCGGTGAATATATTTCCTGCTCCATTTTCTTTGTTACCAGTATCATGACTTTCTGAGTGTACTGATTGGATCTAGGGGTAAAATTGACTTCTTGAAAACAAAAGGAGTTAATTAGCTCTAATGAGCTTGGGTACTTTTGCTATTTTTAGTATGAAGAACTAATCAGTTGAGGTAACAGTCATACCCATAGAGCACAAAGAAAATTTGCTTAATCTATACAAATTTTTATTCTGTTGAGAAAAGGAGATATGTTTAAGTTAGAATGGGAGTGAAAAATCTGAGCATAACTAGTAAAAATGAAGGAACATTTAATGTATAAGAGGAATACTACAGAAATTTGCTCTGGTAACAGTATTTTAAAATTTGGTTTTTGGATTAATTTAAAGGACATACTATTCTCATCCAAGTGAAAATTCAAATTCTGCTAGATAGAGAATAGCATCTTATTTGTTCTTGAACATGTAGCTAAGACTATCAATAGAAGTCTGTTCAGAAGGCTAGTTTCTTAGTTCTCAGCATACTTTACCCATACTGAGATTATTGATGACTGCTATAAACTTTCTAATTTAGTTTTCTCACCATGTGAGTATCCTTTCAACTCATAAGAGATTTCATTTATATTCTCACTTTGTAGGGCTAATAGTGCTTTTAGGGAATTGTATATCGTTTTGATAGATAGGCTGACTGTCCACCTATTTGATAAAATTAGTCACATTTTTTCAAAAGAAAATTCTAATTTTTTTGGATAGTTTTCTTCATGGTTGAATTAATTTTTCTCTAAGATTAGTCTCTTTCTCTTTTAATTTTTCTGTTTTAGTGAGTTAGTTTTCTCTTACTAAAATATTTTATTCAAAACAGAAAGTGTTATTCTTCCTCTTGAAATATTATTGCCAATAGATTTTCCTATTTTTTTTTGTTATTTTTTTAAACATGTGAAATAGGGCATTCAAAAAATTATTTACTAAACTCAGGGTGAAATTTAACTTCAGAACTTCATAAGAGGTCAAATCACGTACAGCATTCTGAAGCCAGTAGACTTTTTGCGGCTGTAGAATTCATGTCAACTTGCTCCTTTATATGCTAGTGAGATGGAACCTCAGATAACATAATGTATCACTATGCGTGACATCCTATCACATTTGCCAGATTTTATTGGTTAGATATAAACCATGGGGTCAGCCTCCAGTCAATGGGGAAATATTATAAAGAGAATAAAGACTGGGAGGCAGAGATCATGAGGATAAAGTCTCAAGGGAATTAAAAACATATTTTGAATAAGTTATGTAAATATAAAATATCAAAGCCTATGGAATTCAACCAAAATAGTGCTTAGATATAAATTTATAGAATTAATATTTACATCATGAAATAAAAAGTCTTCTAATAAAGACTCTAATGTTCCATCTTAAGGAACTAGAAAAAATTGGAGCAAAATAAACCTAAAGTAAGGAAAAGAAAGGAAATTAAATAATAGAGAAAATCATAAAAATCGAAGTGTAATGACAAGATAAAGATCAATGAATTCAAAACCCAAGTCTTTGGGAAGATTGCTAAAATTGATAATACACTAGCAAGACTGACAAAAGTAATAAAGGAGACACTAATTAGCAATATCTGAAATATAATAAGTGATATAGACACAAGCATTTGAAAGAGTATAAGAGAATACTATGATCAATACAACACATGTATATTCTTGACTAATTTCTTATCTTCTGAAATCTAAACAACCTTACCCCAGTTGAGTTTCATATATATTACACTTCCAAAATATGAATGTGTAGAACCCGATGGTTTCACTGATGAATTCTATTAAATATTTAAAGAAAACACCAACACTCTATAATTGAAAAGAAAACTTTATAATTCACTGAAGGGGAAGAACACATCATCCACAAATGGTACTTATTCACATAATTCGAAGCTGGTTTTAATATTCAAAAATCAATCAATTTAACCTAATATCACATGATGATATTGATTGAAGCAGAAAATGCATTTTGAAAAGTTCAACACTCATTCATTATAAACTCTCAGTACACTCAAATAGAAGTGAATTTCCTAAATCTAATAAAGAGAATCTACACATAAACTAATATTACATGTAATGGTAATATTTATCCATTTATCCCCTATGGTCTGAATAATGTAAGGATGTCCATTCTTTCCACTCTTGTTCAACATTGTGTTGGAAGTAGAATAAGTCATTAAAAAGGATTGAAAACATACAGATTCAAAGAAAGAAATAAACTCCCCACCTACACAAAAGATGGTTGTCTATGTAGATAATCCCAAGACATCTATATAATTAAAGAAAACTTAGAAATAATGAGTTCAGGAAGAGTATAAGGTCAACCACACACACAAAAAAAAATCAATGAATGATTATATATATATATTTGTAATGAGCAATTTGAAACCAAATATTAAAAAGATATTATACTAGTTTGATCAGGTCCCAGTAATATAATTTTGGTGTTGCTGCAATTGCCTGGGGTGGGGGGGGGTCCTCCTCATGACAAATTCTCCCAGGACAATTTGTTCAAGTGTTTTCCCTGCACTATCTTCTAATATTTTTATAGTTTCATGTCTTAAGTTTAAATCTTTTATCCAGTGAGAATCAATCTATGTTAATGGTGAGAGATGGGGGTCCAGTTTCATTCTTCTACAGGTTGCCAGCCAGTTCACCCAGCACCATTTGTTAAATAGGGAATCTTTCTGCCATTGAATGTTTTTGAAAGATCTGTCAAAGGTCAAATGACTATAAGTGTCTGAGTTCATCTCTTGGTTCTCTATTCTGTTCCCATCCATCTACCTCTCTATTTTTGTGCCAGTACCAGGCTGTTTTGATCACTACAGATACAGCCTGAAGTCTGATAACATGATACCTCCTGATCTGAAGGCAGACTTCCACTCTGAATAGCAGTGTAGACAACAGACATCCTTGCCTAGTTCCAGATCTGAATGGAAATGTTTTTAATTTTACTCCAATCAGTATGATATTGGCTATGAGTTTGCTGTATATGGCCTCTATCAGTTTCAGACGTGACTCTTCTAAGCCTATTTTCTTCCTCAAGGAAATAGAAAGAAAGGAAAACAACAATTTAATGGGACATCTCAAGCAACTGGCAAAGGACGAACATTCCAACTCCAATCCCAGCAGAAGAAAGGACATAACCAAAATTAGGGCAGAATTAAATGAAACTGAAAACAAAAGAATCATTCAGAAGACGAACAAAACAAAAAGTTGTTTTTTTTAAACCTTTGGCTAATCCAACCAGAAACAGAAAAGTAAAATCTCTAATATCAGCATCGGAAATTATAAAGGAGAAATAACAACAGACACCTCAGAAATCCAAAAAATCCTCAATGATTATTATAAAAAACTCTATTCTCAGAAATATGAAAATATGGTGGAAATGGACCAATACCTGGAAGCATGTCACTTTCCTAGACTCAGTCAGAAAGAATTAGAAACACTGAATAGACCGATATCGAGCAATGAAATGGCATCAACAATGTGAAGTCTCCTAAAAAGGAAAAGTGTGGGACCAGATGGCTTCACATCAGAATTCTACTAAACCTTCAAAGAGGAACTAGTATCTATATTATATAACTTTTTCCAAAATGTAGAAAAGAAAGGAATAATCCCTAACACACTCTATGAGGCAGATGTCACCCTGATCTCCAAACCAGGAAAAGACACAACAAAAAAAGAAAACTATAGACCAATATCATTAACGTATATTAATCAAAAAATATTCAATAGGATCCTAGTAAACAATTCAACAACACATCTTAAATTAATTATACACATGATCAAGTCAGTTTTATTCCAGGATTACAAGGCTTGTTCAACACACATAAATCCACAAATATAATACATCACATAAATAAAATAAAAAAAAAGACCACATGATTCTCTCAATTGATGCAGAAAAAGCTTTTGATAATAACAGCTATTTTAAAGTTCAATGTAATCCCAATAAAATCACAGGGGACGTTTAATAGAACTTATAAAATAGTCTAAAGTTTTTCTGATTATAAAGTTCTGACATTAACCAAGAAACATTTGTTAGTAATAATAACAATAGTAATAGAGGGAATTGACTGAGATAGGAAAATAATACAAATTTATAATAGAAAATATATGAGATTCTTACAATGAAAGTAACACAAATCAATAAGAATTCTTCATTGCTCAAAATAAGAAATTTGGAATTAAGCCAATTATTTGAGGAATACGTTAGAGTGTCAATTTACATTATGAGCTAATAAAAATCACACCGACTATTTAAAATACAATAATAAAATAATGAGAAAAATACAACAATTTAATCCTTGAACTCTTCATTTTATCTAGAGAAAAAATTTCTAAGAATAAGAGATGAATACAGAAAGAAATCAAGTCATCTGATTAAATAAAACTGTATAACCAAAGCATTATATAATTTTTACCAAAAAATAAAAATCATCAAGGTATCATTAAATAGTAAGAAAAATTTTTAAGTGTTTACAATATAAATAACAGACATGGAGCTAATAACTTTAAATTATAATAAGTTCCTACCACTCAGTAAGAAAATATTACTGCAAATATGTGAAAGATGATAATTTTCAGAAAAATAAAACATACATGAATAGATGAAAAGTATTCACATTTACAATAATCAAAGAAATGCTTTTTTATGTTAATGCAATGCTGATGAAAGTCAGAGAAGTGGGCCTTCTAATTTTCTCCTGGTAGAAATAGAAATCAGACCAACCTTTTGAGAAATGAACTTGGTCAAATGACTAAGTGTCTGGGTTTCTCATTTCCCTAGACACAGCAATTTCACCTTCAGGTATCCACAAAAAAATGCAAAGGAATATTTTATTGCTTGCAATTTTTAGCATTATCAATACTTCTGGAATAGATTCCCTCATACATCTTTTAGAATGCCCATTAAGAATAATTTAAAATCCATTTTGAGAGCATTGATATGAAAAAAGATAAACAGTAAAATATTAATTTTAAAGGCTGTAGAAATTATAAACATGCAAGATATAATATCATATGTATAGTGATATGAATACAAGTTTGTGCACAAAGGAAATAGTGAAAGGAAACAAAATGAATGAGGATGTTTAGCAATGTTGTCTTTTAGTATGAGGATTGTGGGGAATTTTTATTTTCTTATTTATACTTGTCCGTATTTCAAAAATATGTTTGTAATAATATAGAGGAAAATGTAACTTTTCTGTAAAATAAAGCAAGATCATTATACTTTCTCAATTTCATTTTGTACAATGACCTGAATGCTCATATGCTTTCTCCTTCTTCTGTAATCCTGTTGTTGATTCACTCCTATAAGAGCCAGGACAATGAGTTCTCTTAGTGACCAGGCCCTTAAAACTCACACTGAGGTTCACTGCTCATCCCTATTTCTGAGAGCCTCTGCAATTGTGTAATAGAGGATATTTAATAACACTTTGGACAGTGTTTTCTGTTAATTTTGTATCTGGACATGGTTCCACTATTGGATTTGTTAATGTTTAAAGAAAAAACATTTAAAAACTCAGACAAAAAAATCCTTTATCAGCACATATACATATAACATTTCAAAACAAATAGAATTGTTGGAATTATCTGATGTGATAAACTCCTCTTTTTTTGTTTGTTTTTTTTTTTTCTGTAGAGACAGAGTCTCACTGTACCGCCCTCGGGTAGAGTGCCGTGGTGTCACACGGCTCACAGCAACTTCTAACTCTTGGGCTTACGCGATTCTCTTGCCTCAGCCTCCGGAGCAGCTGGGACTACAGGCGCCAGCCACAACGCCGGGCTATTTTTCGGTTGCAGTTTGGCCCTCGGCATATGGGGCCGGCGCCCTACTCACTGAGCCACAGGCGCCGCCCAAACTCTCCTCTTAATTATGGCAATGAATCACGTTATTCAAATTGTTATCTTTACTGTTAACATTGTGATTGTTAATTTGTTTTCTTTTTTATTGTCTGCCAAGAGACTATGATTGAGGATTATTTTTCATTTTAGTTAGGTCAAGTTTGCTTTGTACTTTTTGACGCAATGTTAATACAAATCTAGAATTTTTATGTCATCCTGTTGAATTGATCCCTTTTATCATTATTAAATGTTCCTCTTCGTATTTAATAACATAAGTCTTAAAGTCTAAAGTTTATGATATTCATATAGACTGTTTTTTCTTTTGGTGAAAATTTCATATAAACATTTAAATACCAAGAATGCCTAATGTTATTATAAGAAATCACAAATTTGATCTCATGACAATGGGTTATGTACTATAAATTTCAATTGCATATTTTTTAACATTTAAATTGATATACAGCAAAATTTATAATGTACAGACCTAGGCTTTTTAATGCATGGATATGTTCATATAAAAACCATCATAATCAGGATACAGGACAGTTTCATCACCAGAAAGGAACTCTATCAGCTGTAACTTTATATTCACACCCTCTCCCTGACCCCAAACTAGGGGCACCACTGATCTATTCTCTTTCACTACTGTTTAGCTTCTTGTCATATTAATATAATGTCATATTAATATAATCATACAATATGTAAACTCTGAGTCCGGCTATTTTCACTTGCCACAACATCTGTGACATTGTCCAGTTATGGAGGGTATGGAGTTTGTTTCTTTTTTTTGCTGAGGTCATTCCATGGTAGGGCCGCTACATGGTCTATTCATTCGCTCTCTGGAGGACAGTTGGGTTGTTTCTAATTTTTTTTTTTTTTTTTTGGAGAGACAGAGTTTATGGCCCTCGGTAAAGTGCCATGGCATCACACAGCTCACAGCAACCTCCAACTCCTGGGCTTAAGGGATTCTCTTGCCTCAGCCTCCCGAGTAGCTGGGACTACAGGCACCCACCACAACACCCGGCTATTTTTTGGTTGCAGTTTGGCCGGGGCCGTGTTTGAACCCGCCACCCTCAGTATATGGGGCCGGCGCCTTACTGACTGAGCCACAGGCGCCGCCCCCATTGTGGTATGTTTTTAGAAAATTCCACTTCTAGTATGTACCCCAAAGAACTAAAAAAACATGTTCTCAACAAGTACATGTACACAAGGACAGCCTTATTTTGTCAAGAGTATTAGACTGCAGCACATTTCCAAAAAATGAATTTCCTGAAAGATAATACAAAATTCTATTTGGGAACATTATCTTATGCATCAAACCAAACTTTGATGTATCTAACAGTCCAGTTCTAAAATTATTTGGGAATGGGGCGGTGCCTGTGTCTCAAAGGGTTAGGGCTGTCTCCTGCAGGGATCACTGGCAACCATAAAGGCTGTCCACTGCAGGGTTCACCGGGAACCATAAAGGCTGTCTCCTACAGGGATCACTGGGAACCACAAAGGCTGTCCACTGCAGGGATCACTGGGAACCATAAAGGCTATCTCCTGCAGGGATCAGTGGGACCCATAAAGGCTGTCCACTGCAGGGATCACTGGGACCCATAAAGGCTGCCCACTGCAGGGATCACTGGGAACTTTTAAAGGCTGTCCACTGCAAGGATCACTGAGAACCATAAAGGCTGTCTCCTGCAGGGATCACTGGGAACCATAAAGGCTGTCTCCTGCAGGGATCACTGGCAACCATAAAGGCTATCTCCTGCAGGGATCACTGGGAACTTTTAAAGGCTGTCCACTGCAAGGATCACTGAGAACCATAAAGGCTGTCTCCTGCAGGGATCACTGGGAACCATAAAGGCTGTCCACTGCAGGGATCACTGGGACCCACTAAAGCTGTCTCCTGCAGGGATCACTGGGAACTGTTAAAGGCTGTCGACTGCAGGGATCACTGAGAACCATAAAGGCTGTCTCCTGCAGGGATCACTGGGAACCATAAAGGCTGCCCACTGCAGGGATCACGGGGACCCACTAAGGCTGTCCACTGCAGGGATCACTGGGAACTGTTAAAGGCTGTCTAATGCAGGGAAAAGTGAATTCTGGAGGATGAAGGCCCAGAGCATGAAGACTGGTTAAGGGGTCTGGGTGGAGAATTTGGGGAAATACTACAATCTAGGTACCAACATACTACAAACACATTCCCCTAAATAATTGTTTATATCTGCCCTTGGAAAATATTACTGTTATTATTTCCAATTCTGGAACAACCATCCAGTGTTTCAGAGCCCCTAGGAGTAATGCTGGAATATGGATCAAAGCACTTTGATGTGAGGGCCAACATTTCACCATTGCACTGTACTAGAAGGAGGGAAGCAAGAAAAGTTGGAGAAAGCTGTACAAGTACCGGCAGTAAATCATTCTGTTTATTAGATGTTACTGTAAGTGTTATCGAACAGGAGAAATTTCTTATTTTTTACCTCCCTGTTCTTTAGCTTTCATGCTTCACGGCAACTTGAATTGGCATTCTTCATACTGGAGATCAGATTCCTAATGTTTTTAATTGAAAATATTACTCAGATAATTATCCATTTACATGAAACTGTAAGGACTAATATAGGGAGATGCCACAGGTTATTTTAGTCTCCTGTTGCTGCTGATATACACGACCACGTACTTGGTGGCTTAAATCATCAGAAATTTATTATCTGAAATTTCCAGAGAACATTGATCTAAGGTGGGTTTTGCTAGACTAAAATTAAAGGGATGGTGTGATTGCCTTCTTTCTGTGGACTTTAGGGGAAAATCCGTGTCCTTACTCTTTCTGGCTTTGAAGGCCACCCGCATTCCTGGGATTGTGGTCTCTGCCAGTCACCGGATCACTCCAGCCTCTACTTCATCCTCACATCCATTTCTCTTACTTTTCTACCTCCTTTCTTTCCCTTATAAAAACCTTGTGCTTACACTGGACCCACCTGAATGATGCAGGATAATCTCCCCATTGAAAGATCCTTAACTTAATCACATCTGCCAAGTCCCTTTTGCCATCCCAGGGAACATATTCACAGGTTCCAGGGATTAGAACATGGCACTTGGGGGGACCATTTTTCGGCTTGTCACACCTGGTCCCCCTCAATGATAACTTTGCACGATTATAGTGCAACGTCTCAGCCTATTGAATTTGATGCAGTGCACCAATCTTTGATTCTCCTATCAGGTGTACAGATGTGTCCTATCCACTCCCAAAGTCAGTACATTAAACACGATGCTACCTCATTTTGCTCATTTATAACCAACCACATCACCCTCCTTCCTGATCTTTCCCTCATTTCTAACCCCTGAATCACTCACTTGTTATTTATTCTAAACTTTTTTTCCATTCCAAAAATATTATATAGATAAAATCACATATGGTATAACCTTGCAACCTTTGGGTTTAACCTTTTTCATTAAGCATAATTCCTGAGAGAAGCATCCAAATAGTTATTTGTGTCAACACTTCTTCTCTTCTCACTGCTAAGCTTTGGTAACTAGCACATACCGCACACTTTTTAACCAGTCACACAGAGAAGGATATCTGAAGCTTTTACTCTGGGGTTATTATAAAGGAAACTGCTATGAATATCTGCGTCCAGGTTTCCTTGTAAATATACGTTTTCATTTTTCTAAGATAAATGCCAAGAGGAGAATTGTTACATTCTGTGGCTACATGTTTGGTGTACAAGAAACTGACAAACTGTCTTCTGTTACAGAATGGCTATACCATTCTGCATTCTTACCAACAATATGGGAGTGGCCCTGCTTCTCTGCATTCTTGGCAACATTTTGTGTTGTCCCTTTTTTTTTTATTTTAGGCATTCTGATAGGTGGGATGGGTATGTAGTGATATCTCATTTGGTTTTAATTTGGATTTTTCTAAAGGCTAATAGCGTGGGCTGTATTTTTACATTCTTATCTGCTATCTGTATATCCTCTTCAGGGAAAACTCTTTTGATGTTTTCATTTTTAACTGGATTGTTTATGGCTTTTGTCCTTGTGTTTTAATGTTGAGGCTTAGGGATTCTTTACCTGTTTTGGATACTAGTCTTTTAGGTATGTGTTTGCAAATATTTTCTCCCTATATCAGTAGTTTGTTTCTTCCTATATCCACATCTATATCAGGACTTTTATAGAGCAAAAGGTTTCAATTTTAATGAGGTCTGATTTATAAAAAGTTTCTTTTGATTCATTGTGCTTTTGTTGTCCAGACTAAAAACTCTTTGATTGGACTTAGATCCTAAAGATTTTCTCTTAGTGTTTCTTTTATAAACCTCTTAAAGGGTTTATATTTTGTGTTTTAAATGGAAGTGTCAATATATGACCCCTTCCATAGCATTTTATCATTTAACTCTTGCATAGAGTGTGACACTTGGGTGGGGCTTTATTATTCTGCCTATGGATGTCCAATTACTTTGACTGCATTTGTATTAAAGTTTCTCTATCCTTCCCTGATTTGCTTTGTACTGATGTCAAAAATCTGTTGGCCATATGGTTTGGGGCTATTTCTAAGTTCTTTCTTCTATTCCTTTGATCTATGCCTCAATCCCCCTCTCATACAGCACTGACTGTAATACTGTAAGCCTAAATATTGAGTAAAATAATCCCTCCCACTTTCAATTTTGTCAGAATGATTTTACTTATTCTAGGACCTATACTTTTTCATACACATTTTAGAAAAAGCCTATCCATGCTTACATTATAATAAAACTTGGGATTCAGATAGTTATTGCAACTAAATCTGTTTCCAAATTTGGGGAGAACTGACATCTTCTCCATGTTGAGTCTTCCCAAGCATGAACACAATATGTCTCTCCGTTTGGATAAACACATTCCTTGAGCCTTTTTAATCAACATTTTGTAATAGTCAGCACACACACCCTGCACATTTTGTTTAATAGTGTACCTAAGAATTTTCTTATCTTTAGAGGGGTTGTAAATAGTACTATGTTTTTAATTTCAGTTTCCAATGTTTATTGCTAGTATATGGAAATGTGATGAATTTTTATGAGTTGACCATGTATCTTGAAATCTAGCTGAATTCATTTTTTAATTATAGAAGTTTTTCTATATTATTTTGATTTTTTTATTTCTCCCTTTCTCACCTGTGTGCATTACTACAGTAGCTAACACCTCCATACAACATGGAATAAAAGCGGTAAAAGTGAGTATCCTTGTCTACTCTTCAATCTCAAGGGAAAAGTGTTCAGTTTTCCCCAAACAAGAATGATGGTAGCTGTAGGTGTTTTATTGTTTCTCATTATTAAATTGAAATGTTCCCCCATATTGCTAATTTCCTGGGTATCTTTAATGTGAAAGAGTGTTTAATTTTCTTTATGCTTTTTTTCTGCATCAACCAATAGGATTATATAACTGTTCATTAACTTGTTATGTGATGGACTTTTATTAACTTATCTCTTTCTTTTTTTGAAGAAGTATAATAAAATTTGTATCGTGATGAGAAGCTGTCAACTTAAACAGCAGCAAATGGAGAGAATAAGGACATTTCCTGTTATAATAAGTCTACATAACCTTCATAATATACTATGTAGTAGGCATTTTCAATATGTGACTGTCAGTCTAGAACTGCCAAATACTTTTTCATTTAACCTAATACAACTGCATACCTACTAAAAAGAAATGCATTAAGAAAGCATGAAAACTTTGTTTGTTGAAAAAACAAAACCTGAAGGGAAGGAATATAGAAATTATGAAGTTATGCAGAACACTTAATGTAATTAAGTATATGTTCATATCTTTATAGGAATATAAAACCCAATCATTTGCAGAATGGACTCAGATTGCTGAAATACTATATATACTTTAGACCTCTACATAAGCATTTTAGACCTACTTTTTGATCCACTATTCCCACTTCTAGGTATGTACTCAAAGGAAATGACTTCTATTTATACAAAATAAGTTATGAATACTTTTCTGCAGTGGTAACTGCATACCAGTAAGACCAAAACAAACATAAATCAAGCAATGGAGTGTTCTCAAAGCTGTGATGTTTGAAGACTACAAACTGCTAATTCTATATAGAATGGGTTTTGTTGTTACATGAAATTCAAGTTGACGCATAAATTGAGATATATAGAGATCAAATTAAATGATTGCTCCACAGCCAAGGAATAAATAGACAACCTACCAAAAGAGGAAAAATATGCACATGCTGTTCATCCGATACAGAGCAGATGACCAGAATCTACAAAGAACTCAAGCACATAAACAAGGGAGAAATCAAACAACTCCATCAAAAAAAGGGCAAAAGACTTGAGCAGAAAGATTTCAATTGAAGATAGTTTAATGGTCAAGAAACACATGAAAAAAGGCTCATTGTCTCTAATCATCAGGTAGTTGCAAATAAAAACCACAGGGAGATTATTACCTAATTCTAGGGAGAATGGTTTATAATAAGCTGAATCAGAAATGAAAAGGGTAACATTGCAGAAATACATACTACAAAAATAAACACCATCCATGAATACTAGATAAATCACTATGCACATAATGTAGAAAACAGACATTTTCAGACATACAGTTGGATGACGGTTTGCCTTGCTAACATATCCATGTTGATATGTTGAATTTCTTTTCAAACATATTATTTTAAAAATTATAAGCATTTGTTGTTAAGTTCACAGAAACGAAATTATGTTCAAATTCTCAGGAATTTTGGACTAACCATAACATTGTCAGTTATATTTAAATTTTGATGGCAAGTTTGTTACCTCACTTGAGTGGGGCCTTCCCCTTCCCCTCAGTTCTGAGAGAATACAATATGTATAGTAAAACATTAATAATTTCAAAATTTTCATTAAAAAAATCATCCATGAATACTAGATAAATCGCTATGCACATAATCTAGAGAACAGAGAGAAAATAGAAAAGTTCCTAGAAACACACAACCTCCAACACTGAACCAGAAAGAAAGAAAACTGAGTAGACCAAAAAAAAGAAAGAAAAGTGAGATTAAACCAGTAAGGAAAAATCTAGTCAAAAAAGAGAAGCCCTGCACAAGATATGTTCATAACTGAATTCTGTCAAACCTACAATGAATACCGGGCACATATAACGTAGAAATTACTCCATAATATTGAGAAAAAGGGAAACCTCCCCAACTCATTCTATGAAGCTAATGTTATAGTTATACAAAAGCCAGGGAAAGACACAATGATAACAAAAGAAAAGTAGAAACCAATATCCCTTATGAATACAGGTGCAAAAACCCTCAAAAAAAAAAACAACAAAAACTAGCAGTCTGAATAAAACAGCATACTAAAAAAAAAAAAAAAAAATGAAGCGCCAAGATGACTTCATTCCATATGCAAGGATAGCAAACAAGGCATGATAAAAACCCCGAACAAACTAGGCATAGAAAGAAAATATCTCAGAATTATAAAGTCATATTTGGAAAACACACAACTAACATATTCAACGGAGAAAAGTTGAAAGCATTGCCCATAAGAACTGGAGTAAGACAAGGATTCCCACTATCACCACTCTTTTTTGACATAGTGCTAGAAGTCCTAGGCAAGATAAAAAAGAGGAGAATATTAAGGGTATCCAAACTGGTAAAGTGGACATCACTTTTTCCCAATGATATAATCTTGTACCTAGAAACCCCAAAGGTTCTGCTAAGAGTCTTCTGGAATTAATAAATAAATTAAGCAAAGTCTTAGGATAAGAAGCCAATATACATAAATTAATACCATTTCTATATAACAATGACAGTTAAGCCAGGAGTCAAATCAAAGACTAAGTAACATTCATAAAAACAAAAACAAAATAAAATAAGTAGGGATATACTTACACACAAGAGAGTTAAATTTCTCTAACATGGAAAACAATAAAACTCTGAACAAAAAAGTTGCAGAGGATATAAACAAATATCCTGACTTAGTAGAAACAATAATGTTAAAATATCAATACTACCTAAAGTGATTAATAAATGCAATGCAATCTCCATCAATTTGCCAAAGTCATAATTCACAGATAAAGAAAAAAAATATTTTATACTTTGTTTGGAGCCATAAAAGAGCCTGAATCTTAAGCAAAAGAACAAATCTGTAGGACTCCCAGTGCCACACTTGCAGCCATACTATGAAACTATAGCCTTGTAGTTTAACAAAAACAGCATGGTATTTCTACAAAAATATGGAAATACACCAGTGGAACAGAGGACCCAGATATAAAACCACCTACCTTCAACAAAGTTATCTTTGACAAAGCAGGCAATAACATACACTGGGGAAAAGAAGCCTTATTTAATAAATGGCTCTGGGAAAATTGGATTGTTACATGCACCAAAATGAAGTAGGACCACTAGTCCTCACCGCTCAAACTCAGGATATACAAAAGATTTATGGCACAAAATCATAAGTATTCTGGAGGAAAATGTAGAAAAAGCTCTTCTAAATATGATTCTAGGCAAAGAATTTAAGGAAAAGACCCCAAAGGCAATCATGACAAAACCAAAACTGGGATTTGTTTCAGCTAAAAAGCGTCTGCACTGCTACAGACACAATTAACAGATCAAAATAGACAACCAACAGAATGGAAGAAATATTCACAAATGACACTTCCAATAAAGGACTAGTAACTAGAATTTACAAATAACTCAAGCAACCAACAGGAAAAGACAAACCATCTTAGAAACAAGTGGGCAAAAAACGTGAAAAAACAATTCTCAAAATAAGAAAAAATGGTCATTAAACATGTGAAAAAATACTCAATTTCATGACCTATTAGGGTAATGCAAATTAAATTCACAATGACATTATCACCTTACTCCAGTTACAATGGAATTTATTAAAATTCCCAAATCAATAGGTGCTGACATGGACACAGAGAGAAAGGCATTTTTGGATGCTGTTGGTTAGAGCGCAAATTTGTAAAACTTCTATGAAAATGAGAATGACGTTTTCTCAAAGAACTAAAAGTAGACCTACAAGTTGACCCAGCAGTCCCACTACTAGTTATTTTCCCCAAAAGAAGAGAAATTATTTTACCAAAAAGATACCTGCATTTGAACGATTATTGCAGCACAATTCATTATTGCCAATATGTGGAAACAAACCAAGTGCTGACAAATTCATGAGTGGACTAATTAAATGTTGTATATGTATTCCATGGAGTACTACTCAACCACAAAAAATGATAAATTAATACCTTTTACAACAATCTGTATGGCACCAGAGACCATCCTTCTAAGTAAAATACCTCAAGAATGAAAAACAAACACCACATACAGTCACTATTAAATTGGAGCTAACTGATGAGCTCACATGTGCATAGAAGGAAGTAAAAGTCTGTGGAAATCAACCAAGGGAAAGGGGTAGAGGGAAGGAGGCAAATGGACTAAGCCAACCTAGTGGGTACTATGAATACCATATGAGTGATGGGCATACCTATAGTCAGGACTGTAGCATCACAAAAATGATCCATGTAACATGAAATATTTTTACACCAGTAATACGTTGAAACAAAATAATCCATTCATTTTTGTGAAAATATAAAAAAATCTTCTAATCTATTTTCAGTCCATAAATACCCAGATGGGTTTTAAAAAGAATGAAGAAAGGGAGGCTCCATGATGACAGACTAGAGACATTTCTTCATCAGCTGATCTCAGTCAAATTGATGAGCGCAGTCTCTAGGTGCCTCCATCTGGATTGTCCTCTCCAGAAACAACATTGCAAAGGCACAGTGAGACAGAATGGAGCACCAAGATCAAAACGTTAAGAAGGGTGAGAGGCACGCATGAAAAGCAGATGCAAAGGACTGCAGCAACCCAGGGAGAGAGAGAGCCTGCATGTGGAATCCCTGGGGGATCAATTTTGCAGGTGATTTCCCCACACCGCACCATGGCATTCTGTAGGAGTGGACTGGGAATTGAACTGAACTCTGGGAGGGCCTGTCCATCCATGCCTGAAGACTGATACGAAACAAGCAGGAATATAGGTCCCACAGGACGTTCAGGTGCACAGAAGCTGGCCTTTTGTTCAAGGGTTGGAGAGAGTATATTCTGCCTCTTAGGGACAAAGCCAGAGGCCTGAACCCAGGCTATCATTTTACTGCCACTGGCTGGGCAGATCTGGTCCTGGAGCCTGTTCAGTGGGAGGCCTGGCAGCCTGGTCCCCATTGCCTAGGGAGACTGACAGGGCAGGTGTGGATAATGCTAAAACCTTGAGCTGGCTGACACCCAAGGGAGCCAAGCTTGGAGAAGCTTCACAGTATCCCATTATGTTAATGCTTCTGACTCCAGCAGTTGGAGCTACCCCAGGGCTGACTTCCTTGAACACATGGGCAGAGGTGAGCAGATTATGCCTACAACACCGCTCCATCTGTGGCTGCAGGGAACTGTTTGGATGGCAGAGTCTTCCCTGCCTCCCCACCTCATAGTCTGGCATAAGCTTCAAGAATTTGCCTCTACCACCCCCATGGGGATTCATCTCTCATACAGTTAGCTACCAAGCCCAGAATAACATCAATGAATCAGGAAAACAAGACTGGATCTCTTTGGCAACTAGCTGATAACATCCTACCTCTACCACATGCAGAATACAGAGTACTGGGTTTTTTCCCCCCCTCTTAACCAAGAAGTGCCACGTATTGTCATTAGGAAGAAAAGGTTTTTCTTTTTCTTTTGCTTTTCCTAATCCTGGAGCATTACTTACGGACCATGCAATACATGTATTTTTGATTTTTTCCCTTTTTTTTAACTTTTTTGTTTTTTCCTTTTTTTAACTTTATACTATTTCTATTCTCTTCTCCATTTCTTTTTCTTTTTGTTTATTTTTCTACTTTTCTAATCTTTCTCTCATAAATCCCTTAAGTAACAATCAAGATAACCTCTCTCTTTTGAGTGTGTTTTGTGTTTGGTTTTTTGGAAGACCATTTCTCTAAGGCCTCCATGGCAGTGTTGCAGCAATGGTCTGGCTCATGGTGGCCTTCAACACCTGGATTTGGAAATCCCTGCTTTGACCTCCTGAGGAGTTGCAACAGCTGTTCCTCACTAAAGTTCATGTTTTTGTTTGTTTGTTTGTTTTTTCCATATTTGATGGAAGTAGGGTCTCACTCTGGATAAGGCTGGTCAGAATCATCTAACTTTGGGTAATACACCTGCCCTAGAGCCGCCAGATCACTGATAATTGCTGGTATGCTTCACTATGCATGGCCTGTTACAATTATCATCATTAGCTTTCTTCTTCTTATCTCTCATTTTCTCATTCTTTTACTCTCCTTCCTTTTCATTTTTTAATCCTTGTACCAAAAGACATTTTTTTTTTTTTTTAGAGACAGAGTCTCACTGTACCGCCCTTGGTAGAGTGCCGTGGCGTCACACGGCTCACAGCAACCTCTAACTCTTGGGCTTACGCGATTCTCTTGCCTCAGCCTCCCGAGTAGCTGGGACTACAGGCGCCCGCCACAACGCCCGGCTATTTTTTTTGTTGTTGTTGTTGCAGTTTGGCCGGGGCTGGGTTTGAACCCACCACCCTCGGCATATGGGGCCGGCGCCCTACTCACTGAGCCACAGGCACCGCCCAAAAGACAACTTTAATCTCAAAGCACAGAAACAAAGAGTCTTAAGGACAACTAGGAAGTGCGAAAAGTTAAGTAGGGGAAGGAAATAACAAGAAGTAACAACACATGCAGAAGATCCAACAAATAAAAATTATATCAACTTGAAAAACTAGAATAGACCAATCCTGCAAGGGATTACCAAGCTGCTGTCAAAGATGAAAAGACAAAAAGAATTTAGATTATAGATGTCCAAAGTGATGAAGAGAATTAAAGGGCAAGTGGAAAGTCACCAAACAGAAATAAAAAAAACTGACCCAAGAAACAATCAATCAAAAGACATGATGAAATTAGAAAAGAGTTCAAAGTATTGAAGGAGTCATTCAAGGAGTTTAAAATGCAATAGAAAATTTCAATAACAGCATAAACCTTGAAGAAGAAAGAATCTTAGAACTTGAAGACAAGGCTCTTGAGCTAACTCACTTACTTAATGAGGCAGAAAAGAGGAGAGTAAAGGTCAGGTGTGATGGCACACACCTGTAATCCTAGCACTCTGTGAGGCCAAGTAGGGTGGATTGCTTGAGCTCACAGGTTTGAGACCAGCCTGAGCCAGAGTGAGACCTCATCTCTAAAAATAGGCATTGTGGCGGGCGCCTGTAGTCCCAGCTACTTGTGAGGCTGAGGCAAGAGGATTGCATGAGCCCGAGAGTTTGAGGTTCCTATTAGCTATGACACCACGGCACTCTACCTCAGGTGACAAAGTGACAGTCTATCTCAAAAACAAAACAAACAAATCCAAGAGAGTAAAAGAATAGCAATCTTAGAGAATTATGGGATTTTATAAAGTTTATAAACATACAAATTATAGGCACAGAAGACCTATTGGAGGATATCATAAATGAAAAATGTTTAAGTATTACCAAAGATTCAAAGAAAGTCCGTTGAGAAATATCAAAGCCCAGTTTATCTCAATTCAAACAGAGCATCTTCTAGATACATTGTAAAAAACTTGGCCAAAATGAAATAGAAAATTTTGAAGGCCACCAGGAATAAGCACCAGTTGACCTACAAGGACAATTCCATCAGAGTGACAGCAGATTTCTCAGCTGAAGAACAACAAGCTAGAATAGATAGGACTCTCATTTTCAATATACTCAAACACAACAACTCCCTGCCTAGGATTCTGTATTCTACGAAACTAAGTTCCATATTCAATGGATACATCGAATGTTTTCCTTGCAAGTAAACGTTGAAGAAATTTGCCACTATAAGACCACCTGTCCAGGAAGTATTCCAGAGTAATATTACACATCGAACATAACAATGTACCACAAGCAAAGACACACAGAAATTAAAGGTCATAGCCTAACTTCCTCAATGGTACAAGTGATAAATGTAGGTGGCAACCTTCACAAAAGACAAACACAAATCCATCATAGTCAAGCCATAGTGAATGGCTTGAATTACCCACTGATGAGACACAGACCAGATGACTGGATCAAAAGCACAAGCCAACTATATGCTGTCCTCAGGTAACATATTTAACAGCTAAGGACAAAACAAGACTCAGGTTGAGGGATTAGAAATCAATATTCCAGGCAGATGGAAATCAAAAGAAAGCAGGGGTCACAATTTCAAGATACACTGGGCTTCAAACCACAAAAGGTAAGGAATGATAAAAATAAAGTACTCTATTTTCTTGTCAAGGGAACAATACCAGAAGACATCTCAATCCTAAGTCTTTATGCACCCAAATTCATTAAATGTTTCCAGATTTACAAAATGAACTCTAACAAGTCTGAACAATATAATATCCTATAACAGCATAATTTCTGGGGACTTCACACCCTATTGACAGGACTGGACAGACCCTCCAAACACAAACTGAGCAAACAAACGATCGACTTTAACATGACTCTACAAAACATACCACCCCGATATTACCAAATACACATTCTCCTCAGTAGCTCATGAATAATTTTCCAAAACTGACCACATCCTAAGACACAAATCAAACCTCGCCTAATTTAAAAGAATAGAAATTATACCTTGTAGCTTACAGATTACTATGGAATCAAGGTCGAACTCATTTCCAACAAAACCTTTCATTCCCCAAATCATAAAAACTAAATGATCTTACGCGAAAGACAACTATTTCAAGGAGAAAACAAAGGAGAAAAATCATTAGATTTGTCTAACAAAATGATGATGAAAAACCTCTGGGATACTGAGAAAGCAGTCATAAGAGGGAAATTTATTGCATTACATGCCCACAGCCAATAATTTAAAAAGCACAAATCAACAATCTAATGCATCATTTCTAGGAACCGGAAAAGAAAGAGCTATCCAATCCCAAACCTAGCAGAAGGAAAGAACCAAAATCAGAGCAGAAGAAAATGAAATTGAGAACAAAAGAACCATTCAGGAGATTAAGAAAACAAAGAGTTGGTTCCTTAAAATAAATAAAATTGATAAAAATAAAAAAATTGATAAAACTTTGGCTAGTCTAGAAACAGAAAAGTAAGATCTCTAATAACCACACTGAGAAATGAAAGAGGGAAAATAACAATAGATGTCGCAGAAATACAAGAGATTATCTCTGATTGCTACAAAAATTGCTATGCCCAGAAATTTAACATTGTGGAGGAAATGGACTAATACCTGGAATCATACTACCTACCTAGACTTAACCAGGAAGAATTAGAACTCTTGAACAGACCGATATCAAGCACAGTAATCGCAAAAAAAAAAATAGCTTCTAATAACGACAACAAAAAGTCCTGGACCAGATGATTTTACACCAGAATTTAAACAAACATTCAAAGAAGAGCTCATACCTATGCTGCAGAATCCATTCAAAAACATTGAGAAGGAAAGAACACTCCCAATTCATCCTCTGGAGCAAATATCTTCCTGATACCAAAACCATAAAAAGGACCCATTAAGAAAAACACACGCACACCCCCCAATTTCACTAATGAATACAATCCAACAATACTCAAAATCCTAGCAAATAGAATACAGGTGTGGGACGGCGCCAGCGCCCGGCGCGCTGCGGCGGGTGTCAACGGTCCCCACATCAGTCTCACCTCACCGGCTGCCGTGGTGACAACCGCTGCGGCTCCCCGGTGCCTCGCCGCCTCGGCCTCCAGCAGCCCCGCGTCGCAGCCAAGTCTCCGCCTCCGTCATCCCCGGTGCCTCGCCGCCTCGGCCTCCAGCAGCCCCGCGTCGCAGCCAAGTCTCCGCCTCCGTCATCCCCGGTGCCTCGCCGCCTCGGCCTCCAGCAGCCCCGCGTCGCAGCCAAGTCTCCGCCTCCGTCATCCCCGGTGCCTCGCCGCCTCGGCCTCCAGCAGCCCCGCGTCGCAGCCAAGTCTCCGCCTCCGTCATCCCCGGTGCCTCGCCGCCTCGGCCTCCAGCAGCTCCGCGTCGCAGCCAAGTCTCCGCCTCCGTCAGCCGAGGCGCCAGCCCGACTGCGCGCCACTTGACCGCGTCACGTGACCCAGCGCCGTGAGCTGTGCGTCTGGGACCCGTCCAGCTAGCCTGACCGCGCGCGACGACCGTTCCTGGCGCAGCATCCATCCCCCGCGCCACGCGCTGCCGGGCCCGATAGTTTGGCCTCCTCCTCCCGGTGGACCTTCAGTTCCCGAGCCCTCCCGCGAAGCCTCAGCTGGCGGCGCCGGACCCTCCAGCCTCCGCCGCGCCTCGTCCAGATAGATAGGCGGCCTGGGTCAGCGGCTGCAGTCGCTTGGCCTGCTGTAGCCGTCCGCCTCGGCCTCCCGCAGGGCCTGGCTCAGGTCGCGCAGCCGCCACACCAGGCACAGTACTGCGCGCACTTCGCCTAAGCTGGGCCTGGCGTGAGTGCGCTGCAGCACCCGGCAGGCTCGTCGCGGGGTCCCGAACACCGCCTCCAGCCACTGCCGGTCACGCAGTCTCTGGAGGACCACGTTGGCATCGGTCCCCGGGAAGGGCCGGCACTGGGGCTGCGGCGAGCACCGCCTCCTGGCCCAGGGCCACTGTGGAGCCCCTGCTGTCCTGAGGCGCCTCGGCCGTCCGACGTGCGCGGGGACGCCATCTTCCAGCGCCGGGTCACGTGATGCGGTCACGTTGTGCGCAGTTGGGCAGGCGGCGGCTGACGGAGGCGGAGAGTTGGCCAGGACGCGGGGCTGCTGGAGGCAAAGGCGGCGAGGAACGGGGGAGCCACAGCGGTTGTCACCACGGCAGCCGGTGAGGTGAGACTGACTAGGGGATCGTTGTCACCCGCCGCAGCGTGCTCGGGCGCTGGCGCCATCCCACACCTGTATTCTATTTGCTAGGATTTTGAGTATTGTTGGATTGTATTCATTAGTGAAATTGGGGTGTGTGTGTGTGTGTTTGTGTGTGTGTTTTTCTTAATGGGTCCTTTTAACCAAATGGGTCCAAATAACCAAAGAAGTGGTTATTTGGGGTAAGTGTTACAGTCTTTCTTGATCAGAATCCATTTTATTGTTTTGTATATCACATGGGCTGTAATGTCCATTCCAACTCAAAAGTTCAAAGATTCCACGCTAGAAAAGTCCCTGAAAAGAGGGGTCTAGAGAGACACAGTGATGTGGTGGAAGGAGTTCAGGTTCGGCAGCAGGAAGACTTGTGTGCTTATCTTGCTCTGCCATTTATCAGCTGTATGCCTTCAGCAAGTTATTGATGCTTTCCAAGCCTCTGTTTCCTCATTTCTAATGTAGAAGTAATACTATTCATATTCCAGAGTTGTAATTATTAAACAAGATAAGAATATAAAGTAGCTGACACACAGTAGATGCTTACTTGAGAGTAGTTATTATCATCTGATACAATCGCCCAACTTGAGCTGGGATGACGTATTAGAGCAGTCCACCCCTGCCTGTTCATCCTATGTCTTGTCAATATGTGGCACACTTCAGGGGAAATTCCAGATTGTGTATGTTGACGAGGGTCACAGAAGTTGCGAAAACAATCAGTGCATCACCAAATAGGTATTATCAGAAAGTGCTTTGCAGCCAAAATAAAGATGTGACTTGCCTACAGTTATAGTTAATTAGTATACCTCCAATCCAACCAAACCTTTTTTTTTCAATTTCAGATTAACATGAGGGTATAGGCGATTAGGTGACAAGGTTTGCATTTGTTAGGTAAGATCACTGTTGTAATTGTGTCTCGCACCCGGGAGATGTGCTGTGTACCCTTACATTGTGCCCATTAGGTGGGAGCACACCAATCTCCCTCCCCCCACAACTTGATTACATTGAGTTTTTCTCATGTGGGCGTGTATTTGTTCATCTACTGGCTTCATATTAGTATTGAGTACATTGATTACTTGCTTTTCCATTTTCGTGATACTTTTTAAGAAGAATGTGTTCCAACTCTATCCAGGTTAGTACAAAGGATGTAAAGTCTCCATCTTTTTTTTTTTTTTTTTTATGGTTGAAAAGTATTCCATGGTATACATATACCACAGTTTGTTAATATATTCCTGGATTGATAGGCACTTGGATTGTTTCCACACCTTGGTGACTACAAATAAATTGAGCTGCAATAAACAATCTAGTGCAAATGTCCTTATGATAAAATGTTTTTTTTTTTTTTCTTCTGGGTAGATGCTTAGTAATGGGATTTCATGATCAAATAGAAAGTCTATTTTGAGTTCTTTGAGGATTCTCCATACTTCTTTCCAAAGAGGCTGTATTAGTTTGCAATCCCACCAGTATTGTAAAAGTGTTCCCTTTTTTTCCACATTTGCACCAGCTTCTGCAGTTTTGGGATTCTATGATGTGGGCTATTCTCACTGGGGTTAGGTGATGTCTTAGGAGTCCAATCAAAACTCTTGTTGGTTTAGCCACTAAATCAAACTACTGTTCCTAAATTGAGTATTTTTCTTTGGTCATAAGCAAGGAAATTCACCAGTTTTGTGAGTTTAGGTGGTTGTCTAGGAAAGATGCTAAGATAAGTCAAAACAGACATCACTTTATTTTGTCAAATTCTATAACTTGTATGTCTACAACCCTATGTAAAATAATTTTTAAATACAAAACTCTTTCAGCTGAATTAGAACTGAGAGAGATTGATTCTGATGGTAAACCCAGTTTGCCAGGCCCTCAGGGACTGACTGGAGAGATGTGAGTTCACAAGTGTTAGGTGGTGAACTGAAGGTTAGTGTATTTACACTGAAAATGATACTTCTCAAGATAAGGCACTGGCTGGCCAGTGCGTTCTGTCTGTCCCTCTTAGCAAAGGTTATATGGGTAGTCAAGTGACTATTAGTAGATTGTTTGGAAACATGGAGTTAGATGATCTCAATGGTAGATTCCAGAATTTGTGGAAGTTTCTCCATCCATCTCCTGTCAGCTGATTTGGTTGGCATCTTCTTACCCAGATAGTGTTGGTAAAAGATTGCCCTGTTTCCACACTCCCTGATGTCTTCTGTTGTGTCATGTATTGATTGTCATCACTGGGACTCCGGTTCTTACAGACTTCGTTCAGGTGGACTGTGTCCAAGCATGCACTTCCTGGCTCCCTTGCAGCTCTGTGAAATTCAGTGATACGAAGGGGAGGTCTGTTGGTTAAGGAAGGTTTTTGATAAATCTTGATAGCAGGGGCTTTCAAGCAAAGACTAGGCAGGCATTTGCTTTTTTCCCTATTCATTCCCATTTCTTTTAGCTAGGAGGTGATACAGCTGTCTTGTGACCTTGAAGGTAATGACCACATGCTAAGTTTGGTGGATTAGAAGTTTAAAGGGAGCCTGGATCCTTATTTATTTTCTTAGGTTGCAATACTATCCCTTGAATAATGTGTAGACTTCTTGTATTGTAAGGAAAATTACTCCTGGTAAGTCATGTTTCTGTAGTCCTAATTGATACATGTTTCATTGAAACACACAGATGGCCCATTTAATGTTCACTTTGACATCTGTCCCAGTTCTTCTGTCTAGCTCTGAACTGTTCTGTTCCTTTCACTGAGTTGCTTTAGGTAACCTTGATGTTTCCTAAGACAGTATATTTTCAAAATACCCCTTACATGTGCTGCTTTTTCAGGTGGTGAAGATAGTGGACTTTATGTTAACTTATCTCGTTATGCTTTGAGCAGGCAAAGTGTGCCTGACCGCCAGTTTTTGGAGTTTTTTATATGACAGTGATTTTCAACCTCTGCTCCATGGCACACTGTGAGAGGATCTTAGGTGTGCCATGAAACTTTCAAAGATCATCAATTACATTGTTTTTGAAAGAAGTTCAAGCACAGTAAATATATTCTTTTTTTTTTTTTTTTTTACTCTTTTACTCTTTTTGATCAGCAATTTAAGTATTCTGCGGAAGTTTAAGTATAGGTTCAAGTGTGCTGTGAGATAAAAAAGGTTGAAAAACACTGTTATATATTCACAATTTATGCTTGTTAGTTTCCCTCACTGAACTTTATTTCCTGGCACTCCTATCTCTTAAAATGCAGAGTCACCATATGTAAATCCTGTTGACATTTAAAATACCTAGATGTGTGTTCTGATGGTGAATGTGAGCTCTGCTCCAACCTTAACCTTGTTTGTTATGTCTGGCTCAGCATCCAGGACCACATCCAAGCTTGTCCTTTCTTTTGCTTGTTACATGTTGACAGAGGAAACAGACTCCCCAGTCTTACCTTCAGGAACATGTAATCTTTTAGCTTAGGCCACATTTGTGATGAATGTTGAGATATCCCATGATCACTGCTCCAGTTTTTTTCCACACTTCCTTTTCTTGCATAAACACTTCCTGCATTCTCATCCTGCAAAAAAACATTACATGTTCAGTGTTTGTGATGGAAGACTACAAGGAAATTAACTGGTGCTAGGCTTTTAGGAAAAGTGGGTTCGCATTCCCATTCTGAACACGGGTACTACCTGAAAAAAGGCAACCTGAGGACTTGTGAGTAAATGAATTACAATTACAGCCACAGTAGCAAACCCTAAAGTAGCCCTTGATAGGTGCCGGGCACTGATGTAAATGTTTTACACGTACTCATGTAATTCCACAAAAACTCATGAGGAAGGTACTCTTGTCCCACGTTTAGGGGTGCAGAAACCACGTCACAGGGAGGTTAAGAGTTTTGCTCAGGATGTTAAGGCTGCTGTGCGCTAGTTCTGTCTGTCTTGCTCCGGAATCCATACATTTAACCGTGCATTTATTTTTAGAAATGACGATTATTTCAGGAATGGAAAAATAATAACTAATAAAGGTCATTTTAAGAGAGAGAAATTAAGGATAAATACAAGCTAATTTTGTTATTTAGAATAAAGACTGCAAAATCACAACAGAAAGCTGATGTCAACAAGGCTAGAATTTCACAGGGCCGAGTCCATAATTCTTCATCTCGACCTTGTCTTCCACAAGAAGCCCAAAGATACCTGGCACACTACTGACCTGGAAAAGTTAACGTGCCTTCACAATATGATGACAATTAAAAATACAAAAAATGATAAATTTTATTCAGATGTATTTTTGACATATCAGTAATATAATTTTTATGAAGATTTCGAAGAAAATGGTAAATTTGTTTTTTTACTGATAGAACCAAGTAGGAGGAGGAGGAGAATTCAAAATTTAGGTGGAGAGGGACATTTTAAAAGATACATATAATTGTGGAAATTCATCTGTGTAATATATCCCTTTCATTGGGAAATTACTGTGTTACCAGCCTGCAGGTACAACCTGCAGAATTGAGTGATGTGGTTCACAATGAAAGTCCTTAGTGATAACCCAGAGCTTTCTGCAGTCTGACCTCACTGCTCAAAGTCCTGATCTTAAGTGATCTCAAAACCAATGGGATAACTTGTGTACTTGCCTTTGTGGAGTTGTTTTTATTACATAGAACGTATCTTTATTACAAAAGTCACATCCTATGGAGAATGAGAGAAAAAGAACAACCGGTAAGCATCCTCTCTCCTCTTGCCTCCCAATAATTCCCCTCCTGCATGGAGGATGGGATTTAAGTCTGTATGTGATGGCAGGATTCAGGCAGCCAGGTGAGGAGTGAAGCAGTGGGTGGGGGGCTGTCAGCATCTGGTGGGGAGTGTGCCCTTGTCTCATGCTCTGTCAGGGTACAAATGTTTCCTGATTCGTCACTCTCATAGTTTATTCCAAAGTTCACCATCAATTCTAAGTGAAGATCCACTGACCTGTGATAGGAGTGAAATCAGGGAGCAGAGGACAGTCTGGCTGGGAGCTTCCTGTTGGGTTATCAGAGGGTCTGACAGTAAGCTCATGTTTTCTCTCACTAGGAGAGAAAAATTCGCCTTGTTGGACTTCAACAACTCAAATGACAGTAGCCTTTATAAACATGTAGCAAAAAAATGTAGGGAAGTTCCACATACAGATGTTTTCTTTTCTCAGGCCTAATAAACCTGATCCTTTCTCCCTTTAGCAGTCTCCGCTGGGCTGTGCGAGGCTGACGCTCAAATGAGTAAATCTGTGAGCCTGAAGGGTGGGTGAAGTAGGAAGTCATACGACTGCTTCCTGGTGGTCTGCCCTGATGCAGGTATTAACATTTTTAGGATATTTCTCACGAATATACATGGTTTATGCTTGACTGTCACCAGAAACTGAAGCAGATACTTCAACTCCAAACAAATTGTGAAATACTTTAGACATACAGAAAACTATGATAAGTGAAGATTCAACATTGGTATCACTGATGAGTACCAGAGAGATAGTCTTCTGTATTCATTGAAATAAAGTACAGATGCAGGGGAGATCAAGCTCTTCACAATTGTTGAAATAATGCTCATTGATTTGACTTGCATCGCTCAATGATTTTTGCTTATCTAAGCAGGTCTGCCGTGTTCTGGCTTACCAGTCATTCTCAAGTGTTTCTGCAGCATAGTGAGCAACACAGAAACCCCACAAGCATCTAGGAATAGGAAACCCTGAATGAAGTGCAGGCTTGGTTGTCATCCTGTGGAAACAGTTATTAATGGAATATTATTTGGCCTTTAAAAAGAAGGAAATCTTGTCATTTGTGACAACATGGATGAGCCCGGAGGACACTAGACTACATGATTATGCTCACGTGTGGAATCAAAAAAATTTGAACTCGCATAAGTAGAGAGTAGAATTGTGGTTATCATTGGCTGGGGAAGTGTAGATGAAAAGATACAAAATGTCATTTAAATAGGAGGAATAAATTGAAGAGATCTGTTGTATAACGTGGTGACTATAGATAGTAACTGTATTTTATGCTTGGAATAAATTATTTTTTTAATTTTAAGAAGAGATGGTTACTTTCATTAATTAAAGACAAATAATTTTTTTTTATTTGAATGAATAGTCCTAGTGTTTCCCTTTGGAAATGTTTCTCAGTGAAAGAAATATTTGTAATCAGAATTTAAGGATTGTTATTGAGTATTAAGCTTTTATATTGCCATGGTCTTAGCCTCTAAATTTTTAGTTTTACTGAACATGGAAAATTTACCTAACTTGGAAAATGATAACTTTTATTAGCTATCAGTTTGGAGAGTGGCAGGTATGCCAGGGTACTCTGGTTGCCGGCAACAGAAACCAGCTCTGGTTAACTTGTACTGATAGAATTTATTATACATTAGAAGGTGATGGGTTAGGGTTAATGTTTGGAAGGCAAGTCCAAACATTAGACTCAAAGAGGAGGGAGTGGACCACTGCTAAAGGATTCTTGGTGATAGAAACCAGTGTTCTCTTTTTTTCTTTTTTGTAGAGACAGAGTTTCACTTTATGGCCCTCGGTAGAGTGCCGTGGCCTCACACAGCTCACAGTAACCTCCAACTCATGGGCTTAAGCGATTCTCTTGCCTCAGCCTCCCAAGTAGCTGGGACTACAGGCGCCCGCCACAACGCCCGGCTATTTTCTGGTTGTTTTGCATTTTGGCCAGGGCCGGTTTGAACCCGCCACCCTTGGTATATGGGGCCGGCGCCTTACCGACTGAGCCACAGGCGCCGCCCCAGTGTTCTCTTTTTGATCCAAGTCCAGAGTTGGACATCCGTGACCCTCAGCAAGGCCTTCCCTGACCATGACCCCTGTTTTCCGAGGACCCAGTTCCCCTTTGAATACTTTATTTTTCCTCACTTCTGACATCATCATGTCTATATTTTGCTGTTTACCTTGTTCCCTTTCTGTTTTCACGAGCATTTCTAACAGTGGCTCAAAGCAGGTGATGGCAGAGGTTACTGTAAGAACACAGAGTGCAGCTCTGCACCCGTAGTTCAGTGGTTAGGGTGCCGAGATACTGCATGTAAGTACAATGCAAAGTATAAATGCCTTACAGCCGCCCAAGGCAGTGGTTTCTGTCTGTTTTGTTTGCTGCCAGTGCTGAGAATGGTGCCTGGCACTCAGAAGGAAGGTGCTTAAACATTTTCATTTAATGAATCAATGACCAAAAATAGCCATTGGGATTCCTGTCTGATATCAGTTATAGATGAAATTGTCTGAAAGTGGTAGTCCAAAATAGTTAAGGTAAACAAGAGGATCATTTATAAAGATAGATTTGCTAGTACAATTTCTGAATTTTTCTTGAAGGCATAATAGTGTTTTCTAAAAAAAATCTGAAAACTGTGTTTCTACTTTCCCACCCTCCAACTTACAAAATTCTCATGTCTTCTGTGAGGCTATGCAAGACTATTTATAGTAGTTTGTTGGTTCAGCTTTACTTTAGCTATATGTCAGCATAGCCAAAAAAAGTTCTCATAGCAATTAGTGACTATAATTATTAATAGAAACTATAATAACTTTTAAGTTCTTTTCCCAGAAACGTCTCTGCACCATAAATAAATTTGAAGCAATCTCAATGAATGGGTAGCTAGTTTGTATTTAAATTTTCATCTGAATGGGAATAAGTAATGGGAAGGACAGAGACCAAAATAGCTTGGCTCTTTGCTCCACAGATAGGTGATAACCTTACCGAAAACACACAAAAATGGAATGACAGGGTTAGAGGTTCCAAACTGTGGATAGCAGCATGAATGTTTCCAGGAGTTGTTAATGAGAAGTGCTCAAATTTTATAAAGAAGATAGAAAAAAACTCACTCTATTCACAACATATTTGGTTACTTGAATTTATGAGCCTTTGAATCAGAGGATTTGTGGTGATGGATAGCACACAAGCTCAGGAAACAGCCTGGCTGAGTTCATTTTCAGACTTTGCATTTTTAAGCTATGTGGCTTTGGATAAGTGACCTCACCTCTGTGTGGCTCAGCTGGCTTTTGTGAGAAATTGGAGTGATGATACATGAGGTTGTTTTGAGCATTCAGTGAGATACTGCATGTAAATTACAATGCAAAGCCTGGCACAGAACATAATGTCAAATATTATCATTATTGTTACATACATTTTGATGTTTTTTCTGTAAGTAAACAATCTCTATAATGACAGGATTTATAATCTTTTTTCTCTGCATTTTACAGGCTTGTGATGTTGTCGTTTTTCAAAAATATATTTTTAGAGGCTGCATAATGTTCTTTTGTATGACTGTAGCATCATTTAAAAATTTTTGACTGTTTGACATTTTAGGTGTTTTCATTTACAAACAGTATGATGAGTATCTTTGAATGCGTTTCAAAGTCTGATAAAATTATAAGTTTTGTTGTTTTTTACCCTGAATTTTTATATGCATATCAAGTTAATTTATGAACAGGTATATCTTTGCTTCTTTGTTCTATCAGACTGCTTTTCTGTTCAGAGTCTTAATCAGATACTAGGTAAATTTTCACATAAATATTTTCCCTATCTCATATTTTAAATTGTGGATTATAATAACTCATGAGCACTGTTGATCGGCTGATCTCATTTGTTTATGTTTCTTTTCTCGTGCAGCAAGGGGTTCCCGTAGGACCACACTGGCTCTCTGTGTTCTTACAGTAAGCTCTGCTATTACCTGCTTTGTCTGAGCCGCTGTTGGAAATGCTGTTGAAACAACTGTTTGATGCACCATATGGACTGATTATTCCTACTGATTGCTGTGGTTGCCAGGCGCCTTTACTTAAGCCTTCAGGGGACCTTTGCCTCCTTCAACAGGTTTATACTCTTGCACAGAATTCTTTTTGGGATTCTAATATTCGCAAAATTGTAAAACCCAGCTGGATCAGAGTAACTGCTGACATCATGAACGTACTCTTCTGCCGAAGATACCTCTTTTGTGGTGTCAATCATAAAAGCATTTCTGTCTAATCTTGTGGCATACACACATCAGCTGTGTGTAAAGCATCTATGTTGTTATTAAAGAAAATATTAACAAGCAGAAAGGAAACACGTAGGAAATGCGAACCGGGCAGTTCTTCCTAATTGAGCTCTCAAGCTATGCTGGTCTGAGTTCTCATCTTATTTTTTCCTGAGAGCCTCTGTCTAAGAGTGATGCTGTATCTCATCCTGGTGTTCTCTTTTCCTAAGTCTAGTGATGTCGAACTTCAGGAATCCTCAACAGATGATGGCCCCTCTATTCCAGACAGAAACCAGGTGACCAATACCAGTGTGATCAGCTCATACCTGGGCTGCATTCCAGCCCTGTCTGTGCTGTGCAGAGGGTCGGTGCCATACCTCTTTGCTCTGTAATTCTAAGAAATACTGTAGATTTTGTTTGGAAGATTCTAGAAGTTATGAGATCCAGTGAAATGTTCCGATACAGTCCTCAGGACTGAGCCCTTCCAATGCGAGGGAGGAAACCAATCTCTAAATCTAATCTCTTACTTGTGAGCAGTCTGTGTTTTTATGTGCACACGTACATGCTGACGTGAGTGTAATGAACTATTCAAACTACCGCAGTTGGCTTTCCTCACTTCGCTATGTCTTCGGTGTCTTTCCTGGCCAATAAATGCAGAGCAACATCTTCACTTAGTGTTATTATACAGTGTATGGATGTACACAGATGGACTTAATCCCTCTAGTATTCGAGTTTTGGATAATATATTCAATATTGCAAGACATTTAAAAATTTATGTTCATTATTCATTTATCGATGCCCAAATACATTCATAGGATAAACTCCTAGAACTGAAATTCCCATTTCAAAATTTATTACTACATTAAGGCTATTGATAAGGCTATTGATTAAGGCCACATTGTCCTTGAAAAAGGTTACATTAGTTTACATTTTGTACAGCAGCATGTTTGCACGTACACAACGAAATTCTGGGCAATATCATTCTTTTTAGTTTTTGATATATCTGTAGTTTTTTATGAGGTATTTCATAACTTTTATTTTTACTGTATTGGTTACTGGATAGGTTGACTACTTGTGTCTCATTACTGATTTTGTGTGTGTTTATAAATTTTCGGTTCAATCCTTTACTTACAGTTGTCATTGTTGTTTAGCTGGCCAGGGCTGGGTTTGAACCCACCAGTCTCAGTGTATGTGGCTGGCTCCCTACCCCCTGAGCTACGGGTGCCAGCTGGGAATGCTATTGATTTTTACATATTTTGTATGTAGACATCTTATTGAACTCTCTGGATGTTTTCAAAAATAATATTGGGTGTTAATTTTCTATATTTTTAATAAGTATTTTTAAGGCACAAAATGAATAGGGCAGGAGGGAGAAAAGGGCAGATGGTATACAAACCAGAAAGGGGCCACAACAACTTACTTTTACGTCTTTTTTTTTTTTTTTTAGAGACAGAGTCTCACTTTGTCACCTTTGGTAGAGTGCTGTGGCATCACAGCTCACAGCAACCTCTAGCTCTTGGGCTTAGGCGATTCTCTTGCCTCAGTCTCCCGAGTAGCTGGGACTACAGGCGCCCACCACAACGCCTGGCTATATCTTTTTGAATAAAATCTGTTTCTAGCAGGTCATAATGGCAAGAAATTTTAGAATAGCTTAACTGGTGGAGTTAAAACCCCCACTAAGGGCTGGGTGTGGTGGCTCGCTCCCATAATCCCAATACTTGGGGAGTTCTGAGTCAGGAGGATGACATGAGCCCAGGAGTTTGAGACCAGCTTGAACAACATAGACCCCATCTCTACAAAATAAGAATTTCAAAAAAACCCTCACCCCAGCTTATTTATCTTGAAAGCGTATCTTTTGTGAATGCAGAAATGCCCTCCATTTTATGGAGAGGAATGCAAAGATGGTAGGAATACTCATTACAGACGTGGTATAACAGCGGCTCAGTTTCTGGTGATTGAGCTTTCACCATGTGTTGGCCCTATCTTTTAACTTCTAAACCCTTTGTGGAATTAACTCATTTTGGGGAGAAACTTGTGAGGGAGGTGTTAGCATTATACTGTCCTTTTGACAGAGTGAGACCATGGCTCACTCTGTCACTCAGGCTGGAGTGCAATGGTGCAATCATAGCTTACTGCAGCTTCGAACTCTTGGGCTCAAGGATCCTTCTGTTTCAGCCTCCTGAGTTGCTGGGAGCATTTACCACCACACTAGGATAATTGTTTTTCATTCTTTTAGAGATGAGAGTCTCATTACGTTGCCCAGGTTGATCTTGAATGCCTGGCCTCAAGTGATCCTCCCAGCTTGGCCTCCCAGAGTGCTAAGATTACAGGTGGGAACTGCTGCTCAGCCCATATCAAATTCTTTTAAATGTTTTAAAGTTGTATTTATAAATTTTTTGGTGATTATTAGGCAGGGTTAAAAATTTAACATCCTTGAGTATTTTTGCATGATCATTAAAAAAGATACCATTTTTTGTGGGTGGGGGGACGACAGAGCCATCTCTCACTTGAGCCCAAGAGTTTGATTTTGTGTGAGCTATGATGCCAGGGCACCTTTTGCCTCAGCCTCTCAGGTAGCTGGGACTGTAGGTTCCTTCCACAAAGCCCAGCTATTTTTAGAGACCAGGACTTGCTCTGGCTCAGGCTGATCTTGAACTTAAAGAGTTCAGACAGTCCACCCACTTCTGCCTCCCAGAGTGCTAGAATTACCGGTGTGGGCAACTGCACTCGACCATAAAAAGACATCTTTTCATGGGTTCTGTTTCTATCTTTTCTAGCTGGCTCCTAGTAGTCTAGTGCCTCTCATTTTTATTTGCAAATAGATTGTAGGAATAGCTTAGAGACAAGAATTGCGAGATGGTTAGATTAGATTTGAATAAGGAGGCAGTAATAGCCTTTGTCTTGTTGGATCTTAAAGCGATTTCTTTTTTGTTCGGGTCTAGGTTTGAACCTACCACCTCCAGCATATGGGGCTGGTGCCCTACTCCTTTGAGCCACAGGCGCTGCCCAAGAGATTTCAGTCTTCATTGAGAAGATTTCATTTCTTTTTCATACTTACCTTTTAAAATTTCTTTCATGCTTTTAGTTTCCCTTTTTTCCCTCTCCTCTCTTCATTATATATTTATTTTAAAGGTGATTCTTCAACTTTTCCTTGTTTTCCATCTTAATAAAACATACAATTTTGGATTAACCGTATTAAGAAAGAAAACTCTATAGATTTAGAGACTTTGTCCAAGTCATCCTATGGCAGTGGTTCCATCTCATCTTGAAGAGCTTTGATTAGTTGTATGAGGAATGTGTTTTTGGTGGCTCTGCCTGCACTGGTTCTCTGCTTGAACTTCTGAGAGTGGGACCATTTGCTCGTTGCTGTCACATAACGGGTTCCTCTGGTCCTCCTTAGTCCTGTCTCACAGGCCACCAACTAGTCTTCAGACTTGGATGTCAAACCAGTTGCTGCAAGGGCACTCAGATTTCCTGGTGTATCTCTGAGATAATCCAATATACTCTTCTTCCAGTTCTATTGTTTCTGAATTCAAGTTAAATGGAATTTTCTTGTTAATTCATTGGCACAAAAATATAAACGATTTAAAGGAGGGGATAAATTCAACAGTTTGTTGGTTTTGAGCCTTGGTTAAGTTGTTCCACAAGTGAAACAAAAACAAATCAAAATTTGTGGGCGGCGCCTGTGGCTCAAAGGAGTAGGGCGCTGGCCCCATGTGCCAGAGGTGGCGGGTTCAAACCCGGCCCTGGCCAAAAACTGCATTAATAAATAAATAAATAACTTAGTATTAAAAAAAAAAGTCAGTCTCAAAAAAAAAAAAATTGTCCTAGGATTCAGATTGAAAAGAAACACATACAAAAAAAAAAAAAAAATTTGTCCTAGGATTTAGATTGAAAAGAAACACATATCAAAATATTTCTCAGATGGTAATTGCCAACCGTAACTTCAAGATTTAATTTAGAATTTTTTTAAAATTTAGAGTATGCAAAAAAGATAACAGCTTAGGAAAAAAATTGATTTTTCATATTGAAAATCCTAGAAGAATAGTTGTAGAGTATCTTTTAAAAATCTGTTTTCTCTCACAGTTGACATCATTTACCTTAGTTAGTCATGGACATGGGAGCCTATAACAGCATGTGTTCTGTTATATTTCTTGCACAAGCAACATTTTAAAGCCCCGAATTCATTAGCACTTTGCTGACCAAACACACTGTATGTAGTCCCACTTAAAGAAATTCATCTGTTCTAACAATTTACATTTCCCTCTTTGCCCACACTCCTCCAGGAAACACTAACCATCCATTAGAGCTTGTCCGAGCTTGTTAGTGATTTCTGAAGACTAAAATTAGCTTATCTGTGAGCACCTTAACGCGGTGTTACATTGCAGTTACATTGACTTTGCCATTTCTGATCTTTGGAGAACAGTTTTGCGGTACCTTTTTCCATATACGTGTATGAGGAAGGATACGGGGGCCAAACCAGAGCCCACTAACTTTGCTTAAACACAGGCGTCTTCACGGCCGATACACGCATGCACATCCATGGGCAGGAATAAATCACTACATATGGTTGGCACATTTAATATAAACTTTACTTTTTTTTCTTAACAGTCACTCTTATTTAGAGAGGATTCTATAGATTTCTTCATTCTATCACCAAATATGCCAGATATTTGTAACCAAGATGGGAGGATTCAGAAAATAAGAAGATAAATAAATACATGGCATGTGTTAGGTGAGATCAATAAAGCTAGGGAGGAAAAGAAAGCAGGGAAGGCGGCCAGGGAGTGTCAGAGGTAGGGAGGTGAGGAGGAAACCCCCTTCCCTCAAGAAGAAGGTGACATATGAATAAAGATGTGAAGAGATGCAGGAGAGGGCTGTGCAGCTATGGGGGGGAAGAGTTTTCCAGGCAGAAGCACAGAGAAAACTGCTTCTATTTGAGTGACAGCAAGGGTGGACAGTGTGTCTGCATCTGGAGGGGGCAGTGGAGGAAGGGGAGGAAGTTGGGGAAGGACAGTCTCATGCACCTTTGCATGGACTTGAGTGAAAGGGAACACTTTTGAAGGATTTTGAGCCAAGAAGTGACATCATCTAATATTCTCTTTTTAAAAACATCATGGTGGTTGCTGAATTGGGAATGAACTGCTGAAAAAGAATGGGTGAGGGACGGAGGCAGAGAGACCAGGTAGGAGGCTTTTGTAACAACATAGTTGGCAGATGATGATGAGTAGGACCAGGTGCTATCATGTGTGAACTTGTTGAAGGAGGGTTGGGTAGGGAGAGAGAGGGGAGTTAGGCTGGCTTCAAGGGTTCCAGCTTGAGCAACTTGGGGGTGTGGGGCTATTCATTGCAATGGGGAAAACTGCAAGGCAGAGGGTTAGGTGGAATATGCCATAGGAGCTCAGTTTGGGGCATGTTAAGTTTGAGGGAACTGTTGGACATGTGAAGATTTCCGGTTGGCAGTGGGATGAAAAGTCTGGAATTCTGGGGAGATACCTGAACTGGGATATAAATATGGGCATCACCTGCGTGTAAATGTGCCGAGGGGAGTGGCTGGGAGAAGGAAGTCCTGCGAATTCACTAATGCAGGAGGGAAGAAGCAGCATATGATCATGAAATATTACTGGACTGGGTGTTTGTAGGTTTCTGGGACTTTGAACAAATCTCTGTGTTTACCCTTAATTTTCTTATCTGTAGAGTCGGGGGAAGTAAACAGCCCCAGGCATCCCTTCCTGGAAGCAGGGCTCTGGTCATTTCTAAATATCAAGTCTAATGTTTGTGATTATTTGGCAGTTTTTAATTTGTCAGTGGAGAAGGTATAATACTTTCATCTCTGTTTAGTAAGATTATTTCTGAGAGCCACTGTATAATTAATCATTTTACGGGTAATGACAGATACTATTTCTGACCCTCTTCTTTCCTTTGTTCAACACAAGTTCTGATCAAAAGTAAACACATACAGGCACGCACGCACGCACATGTGCACACACATATACAGACACGCACGCACGCACATGTGCACACAGGCACGCACATGTACACACACACAGGCACACACACATGTGCACACATGCACATGTGCACACACAGAGGCACGCACGCACATGTGCACACACACATACAGACACACATGCACGCACATGTGCACACACAGACACACACGCACATGTGCACACACACAGACACACACGCACATGTGAACACACATAGGCACGCACGCACATGCGTGCACATACACACAGGCACACACAGAGGCACGCACACATGCACATGTGCACACACACATACAGACACACATGCACGCACATGTGTACACACAGGCATGCACGCACACGTGCACACACATAGGCATGCACGCACATGTGCACACACACACGGCACACACATGTGCACACACACACGTGCAGACAGTTGTGCATAGACCTCACAGCAGAGGAGATCCTGTCCCTTTGGTGAGAGGGGAGTCGCCTGAGTGGCTGAAGACAGTGAGTGGCAGAAATTACCCCTGGGGTTGCTTCATTCACATGGGACCAGAAACGTTCTGCTAGGTATGTGGATTTTCCTTAAACGTTCGGGAAATCAGTCACAAATCCCTAACTCCTGTTTCAGGAATCTCAGCCCCTGGATCTTACGATCTTTCCTTGCATAGGGAACCGTGTGCTGAACCTGCACAAAGCTTTTGGTTGCAGAGCGTGACCAGTCCTGGGTCCTGCCTGTGGGAGCTAATGCGCTCCATCACCAGCTGGTGGAGGGGGACTTGTTCCCAGGGGAGAGGAACGTTCACTGCCTACTGAGTCCACATGGGCACGTCTGGGTACTTCAGGAGCGTTATCCCGCTTCACTCCATCCTTTCATGCCCACGTGTAGCCCAGGACTGAGGTGCAGTCACTTAAATTCCTTGCCTTAGGTCGCATCAGCAGGATTGGTAGAGGTGGAGTTGGGAGCTAGGTGTCACACAGCTCTCCAGGGCCCCAGAGCACATGTGTGTCCTGTGACACCCACTGTGTGCTGGCCAGCAGAGCTGAGTGTGGGGGAGGTGGAGTCCACCGCGGGGCATCTGCAGGGGTCCGAGCCTGCAGCTCAGCACTGTCCTCTGGTGAGTGCAGCTCTGTGTTCCCAGTGCTCAGGAGATAACTGGGCAATCTGTTATTATCCTTCAGAACATTACCAATGCTTTTTCAAATCCGCTATTAGGGTACATATTTTGCCTTCATGAGGATTTTCTGCGGATTTAATGTGTTTCCTCTCTGTCTCACAGACATGTGAGGATTATGTAGCCAGCAATCCAGGAATGACAGAGAAATCTCAAAAGCCCACTCTGAAGATATTCAGATACATGTAAAACTAGCACATTTCTGCTTTCTGTCTGTTACAGTTGAGTAAGGGTTAAAGCGGACACAGAACAGTGTTTTATAAAGTATCCCACACGTGTTCAAGTACTGCTGTTGTGACTGAGTCAACCCCCTTAGAATTAGATAACTTTTTATTGTTAAAATCCAGGGCATTTATTTTTCTAATTTCAATCCCTGAGGTAATAATTGCAGTTCCACTTTTTCGTGATCAGCAAACTTGATATAAAAAGAATGATTTGTTTTCCTTCATATATTAATTTTTTTCTGGTGTGCTGAGATGAGTTGAAAAAGTCTTTTTACAGTTGAGACAGATTTCCACATAGTTCTCTCTCTCTCTTTTATTTTTCTTAACTCAAGGGACCTAAGTTCCAGAAATATTTCCCATGAGAATGGCTTTCTGAAGCCAAGGCAAATACCCAGTGTCCCTCTAATTATTTATTTGCCACATGGGTCATTTGTCCTTCCCTGTTAACTGCCAGTTTTTGTCTTCTTCTTTATGGTAAGATTCTTAGTCTCTTGTTACCTGAGCTTATGCTTTCAGTTCCAAATATGAAGTGTTAATCTTGTCTTTGGCTTAGAGAATCCCAAGACGCCAGAAACATGCATTCATCCCTCCCCTGCTTTTTTCTTTTTCATGGTCCTCTGTGACTATCATTTCTAAGCACAAGTTGTAAAGTTGCCAGGCTGGTTCTCTTTTTAACACTCCAGTGATTTCCATTCTTTATTTTTTGTCCAGGACAACAGTATTTGCCATCTACAGCTTCATCCTTAGCATATCTACTTCTGTTTCAAGTCTACATGGAAATTTTTAGCACTTCTAAGCCTTCATAAATCCTTGCTAATAATCCCTTTGGGGAGAAGATATAAACATGTTTTTGTTTTTGTTTTTTATTTTTTTAGTATAATAAACTTTTACATCTTCTCCCTGTTAACCAAGCTTCTATCCAGAGGTTATAGTATATCAATATGATTCCTAATTAAAAAGTTTTGAAAATTAGCCCAAAGCAGAGATTTTTCTCCTAAGAGTATTTTTTATTATACCCAGAAGTCATGCTAGAAGGAAATACTTTTCCCTTGTACTGATTAGAACTCATTCATATGTTTTGTCATGTTTCTTAAATTCTGTTTGGCTTTATCCTGGCCTTTCTTTCCTTTATAGGAGATTAATCCAGCAATTTTGTTACTTTGTTTTTTATTGAACATTTAACATTAAAATCTGTTTTACTGTAGTTGTAAATTTTTCATGGAAGCTATTCATTTTAGATAGTGGCTTTTCTAGGCAAAGGGGGACTCTCCTGCCTACCATCAGCATAGTAAGTCAAGCTGACATTGCATCTGAATCTTTGAATGTGCCCAAGTGACTGCCTGGCGTGTAGTACTTTATGGTCTATGAGGAACGTAGATACAGCCATAGATAAAAGGTGAACTAACATGAGAAAACCCTGTTACAGCTTCAAACACATTAAATGCCAGGTAAAATATGACAGAAATTTTCTCAAAAGTGCATAGTTGAGCTCAAAACAAATCAAAGGAAATCTTTAGATGCCAGGGGAGAGGAAGAACCCAAAGACGTGATAGTAGAAAGAATGGAAGCTAAAGAAGCCTGCAGTGGCATCTGAACCTGACATGCCTTAGGAGATGAGATTTCTAACATCAGAATCAAGGCTTCAGGCCCCTACACATGAAAGAGAAATGGATCTGAGCTCTCAGAGCAAGGGCTGAAACTGGGAGGGGGATTTCTTCATGAGTACCAGAAAAATCTCTGCCCATCAAATTTGCCATGTGACACGGAAGTAGGCTTTTTGTTCTAATTCTTGGGCAGAATAAAAGGTGACCTGAGAGAAACAAAAACCAGAGTGTTTTACATGTCGGTGGGAGCCTTCACGTGCACCACTTACCATCAGAAACCAGAACCAAGAAAGTGAGAATAGCAACACTACTATATCTAGCCCGCATTCTAGGGTGCAGTAGAGAAGCAGATACAGTATTCAAAGGCGTAATAGCAGAGCATTTGAGAAAGTCCTAGGATTGAAAATAACATTGAGTAGGGTTAGTTTGGATGGTATAGGATCAAAAGAAATTACCAAGTCACAGCCATTCCTCTGCCACTGGAGAAAATAGCCTTAAGTTCTGGTGGGAAAAGATTTTTTTTTTAATTTATTATTTTTTTTTTTTTTTAGAGACAACATTTCACTTTGTCACCCTCGGTAGAGTGCTGTGGCGTCACAGCTCACAGCAACCTCCAGCTCTTGGGCTTAGGTGATTCTCCTGCGTCAGCCTCCCAAGTAGCTGGGACCACAGGTGCCCACCACAGTGCCCAGCTATTTTTTTGTTGCAATTGTCATTGCTATTTAGCAGGCCCGGGCCGGGCTTGAACCCGCCAATTTCGGTGTATGTGGCCAGTACCCTACTCACTGAGCTACAGGTGCGAAGCCAGAAAAGATTTTATTTTTACTCATTTTTAATTTCTAGACGAAGGGATTCAAAGCCTGCAGGGAAATGTATTAAAATATCTCTTAGGAATGCCATAGATCATAAGAGAATTTTGAGCTGAAAAAAATTTTGTATGTCATTGAATCTACTTCTGTGTTACAGTATATTAAACTGAGGTCCAGAGAAAGTAGTTGTGTGACTCAATGTGTCATGAGTAGGCACAGCTAAGGCTGGAACCCCAGCTTCCTGCTTAATGGTTATTTGTTTAAGAATGAATAAATAATGTGCCAGTTGAAAAATGTAAGTAATTGATTCCCATTGTATCTAGCTGTGAGGTCTGAACACAAGGTTTGAGCTCTTAATAGATGGGCTCTTGATATCCTTTGGCCTCTGGCCTTTGGCTTTCCTCTTAGCTAAAACCTTTATGTTTTTTTGTTTGTTTGTTTGTTTTTTTGATTTGCTAATTGAGCCTCTTTAAATTTCTTTCTTTCTTTTTTTTTTTTTTGTGGCAGTTCATCTGGGGCCAGGTTTGAACCCACCACCCTCGGTATATGGGGCCGGCGCCCTACTGACTGAGCCACAGGTGCCGCCCTAAATTTCTATTCTATGGCTTTGAACAAGTGTGGTGGCTCATGCATATAATCCCAGTGCTAAGGGGATTGTGGCCAAGGTTTGAGGCCAGGAGTTTTAGACCAGCCTGGGCAACATAGTGAGACCTCGTCTCTGCAAAAAATAAAAAAAAAAAATAGCTCACCGTGATGGTATGTGTTGGTAGTCTCACTACTTGGGTGGCTGAGACAGAAGGGTTACTTGAGCCCAAGAGGGTCAAGGGTTCAGTGAGCTATGGTCATGTCACTGCACCTGGGTGACAGAGCAACACACTGTCTCTAAATTTTTAAAAAAAAAAAATTACTATACTTAAAAAAATCAGCATAAAAAATAAATGGCAACATTTACTCCTGTCTCTGTGCTTCGAAGTGTTGAAGATTTAGGTTGTATCCAGATTAATAATTCCTCATATTTTCTGCTATGGCTTACTAGAACACAAAATCAGATCTTGCCTGTCCAGATTTAAATACTCTGTGAAAGGTTCCGTACCCAAAGGTAAAAATCATTCCAACGCACAAGGCGAAAGGAAAGCGGAGATCCAATTTGTGCAATCAGAGTAGCTTTTATTCCACCTGGAGTGCAGGTGGGGCAAGATTCCTGACTAGGGAGAAATCCACACATGGGCTATGGGGGATGGGGATTTAAGCGGTTAGGGCAGCCAAGATTGGTCTGTCCATAGCTTTACCTGGGCAGGTTAGGTGGGACAGGGTTAGGGAGGCCTGGATTGGTCTGTTCTCTATTTCCTGGGAGGGACATGCTTCCCAGGAAAGGGGTCGGTAACCTGATTCTATCACTTTGGTTTTTTATTATTTTTTTTAGAGACTGAGTCTTATTTTATGGCCCTTGGTAGAGTGCCGTGGCATCACACAGCTCACAGCGACCTCCAACTCATGGGCTTAAGCGATTGTCTTGCTTCAGCCTCCGGAGTAGCTGGGACTACAGGTGCCTGCCACAATGCCCGGCTATTTTTTTGTTGCAGTTCGGCGGGGCTGGGTTTGAACTGGTCACCCTCGGTATATGGGGCCAGTGCTTTACCGACTGAGCCACAGCTGCTGCCCGATTCTATCACTTTGACAATCTAATTATAACATTTGTTTATAGTATGTTAATTTTATGTCTGAATGTACGTCTTATAATGTCCATGTTGAACTTGGTCTCAAGAGTATTTTGGAATTCTAGTATCTCAAGTCTATTTCATTCTGTATCACTATTGCTAAAACCTTAATTCAAATGGCTTACAATTGAGAAATTATTACCAGTGAATGACCAGGCAAGACATATGAAGGAAAGCTATTGAAGTCTTTTCCCATTAAAGGGAAATGGGAATAAATAACTCATGCATACCCATACACACAAACACAATCACAATATACCCTCGTTCACACACATACTCTCTATTTCACGCCATTCTCTTCTAAAGTGTTTGATTAGGAGACTCTCCCCACAGCATACTTGGCATCTATACTTAATAATTAGAAGAGATAGAAGCAAGATGCAGGTTACGTAAGGCCATAAATTTTATAATTTATTTTTTACCAAAACAAATTCATTATAACTACTAGTTGATTACATCACCATTTGGGTTAAATTGGCATATTTAATACACATTCTACTAAACTCTCTTTGTGTATTATATATACCCGTATATGTGTCCCCTAACCAGGGCCTAAAAAAATATTAGCACTGCCAAAATATAATTTGTTAAGAGCACATTGTAACTGCTTTGAGTGAAGCTGTAGAGAAAACTGAGTGTTGCTAGTGATTGAATCATATTATCTTAGTTGCCCTGAGTCCTTAAGATGTTTCGTGGCAAAGAGTACAACAAGCTGTGCATGTGGACGCAAAACCAGGTAAGGAATGACAGCCCTTCCACTTATTGTTGTGAGTTTTAGGCAGGGCAGTAGTTTAGCTTTTTCAATAATCTGCAGTAAATATGGATTCAGGATACTTTCAAGAGTTTATCTTCCTTGGGAAGCCTTTCTTGCCCTGATTTTTTTCCCCTATGGTGCTGATCTTGGAGCGGATATCTCTTTGAAGTCAGCAGGAATCTTGACACTTGAGTCACCACACAGCATGAGAAAAAGAAAGGGAGGAACCAGGCATTGGTGGGTAGTTCCCATCAGAAGGCACATTGGTAGGTGAATGCAGGGGTGGCTGTCACATTATAATGGAGTATAACATCATCTAACAAGGACAGAATGAAGGAAATACCTTTTAATAAGGCCAGAGCCCATTTCCATGTTAAAATATCATTTTTCCTGTTAGGAAAGATAGAATTAAGAACAAAAAGCAAAAGGCATTTTATGAGACTATTTTTTCATCTTTCTGTGAATGTTAGACAATACTTATAGTGTTGCTCGGCATCCTCATGTTTAAACAGTATAATGATTTAAAAAATAATTTTCTGACTTTTGAATATAAACAGGTCTATAAATGGGTTTTTAGTGAATATCTCCTTAATCTTTTATATGGGAAAGAGACTATTTGAAGTCTCCATTTACTTAATATGGGTTTATACATTTGGGGTCATTTCCAGTGACATATTTCAAGACCCCAGAGACTTTCTTACAGTATCGTATTTACTGAGAGGGAGAGAGAGAGGATTTAAATTAAGGTTTAAAGCAAGGTTTATATAATGCATCAGGAGGAATGTAGATTAGTTGGAAGTTGAAAATGAAAGTTGTGAACTAATGATTAAGTACCAAAAATATAACATTTTAAAATCAATGCAAGAAACAAATATTTTAAATAAATTCATTTCAAATGAATATTGTACAGTGTATCTGTGAAGTCAGCACTCGTAGAGAGTGGTATGTGGCATGTAGCCGACATACTGTCATTTTCCTGTTTCCTGACTTAGGAAAATGAAGGGCGAGTTGAAGAATCAGACTTCAGGCTCTCACTGATTCTTGTGCTCTCCCCTTCTTGCCTTAAGGTTCACCAAATAATTAACAAACAAAATCAAAACAAAATGGAACAAAGACAAAACCACTGGCTTTAAACAAACCCTAAAAAGCAGTACGTATCAATAGTGCATAGCCTAAATTATCTTGGGGGGACTAACTTGGCAAGTGTCATAATGAAAAGATGTTTGCCTTCTCAAATAAGAACTGATATCTGAATATAAGTCCATTAGATTTTTATTTCATTTTAATTTTATTATTATACTTCTAGACATGATCACGGCTCACTGCAACTTAAAACTCCTGGGCTCAAGGGATCCTTCCACCTTAGCCTCCCTAGTAGCTATGACTACAGGTTCATGCCACCAGGCTGGGCTAATTTTTTTTAATTTTTGTAGGGATGAAGTCTTACTGTGTTCCCTGGGCTGGTCTGGAACTCCTGGCCTCCAGAGGTCCTCTTGCCTTGGCCTCCCAGAGTGCTGGGATTACAGGTGTGAGCCACCCAACCAGCCACCATTAGACTTTTAAATTTAGGGGCTCAAAAGTGAAGGAAAGCATAGAAATAAATGATTATAAGAGTTAATTCGTGTATACACAAATGACATAGTGAAAATATTTTCATGGCAAGGGATGTTGGAAGATTTGATAAGAAAAGTTTAGGCTCACTCAACTGCATTGAATCATGGAATGTTAGACTGAAAGGAAGATCTCCTTAAAGCATATGTCTATAGAAAAAATTGAGATGAACATAACTCCCACCTAGCTAAGTGTGTTTTATTAGGACTACGATTTGGTGATAGGTGCAGTATCCAAAGTAGTCATTACATAATGACAATTATAAGACTTAAAGAACATGGTATTTATTTCCCTTCAAAATATCATGCTTATTGTCTTTTAATTATCTCCTCCTATTTTTGTTCACATGTAATTCAAAGGCAATATGAATATGTTATTTGTTTGTAATTAAATGTACTAAACTGTTAACAACTTATAAACTCGTTAGTGCAAATAGCGTCAGATTTCTAGTAAAGCTAATTGCTGGTAAACTTGAGGGAGGACTGGGAAACCTATTGATTTTTTTTAAAAAGCAAAAAAAAAGCAATTATAATGACAAAGCACTGAGATCTTTTTATGCTGAATTGCATTTCAGTGTTATTTATACAAATCTTATTTTCAGTAGTGTGTCAGTAGTCTTTTTAATACAGAAAGGGGCATAAATTATCATGGCATTATCCAATGTAGGAAGGGAAATGTCTTCATGAAAACTGACCTTTAAGAGCCAAAGTTATGTGTTAAAAAAAAATAGAAAAGATTCAGAATGTTCTTCTGATAGTAGATGGCACTAGGAAATATATTTAGATAACTAAAGTGGATGTTAAAATCACTTAGTAATATTTGATTGATGCCTGAAATGTTTTCTATTTATCTTAAGTTTATATGTTTGCATAAATATGGGCAAACTCTCAGGAGCCACTTTAAAAATCGTATCTATATTTAGTGTTTAATATGCCTTTTTGATATTTATATGGCTGAATTTCTCATCTTAGTGTATCATGAATTATTTATCATAGATTAATTTATTAGTAGATTTACTTCTATATTAATATATTTCTTGGAATTTATTTTAGGATATAGTATATTTTACAGAATCTCATTCAATTATAATATTAATTATTATAAATTTGACTATTCTAGAGAATATGTACAATGGTCTGAATGTTTGTATCCCCCTAAAATTCATATATTGAAATCCTAATCCCCAAGGTCATTGTATTGGGAGATGGGGGCCTTTGGGATGTGATTAGGTCATAATGATAGATCTCTCATGTATGAGATTAGTGTCCTTGTAAAAGTGACTCCACAGAGCTAGCTAACCTTTCTACCATGCGAGGATACATCAAGAAGGTCCCATCTAGGAACCATGAAACAGGTCTCCATTGGACACTGAAGCTGCCAGAGCCTTGATCTTGAACTTTCCAGCCTCCAGGACTGTGAGAAATGAATTTCTATTGTTTTTGAAGTACCCTGCTTGTGGTATTTTGTTACAATAACCTGGAATAGACTAACATGGTTTCCTTTAAGATACATATCCTAAAACTTTATATGAGTTGCCTTATTTTGTATTTTGCCACAAAAGTATGAATTCAGTCCACTGAACTTAATGATTATAATGGTTATGGGCATTAGAAGCACTAAGCATTAATGCTGGTAGACATCCTGGTTGATGCCTTTGTATGTCTGTTCTGAATTTGCTTTACTGGAGAAAAAGTAGTTATTCATCTGATGAAAATTATATTTTATACTTATTGTTTGTTGTAGTTTTGATAATACACAGAAATTAGTTTATTTTGAAAGAGGAAAAAGGTCATTTCATGCTAAAAATCTTTGTTAATGTGAAAAGGTTATAAATTTCAGAGGACCAAGTGCCATTGCTACTATAACTCTCTAAAGTATCATTGACATTGTAAGATGTAACTTTTCATAATAAATAACATATGATAATTTCTCATGTCAATGTACTGCATGCACCAGAGTCAAATTGCAGCCGTACTGGAAAAATACAATTTTTATATTTTACAAATGGAATATTTCTTTCGTGGCACACAATGTTTTACTACGTCACTACATTCATTGGCTGGGCCTGCTGTAACAAGGCATTATAAACTGGATTGCTTAAAACCCAGAATTTATTGTCTCCCAGCTCTGGAGGCTAGATATCCAAAATCCCGGGGCAGGTTTGATCCCTTCTGAGGGCTGTGAGAGCATGATCTGTTCCAGGCCTCTCTCCTTGCCTGGTGGATGCCTGTCTTTTCCATGTTTGTTCATATCGAATTCCTTCCACACATGTCTATCTCTGTGTTCAGATTTTCCCTTTTTTTAAGGATACCAGATTTACTTTTACTTTATTACCCTTGAAAAGACCCTATCTCCAGGTAACATTACATTTTGAAACATTGGGTTTAGGACTTCAACATCCAAATTTTGGGGAAGACCCCACAGTTCAACCCATAGTAGTTAACCATTGTTTAGTATATGATGCCCAAAGGTATTTCCTTGCTACATACAGTTAAAGGAACTGAATATGTTGTAAGATATAATGAATCACAGTTAATTTCCTTGAGATTTCTAAATGATAGAGGATATGTAAGAATAAAATTTTATGGCTAGTATTGAATTTTTAAATGCCAACGTTAGTTTTAAACTGCCTGAGAGGACTTGGAATGGTTTGATTCATTTGCAGGGAGATTATTCTATCGCCATAACTAGTGTTTAGAAGATTTACTAGACCAACATGCAAGCACTAATATTTTGTATTAACTAAAATGACTTTGGCAGACCACTTAACATTTGTCTAGGGGAATTCATGAAAGCCAGATTTTTAGTAAGCCTCTACAAATCATCATAGATGAAAGGCAATCACATCACACAAGCACTTACTTTTGTTTATCATGAATGTTTGTTGCCTCTGAGATAAATGTGTTGAGAATTTTATCCAAAGCTTAATGCATTAGAATCATATTTTCCTCTAACATACAGATCACTGTAGATTCCATAAGCAGAATTCTAAGAAATATATATTAATCCTGTTGTTATTCAGTTGTAAGACATACTGGATTGTAATAATTTCAAGAGACTAGAAGCACTAGCATTAAATATTAAACATTTAAATGAGGAAGTACTGATTAATTCATAATATTCTGAGCAGCTCATGAATGTTTAATACTCATATCTTGCCTTGATTGGACATTATTTAACTGAAGCCATGGTCACTGTAGAACTGCTTAGTTACTATTTTTAATTGCAGGTTCACTTTACAAAATGACTAATTTTACTTTAAGTAAATATGATTTTGAATTTCCCACCACTTTCTATTCACTGTTTCATAAGCTAGAACAGAATGAAAAATTACAGGTTAACAATAACTGTTAACATTTAAACTATAATTAGCTTTAAAGGTGATGGTTGAGATTAAATTTGTGTCGTAAATAAACTGTAAGTACCTGAGTGGTGACTGTACATTGATTTTAATTTTTAGGTGGTCTGTAGCTATGACTCAACCCTATTATGTGCTCAGCCCTGGGGAAACAGCAGCAGTGAACAAGGCATCTCAGTGCTTCGTGAAGCTTAGGAGGGATTTAGAGACTGAACAAGTAATTACAGTCATGAATCACTTGGTGAGGGGGATATGTTCCGAGAAATTCATCATTAGGCAATTTCGTCATTGTGTACACACCTAATAGAGTGTAGTGTCCTTATACACAGTAGGTGTCCTTACTGTTCCCAGGCTGCAACCTGTAGAGCATGTTACCGTGTTACACAGTGGTGTTTGTGTATCTAAACCTAGCTTAACTTAGATAAGGTACAGTCAAAAGACAGAATTATTATCTATGTCACCTGTCATATATGCACTCCGTCACTGACTACAACATCATTGTATGGCACGTAACTGTACTCAAATAATTACTTAATTACAATACAGTAAGTGTTAAGCAGGAAAAGTGTGAGATTTTGTGAGAACATTTGATGGAATTTGTAATCTGATCAGAGGGGTTAGGGAAAGCTTTATTGAGGGAACACAGTTATGATGTGGCTCATAAGCAGTGACTGAGCACCAGCAGAGGGGCTGGAAGGAGGAGCTTCTCTGCAGAGAGGACCATCCACCTTAAGGACCATCAGTCTTTGGAGGGGAGGACACTGAACCCAGTTTAAAGTCCAAACTAGTATTACAGATGAGAATTGGTTTTCTTTAGAGATCGAATTGGTTTTCTTTAGAGATCAGGATTAGCTGTTGGGGAATATGTCCGGGAGGCCTAGAGAACCAGAAGCGTGATCTCAGTTTGTGATAACTGACTTCCTTAATTTTGGTCAACTTTTGTTGTACTTAATTCTCTGGTGGGCTGGTGGAATTAGTTCTCAGGTACATATTCTCCCAGAATTTGCACGTCTTCACTTGAATGTGGCCTCAAGAAGTTCTCGTTAAATTTCCATTGTTGTACCACTAACCATCTCTGTGACTTCCTTTTCATTAAATCTCAAGCACAAGGCTTTACGTTGCTGTTCTAACTGGCTGATGGTCAGGATGGAAATGTTTTTCTGGCTCAAGACAGCTGTCACAATTTTAATCCAATTGTGTCCCATCTTATCTCCACCTTGATATCCACCGCTCTTGCATCCATATGACCAAGGCTAAACCTACCTTCTTTGGATGAAGAGCGTAGCTTTTCTCTTTTGAGAAGGAAAACTAGAATTGCAATGATATGATTTAGTTCTTCTTTTCCTATCCCATACTATGTATTGTGTTCAGTTTAGGAGAAAGTCATTGTTGTCAATAAATCATATTATGTGTACAGTTACTACCGACCAAGTCTTCACAGTGACATTGAAAAATGTAAATATGTTTCCTTGAGTTTTGATTCTTGAAACAGTCCTCCTTCCCAATTCTGTTAATTAAGAGACAAACCAGTGGTTCTCCAGCTTTAGCGCTTTTAAGAATTATTTGGTATATTTATTAAACAAGCAGTCTCTCTAGGTCTCTCTCTGTAGGTTTTCCTTCTGCCACTCCCCGTATCCTGCCTGGAAATTCTGTTTCTTAGATGTTTGGTTGGGGTTGAAAATCTGCATTACTACTAAGTCCTCGAAGTGGTTTCTACACAGGTTGTATTCTGTAGACTGCAGTTGGGAATCATTGAGTTAAGAAATGTGTCTCTCGTTCAACTAAGTGAAACAGGTGAGGCAAACAAAGACAAATACCACACCATCCGATTTATGTGGGGGCTCCAGGAGAGTAGAACTCTAGAAAAGGAGGGAAGAGTGGTGGTTTCCAGGGACTGGGTGGGGACGGAGGAGCGGGAGAGATGTTGGTTAAGGATACAAAATTCCAGTTAGGAGAAAGAAATTCCGGAAATCTATTCTATGGCATGGTGACTGTTAATAATAATGTTTTGCAGGCTTGAAAATTACAAAGATAGTAGATCTTAAATGTTCTTACCACATATGAAACAATGGGGTCTGAGGTGATGGATATGTGAATAAAAGAAAAAGAAACATGTCTCTTAATTTATTGTTGCAGGCATAAATTTAGTCTTTGCTTTGAAAATAGCAAAGCATATAAGCTTAGCATATTTTTGTAAAGTAATATAATAAATATAATGATATAATATATAAACTATTAAATTGTATAATATAATAAATATGGAAATAAATATAATAAATTGTATAAATATACAATATAATAAATTATATTTTTAACCTTAACTATGCTATTTGAGTAAAATACTTCAATATTAGTGATCGTGTATTTATTGCCATATAAGTATATATAATTATTATGTAATAATATACTGATCATATAATATTTTAAAATTATTATGTCCACAAATCGCTTTACTTAAAGAGATTTTGCTACCTGGAAAGTTGTCTCTTTTTCTTCCAGTGGTCTAAAGTTCTGCAGATCCCTAAAACAATCTGATGGTGTCATCAGTAGACTCATAGCCTGATTTATAATTTTTAGTTTTAAAGAAGTCAGAAGTTCTTCGATTACCAGAGAAGTAGTAGACAAATATCCTTTGGTTAAATGTTATAGTTATATATATACCTGGAATAAAATGTTGACATCAGAGATTTCTAGATAAAAGTGTTTCAAGTGATTTTATCTTTTTTCTAAAACATTACATTTTTTTTCAAAATTTTAAAATGAGTAGGCATTACCTTTACAATCAGAAAAATGTAATTTAGTTTCAATAATTGAAAAATAATTCCCATTTGGCTAGGTGTGGTTGGAGAAAGATATTAAAAATAATCAATAAAATCAAATGAAAATAAAATGAATTATCCTTCATGCATCTTTCTTACTAGATTATAGGTTATTTTAGGGCAAGAAATATAACTTGTTGTGCTCTGGGCTTAAAACAACATCTTATACATATGTTGGTCCGTAGTAAATATTTATTGGCTTTAACATAAATTTATGTATTCATTCAAAGAACATTTTGAGCAACCAGAAATAGGTTCTCAAATATTATACAGTTACCACAACAGATAACATGCAGTCCTTGTTATCACATAACTCATAATTGTATAGGGAACATCTGAGAAAAACATGGGCAGTTTTTATGGATGACATCTTATTAATATATTAATAAGTGCCAGTGAGTTTCACAGTGTAAATAAGTGTGAATAAAAACAAAGAAATCAGCTCTCGTTGGGAGTTTGACTGAAGGGGAAAAAGCCAGTGTCTTTTAAAAGGAAGAAAATAGCTTGAATTCTTCTATGCCTTTTGGACAATCTTGACAACCTGCGTTTGTCTTCACAAGCTCCAGTTTGTCTAAAAACATTTTACCTACCACTTAGAGGAAACCCAGGAGGGTCTGGGATTTATGATCAGAGTAAGTGTAGTAGAAACTTCAGTACATCTTCTTTTTTTTTCAGCTGTTAGGACACTCACCGAAGGTGAGAGTTATGAAAGTCTGATCTCTTCTGAGGGGATAGTATGTCCTAGACAAATTGTACCAGTCTAGTTTTGGCCTGGTGGTGTGAGAGAAGGAAGGGAAGGGGAGGTGCCCAAGGCAGGTAATACCATTGAGGGAGGAAGATTTGGATTTTGAATGTTTATTGAGTAGTAGCTAACCTCAATGCATTCTTGACCTTTGGAAGTAGAAGTTATTATTAATTTACAGTGAAGTTGCCAGGCTCGGGTTGAATCCAAAATGTCCTTCAAAGTGTTAGATAATAGGCAAAGCTTAGTAAAGGAAGGAAATGGTACCTACAGCTGATAGCCTATGAATTTACTTCATCAACAAAATCAACTGTGGAAATTTTTGGTTTCTGTATTTCTTCTATGAATCTGTTATCTAATGCATCACCCACGCAGCTACCTCCAAATGAAGCGATTTCATTGAATCTGGAGGCAAATGAAGGCAATTTGCCTGTCTTTAAGGTTTCAGATATGCTTGTCTTTTCAGGGATCAGATGGGAAGTGTATGCCTCAGGAAGCTCCAATGCTGTTCCAGGAACTCTGTGGGGTGCTGTGAGGAATGAGAGGTGCCAGTGTGGAAATTATGGCAGCTGCTGGTCAGCAGAGGCAGTTGTGGGGCATGGGGGTTGGTACTGTAGTATGGTAGTCCCTCTAAATTTTTAGCGATTGCTTGCAATAACCTCATTCTCAATAAGAATTTAAATCCTATTCAATGGTAATTTTAATAACAAATCTAACAGTTTGAGCACAAGTACCAGAAATTATTCTAAAAATTTTATATATATCATCTAATTTAATTCTTAAATCATGGTAGTCCCAGTTGACCTTCTTTAGAAACTCAAAGAGGTCATATAGCCCCAGACAACCCAACCAGTAAGTAGTGAAGCTGTGTGTCTGTTCTCAAGATAGGCCTTCTTCCGACCTGAGTTATATGGGTTACCAAGGCAAGTGCTGGGGAGATTCACATTTATTTTGTCCATATTTCTCTCCATTTGTTTGGATTGGGCATATGTATGAAATACTATAAATCAACCTTTAACCAAGTGCCCTATTGATGTATGTCATGGATATAGAAAAATAGCAAGTAGCTTAAGCGTATAGCTTGTTGAATTTTCACAAGCTAAACAGATCTATATAACCTTCACCCACACCAACAGCAACAACATTTATAAAGCAACATTCGTGAATATACTTTTAAACAAAATTGAATCCTACTGTAACAGAGTTTAGCCTCCTACTTTTTCCATTTAACAATTTGTTGTCAAATATTTCCAATGTTAATACACATTATTCAAAAAGCGAGCTTTTTAATGGCTGCATGATAGATGTTCACATGGGTGTATAATAATTTATTTAATGATTCTTTGGATATTGAACATTTAGGCTACTCTAGTTTTTTGACATTGTAAATAGCAGTTTATAGTATTGACCATAAATATTGGGTTGTATCTTTGATTATTTCCTTAGGATACAGTTCTAGAATTACTGTAGTAATTGTAATTACTAGATCAAATAGCATGAATATCTTAATGCTCTTGACACATATAGAGAAATTATCCCACAGAATGGTTACACCAAGCGACCAGTGTTCACGAGTGCTCCTATTCCAATACTGAATCTTCTCCTCACGTGGGAATGGTGAGGATGTCTGTGTTTGTTTTTGCCTTTTTAACAGAAAGTAATTACTGTCTGAGTACTGTTTGGGTTTTATCAGTGAGGTTAATATGTTTTCATATGTTTATTGGACATGTTACTGTATTTTCTATACTTTATATATAGAAAATATATACAAGATTATTCATTACTTATTCTTAGTTTCTTTGGGAGATAAAAGCTTATTGGACAGAGATCCAGGCTTCATAAATCTTTAGGAGAGAGGCTGAGGTGGGGCAATCACTTGAAGCCAGAGTTTAAGACCAGACTGAGCAAGAGCAAGACCGTAGCTTTACAAAAGAATGGAAAAATTAACTGGATGTGGGGCATGTGCCGATAATCCTAGCTACTCAGGAGGCTGAGGCATAAGGCTTGCTTAAGCCCAGGAATTTGAGGAGGCTGTGAACTATGATGATGCCACTGCACTGTAGCCTGGGCAATAGAGTGAGACCCTGTCTTAAAAAGAAAAAAAATTAGAAGAATCTCTTATGTAGCTCCTAAAGTCATAGGAACGTAATGGAATAACTTTCCCCTTCATGATCCCCTTTTCAAAGCGTCCATATAACTATTTTAGAGAAAGGTATGTGTCCACTTCCAAAAACTGCTCTAGAAAGATCTGTATGACAAGTGAGTCTTAAATGGTATGTTTACTTAAAAGCCATTTTATACTGTTGCCTTGCAAGTGCCTGTGGTCTTATGTGGTAACTCACTTCTTCAATAGTCCCAGACTACTGTTCCTATATTAAAGAAAATATATTAGAAGGCAATATGTATTTGAATAAGTGAAACAGCATATTTAGGTAATTTGGTTATGATTACTAATTTGGACATCCCTATTTATAATATTCCTTATTTGTAGAAAAAGATTGGACTAGGTTTTAGATCGCTTTTTACCTTTTGAGACATATGAATTTGAAATTTAAGGATTATTGTAAACAAAATTAGAATGAAAATGATACACATCAAAGGGTAATTAGTTGACTATTCAGTACGTGGAAACATTTTGATATTAAGGTTGTCTTTAGGCTTTAAAGGTATATTCAATTTTAAAAACATTTGGGAAACATAGAATATAGGAAGATTTAATAATTTCAGGAGCTAAGGTTTTACTAAAGTAACTTTTACATGAGGGGAATGGAAATTTAATAAAATAAAGAAGAATTTATTGAGAGAAGTAAGAGTTAGTGAAAATAGGGCAGGTGGTCTGTTGCTGTGTGTATCTTCATTTACCTCTGGTTCCGTCCCGAGCCTCATTACTGAGATGAGGCTGCCAGAACTGGCAGATTGTGCCATCTCTTATGTAATGGGGACCAACAACCTGTAGTTCTGAGCCTATTAAGATGAGGCTGCTTTAATACATGTGTTTTAATCTCTGTTAGAATTCTGATCTCCAGATGTTATACGCATTAAGCTATCCTTTCCTCTTTTATAAGTAAATTCACCGGAATATTTTCTATACTTGAGAGCACTTGGATGCTATCTCTGAGCTTTACCTTTTAGTATTGTTTGCTATACAATTTGATGTCAACTAAATTCAGTCCCCCTCTATCATTCCATAAGCAACTTTTTCCTATGTAATAAAGGCATAGATTATTTTTACATTTGGAAGAGACCTTAGCGATCATACCATCCTTTAGATCTTCAAATCCACGTGCCTTCTACAACAAACAATAACTATGTGACGTTATTCGGGCTAGGGATGTGATGGTGTCTGCGCAGACTGCCACAATAAACCTCACTTAAAGGCATTAACTTCAAAAGTTTGTTCACACATGTGCTGTCCTAATAAAACGTGTCCTGTCTGTGGGCCACATTTGGCCTGTAGGCGTCTGAATTTCAATCTCTGTAGTCTTCTCGTTTTAAAAATAACCTAATCTTCCTAGTACACTTCCTGTGAACAGGGATTAGAGATCAGGTTTTCTGACTTCCAGTTAATTCGTTTAATATCTGTTGAGAGCCCACTTCCATCAGATATTTTCATATATTTACTTCATTTATTATGTACATGCCACCTACTTACAAAAGCATATTTCAGGCTAAAGACAATTAAGTGCACACACTGACCTATCCATAAGGAGGATAAAATAAAGATGGGATGCTAACTTGTTGACATTAGTTGGTTCACAGATACCCTTGGCAATAGTTCAAAGTAAGAATATAGATGTAAACTGAAAGAACATATGGACAGGGAAGGCTTAGCTGCCACAGTGGCAGAAGAAATAGAATTTTACCAGGCAGAGGTGAGTATGTACATTGGAACGTTCTCAGGAAATGAAATAGCTGGTATATAGGTTCTGTGATTTGGTAGAGAGAAGGTAACTGTGACTAGAACAGACAGGGCAAGATGAAGCTGAGCAATCAAGAGTGTGGGGGCCATTTTTTAAGGATTTTTGTCCTATATCCAAAGAATGCAGAGATGCTGAGGAGAGATTTTAACCTGGGAGTATGAGTGGGGAAGGAGGGTCCTATGATCAGATCTGCCTTTTGCAAAGACCACTCAGACTATGTAGGGAAGCAGACTAGAGTGAATGCTGAAAGACCAGGTAAGAAGCCAGGGAAGCAATTTATGCAAGATAGAAGCTTGGAATGGAACTTGAGATACGGACAAACATCAAATATATTTAAGAGATAAAATTGGCAGTATTAGGAATGGATGTGGATGGGAGTTGGGACAGTGACAGAGATTAAAGATGATTTCAATCCTTGGATTTTGCATTTGTTTGGATGGCTGTGCAATTTAGGGAGGTGGGGAGCACTGAGAAAGGATCAGATTGGGGGTAGGGGAATGGAGAGTTTTCATGCCTCATGCAGTCAGGGGCACAGTCTTATTCACAGATGTCTTTGAGCCTGGTACACAGTGGGTACTCAATAAATGTGACAGTGCCTGGTACACAGTGGGTACTCAACAAATGTTGGTTATCTAAATGAATTATACATTCAGGTTTAGACAGATTTGAGTTTGAATGTCATTGAGACATTCAAGTGGTGATGTGAAGTAGAAGTCTGGACTTGGAGCAAAGCTGGAGCCGAGAGGAGAGAGACTTGAGAGCCACTAACTTGTAGGTGGCACAAGGTGCCAGGACCAGCTGGGGGTAGGACAGCATAAAAATAGGAACAGAATACGAAAGAGCTGTGGGCAGAGACCAAAGGATATTCCCAGTCTTTACACATTAGGAAAGGTGGTCAGTAAAGGATGAAGAAACACTTTCAGTTATGTGGGAGAAAAACTGTGGGCTCCCGGAAGTTAAGGGAAGAGGGAATAGAGCAATAAAGAGGAGTCTAGTAAGATGAGGACGAAAAGTGCTGCTGGATTCAGCAACAAAGGAGCCATTAGTGACTTCTGTGGAGTGCTGCTCTTGGGGTACATATGAGGTGGAAGCTGGTTTGGAATTGATTGAAGAGTGAAGGGGTGGTGAAGGAAGAAACATATTTGATCACTAATAGAATATGGTTAGAGACCAACTAAAACCCCAGGAAATCCAGGAACCTGCAATGTACTTTCATACAAATACTTGGGGTGCAGAGAAATTTCATTCACCAAACATTTACTGAGCACTTTCTGGTGCCAGGTCTCGTGCTCGAGGAATGCATCGCAGAGATAGCTTTTCCTTTTGTGTATAGCCACTGTGATTGGAGATGTCTGCAGCTCTGTTCTTCAGCTGCTCGTTGTTAGAGTTGGTGGATAGGTGCTACCTCCACCGCCAGGTGGAATAACAGGAGCGTTGCTGCCAGACAGCCTGGTTGCCTAGCAACAGGAGCAGATGCTATTGTCCCTCAGTTTGTGAGCACAATATATTCTAGCCCAGGGTGCTTGATGAACACAGTCATTACATGAACCCTCCACGTCACCTTTAGAAGTTGTGGTTCTGAGACTGGGAAGTCAGACTGTCTTTGGAAGCTGCATTTGCAAGAGAAAGAGGCATATAGGATATGATCATCTGGCTACATAGATAAGTATTGAAAAACAGGATTTGGGTTTCTGGCTATGGCTTAAGCTACAAGAATAATAGGCTCCTGGGAAAGGATAAAGTATATCTCATGAAACAAAAAATAATGTGTCTGGCAGGCGTGCGATTCTCCCTGAATCTGAGGAAGTGGGAGACAAATGCCTGGATAATCTGAAAAACAAAACATAGATTTCATGGAGGATACCAGGTGTGAAATAGAAAGAACCACAGTGGGAAAGGACACACAGAGTGAATTTCAAATTTTAATACATGACAATAATTCATTTCCTAGCTAGTACTGAGACTTGGAAGTTCAAGATGAGTCCCTTTGTGGTCAAACGACTATCCTGAAAGGGATTGGGACAAATTCCCCACTGTCAGAGTGTGGATGAACAAATAGGCATTATTAGGAACACTTAAAGAAAAAAGGAGTAAGAAAAATTGGAGGTTTTTGCTATTTCTCATCATCCCCATAGAGAGGTGGGCAGGGACCAGGGCTGCTGCCGAGCACTTGGTTTGGGTCTGTGTTCCAGTGAAAGGCGGCTCCCCACCCTCATGGTGCTCCCTTTTAACAGAGAAAGTAGGAATAAAAACAGTGGGACGGGGGGTAATCAATCTTTGTGGGTCCAGGTAATCTTATCGGTGGGGGAATGATCAGTCTATGTGTGGCGAGGCAGTCAGAAACCATAGTTGTCTGGAAAGCCAACCCAGTCTCTGGGGCCTATGGAGTGTTGCAGTGTCCATGGGGGGAGGTAGCCCCCCATTTTATGGGAAGCTCAGCTTTGCTGCTACCCTCTTCTTTTGCAAAATGGAGGACCCATCTCCAGCTAGCTTCCAGGCACCCCAGGCTTGTGGACAATTCCGTTTGTTGCCCCACATGGTAAGATAGAATACGTGGTTGGAATACAGCATAGAAAGTGTACATTTTGTTCAAAAAGAACAGGTAGTGTAACAGATACTTTAGTGTATATCCCTCATATTCAATCAGTTTATGAATGCTATTGATTAAATTTGCAGGTATTTTGCAAGACAGCTGTTAAACAGTGATCGTTAAAAATTAAATTATGGGCCGGGTGCAGTGGCTCATGCCTGTAATCTTAGCATTTTGGGAGATCAAGGTGGAACTGTCGCTTGAGTCTAGGAGATGATAGTGAGACACCCTCCTTCTCTACAGAAAATAGAAAAATTATCTAGATATGATAGCATGCACCTGTTGTCCCTGGCTATTCAGGAAGCTGAGGCAGGAGGATTGCTTGAGCCTGGGGGTTTGTGGTTGCAGTGAACTGTGATGATGCCACTGCACTCTAGTCTGGGTAACTGAGACCCTCTCAAAAATAAAAATTAAGCTATTCAAAATTAAAATTAAATAAATCATAATAGAAGCAAAGGCAGTACATGCCCCAGACTAATCATCTCACTGCATTTCACTGCTGTTTGCCCAGTGTCTGTAAGGTGGAGGTGCTCCAACAGGATAATGGCATCTTGTCCACTTCATTGTTCATGAGTTAGCAGTTGGAAACTTGATTCTGCCATGCAGGAGTTTGTAATATTTATAAATACATTGCCCACATCCCTTGAACTTTGACATTTTGTTCATTGTGCTCCAGCCCAGAAGCTCCAGCCTGCTTCTCTCTGGGACTGCCTGCATCTCTGTACCAGAGGCTTTCTCTGGAAGGTCACTTTACACCTGCCCACGTGCATTGCTGGCAGGAATCAGCTTCCTGCAGGAGCAGCCCTGAGCTTATCCTTCAAGTGGGATGACTTTGAGCAAGTGTTCTACACCATTTCCTACTACCCACGATGGCAGTGCATTTCATATTGTACTTTTATTAACAGATATCTGCCCTCCCTTCCCTGGACCACTTCTTTTCCTCTGTCCTGGTGTTCACTCTGCTTGCCTCAAGGTCTACCTCTGAGTGAGGCATGCTGTGGATGTATAATTGGAGAACTTTGGGGCAGGATTCGGGGTAGCTCGTGAGAAGTGACAGTGACCCGTGCAGCCAGGCTCAGACATGGATGCTGATTTTCTAATAGCTATCACAATATTAGCAGAAAAGCAAGGCTGGTAGTCATGAGGGACTTCAACTGTATTTACCTAATTTAAATCCAAGTTCTACTAAAAGCAAAGCATATCTGCTTTAAAACATTTGCTAATAACCTAGTGGGGACTCTGCTGAGTGGTGTGGGGACGCGACAGTGAAAAAGCCATTGCCAATGGTAGTGATAGCATATTGAGGGTTATCGGATGTGCACACAAACACAAGGGTAGAATGTGGTCATTTTCACAGAGCTGAGCGCGAGTGCAGCTTGTCGGGGAGGAAGAGGCTTGGAGGAAGGAGGACAGTCCTGGAATAGCTAACATTTAGCTGAGATGGTGAATTGGAAGGATTTCAGCAGGGAGAGATGGAGAGGAAAAGAGTTGTGGGCAGTAATGCTGGTGAGAAGACAGGCCTGAAACCGAGAAAATGTCTTGGACAGGGAGAGGTATTTAGGGGCATGGACTCAGAGGAAAGTCTGGAAAAGCATATTAGAGGCAGGGTGTAGAGGCTTGGGTGGAATCTGGGGCATTCCCAGTACCTGTCTAATATAATAAGCGCCTAGGATGCAGAGGACTGTAGAAGGGGTCTGATTTCCTGGCCATGCTAGAGCTCCACAAGAGAATTCTTGAGACTCAAGAGGGAAAGTGGTCTGTAAATAGTCAATCCTAATTATGTTATAACTTGTTATAAGAGCGTTCTGATCAGCTTAGATTTCAGAAGCATTTAAAAAGACACTCAACCAAGAGGCATGACTTGGAGAATGTCTTTGGGAAGTGCAAGCCTGCAGTAAACTAAAGCCTGGGGGAAAGCAGTGTGCGACAGACGTGCTTGGTGTTACGGGCTGTGGGCTGCCCCTTCCCCAGATTCCTGTGTTGAGGCCCTAACCCCAAGTGCCTCCTAATGTGACTGTATTTGAAGATAAGATCTCTAGGGAGGTTAAAATTCGGTCATTAGGGGGCTCCAATGCCGTATGACTGGTGTCATTGTAACTAGAAGAAATTTGGATACAGACACGAGTGAGCATAGAATAAGGGCCATGTGGAGACACAGGGAGAAGGCGGCCAGCACAAGCCAAGGAGGGGGGCTTCAGAAGAAACCAGACCTGTGGATACCTTGGGCTCCAACTTCTAGCCTCCAGAACTCTAAAAAAAAATAAATAAATTTCTGTTGTTTAAGCCACCCCGTCTGTGGTACGTTGTCAACAGCAACCCTAGCAAAGTAATTAATTGGCATGAGGGGAGCAATGAAAGGATGGGGTCTTTCCCTTGGGGCAGATAACATAGTTGATCCTCATTATTTGCAGGTTTTTATTTGTGACCCCCATGACCCCCAAATTCATGCTGAACTCTATTTCATGGTCACTTGAAATTTTGCACAGAGCAAGTGCTGGACAATGTGAACTGGCCGGTGCTTGTTTACCAGGTGAGGCCAAGGGCTCTGCCTTCCTGCTGTAGCTCTCATACTGTAAACAGTCTGGAGGGCATAGTTTTAATTGTTGTCCTTTACTTGGTGATTTGACTTTTAAAACAGCCGCAGGTATAGCACTGAAGTGCTGAAGGCTGAGATATGCCTTACAGAGAAAACATGGGTGTTAGATAAGCTTCCTTCAGGCATGGGTTTAAGTGCTGTTGGCCATGAGTTCAGTGTTAATGAATCAACAATATGTATTGAATAAAGTCGTCTTTAAACAGAAAAATGCATAAAACAAGGCTATGAATTGATTGGTTGATGAAAAAGTTGTGACTAGGGATTCACAGGACTCTAACTCTGTATGTCCTCTAGGAGCTGTGGTTCAATATTTGCTAATTCAGTGTTAGTAGTGATTTTATAGAACGTAACTACTGCAAATAATGGGAATCTGTTGTATCATGTTGCAGCGTGGCTGTTGGAAATTTGACCTATGCAAATCCTGATTCCACCTTCTCCACCAATAAGGTTATTTCAGATTGAAAAATGTAGAACACAAATACCTTTAGACGAGAGTTGAAGCTCAAGGTAGGTAGAGAAGTAGTGGAATTACTACCTAGACATTGGAAGTGAGATTCCAGCAACAACCATTTAACTCGATGTTGATTCATGAGTAAATTCAAGAAATTCTGATGGCCTGATAGCAAGCAGGAAAGAAAGGGGTACTCCCTTACATTCAGCAAGGATTTCCTACAAGACATGCTAATGAAACTATAATATCTATGTAACATTGGCTAAATGTTCACCTGCCAAATTCAGGACATATTCACTTCTGTTGTGAGTTCGCAGTCAGCACTCTGACATTGCTCTTTAGAGCTCACCCGAAATATCCTGCAACCTTGGCTGCTTCTCCTCATTCTGTTTCGTCCTCATCAGTCAGAGAAAATTTGCTGGCACATGGGAGGTCTCCTAAGAACAGGTGTCCCATTACATACTCATCTTGTTAAACATCATTTGCACTAGGAGGAAACTGCGGTATATTAAAAGGCAAAGTGGCTTTTTACTATAGTTGAATTCTTAATGTGGTCTCAATTCAGTTCATTTGTAATTTTTAGTCCCATGGATAGCCTTCATTGGAGATTCTGTTTCCCAGGAGCTATGAATCTGAAAGTTTTGCTGTCACTGGGACTTGTCTGCCCCAGGACCACCGACAAAATGTACTGAGCTGACATTGTTAAACATGCTGATTCCGGGGCTTTATCCTAATAATACAGAATCAGAAGCCCCGGGGGAGCTGGGAATCTGGACTTTTTTTTTTTTTTACATAGTCTCACTTTATCATTGTCCGTAGAGTGCTGCAGTGTCACAGCTCACAGCAACCTCCAACTCCTGGGCTCAGGTGATTCTCTTGCCTCAGCCTCCCGAGTAGCTGGGACTACAGGCGCCCACTAGAACGCCCGGCAATTTTTTTGTTGCAGTTTGTCCGGGGCCAGGTTTGAACCCACCACCCTTGGTATATGGGGCCGGCACCCTACTCACTGAGCCACAGATGCCGTTCTGGGAATCTGAATTTTAAAAAGCTTCTTAGGTGATTGGAAGTTTTAGTTATAAAAGTGAAATAGTCTTTGAGAGAATTTAGTTGTTCTGCCAGATACTGATTATTTGACGCGGAATATGAATCCACCTGTATCCAATAGATATTTTAATATTTTCAATTCTGTTTAGAGCTATATCTTGACCAGAGTGCAGTAGCTCATGTCTGTAATCTTAGCACTCGGGGAGGCTGAAACAGGTAGATCACCTAAGCTCAGAATTTGGGTACCAGCTGGAGCAAAGTGAGACCAGTGTATACTAAAAATGGAAAAACTAGCTGAGTGTTGTGGCGGGTGCCTGTAGTCCCAGCTACTGGCAAGGGTGAGGCAAGAGGATCTCTTGAGGCCAAGAGTTTGAGGTTGCTGTGAGCACTCTGCCCAGGGTGACAGGGTGAGACTGTGTCTCAAAAACAACCAACCAACCAAACAAATAATATCTTTAGCATTTCTGTGTAGCAGTAATTGCAAGCAAGAAATACGTTGATAAAAATGTATCTGTATGTTATCTATATGTTAGTTTGCCTTTCATCAAATTTTAGTTTTCCAGGCCAAGTCTTTAACTTTAGAATTTAGATCAGTTCTCTAAAAACAGTTTGACAAATCAAAACCCAAACATATACTAAAGTTAGATTAAGATTTTCTTGGAAATCATGGACCAGAAAATGAGGATTACCACAATTGCAAAAATTACTTAGTACCTTTTCAAAATTCTTTCATCTATACACTCTTTAGATAACTAATCATTGGACTTTTTCCTATACTCCTAGGCCTCAAAATATTTTCTGATGATTATTCACATCTGGAGTTTTTCTTTATCCTTATCTTTGGAAAAATGGTCTCATGGCTATATGGCTATATTGAAAATGCAAATTTATACTTAACTGCAAGAGGTGTTTTAATTTTAGTGATTATTCTAAGGCTCATACTAAGGGCCATGTTGCAATATAAAAGGTACAACATTTTCCATTTTTAAGGATAGTAGAAGTATTATCTAGAGTTATAATTTAACATTATGCAAATTAGTTGTTCATTTATGTCTTGTGTAATTTACCAAATAACTATTCGATGCCATCTGTCAATGTAAATGTCATTTAAATTACATTCCTAGTGATAATTTTAATCTAAAAATTAAAGAAAACCTTTCACTTATAGCATATTTAAAGAGCAACTGGCTGTGCTGATACTTAAAAATTTGTCAGATCATTTACTTAACATTATTTTGCGAATTTCATTGTTAGCAATGGAATTTTAGGGTTTTATGAATTGAATTTTGAAACATGAAGTAGAGATTCTTCTGAAAGGGACAGGAACATTTATTCAAATGTTATTTTTGTAACTATACAGATGGTTCATCATTATATCCTCAGTATGAAGAGTAGCATTTTATAAATATTTGTTTTAATTGAATAAGTTAAGCAGTACACAGAGTCTGATCTTATAAAGTAAATGAAAATTTTAAAATTTGCCTTACATAGAGTTTTATAGTTAATTTATATGTATTCCATATGTGTAACATACTCAGCATATACTTAAATAAATTCTTCTGATGTTAGGACACTTGCTTATAATTTAGTTTAAGTATATTGAAATGAATACTTGGAAGTCCCAAAAGAGAATACTGTGGAAAACAGTATTAAAAACAGTATAAAAACAGTATAAAAAATAATACTGGTATTATTCAGCCTCATATACATGAAAAACAAGGTTAGAGATAAATAAAAAATACCAGTAACTCTTGGCTATAATTCTCCATTTATAAAGAAAAAAATTTTTGATTCTAAAAACTAAACAATTGTATCACTATTTGTAGGAATTTTTTAAAATTAAGAATTAAATTAAAGCTGAAAATGGTTGACAAAAATGGAATCATTCCTGTTTTAAGTGCAATCAGAACTAGAAATAGGGTAGAGTATTGTAAAATTATATTTTTCTTCTTGATAGCCGAGATCACTAGTTAGGGAATTTGTATTTAGGATAGATTGGCCAATCTTCAGGGGATTTCAGAAATATACTTCAGGACCTCATTTAGGTGCTTTATTCTAACATAGGACTTCAAGTCCAGAGAGTCTAGAGAAAAGATTTTATCCTAAGGTTAATGTTTCAGAATGGAGAAAGAGAGAGGAAAGAGGAGGAGAGAGAGAGAAAGAAAAACAAACACACCCGGGTCATAAAAAAGAGAAAACAGCAATGTGGAGGGATGAAGAAACAGGAAGATTTATACTCACCAAATACTGTCATTTAAACTTTCTTCCAAGGGGCTTAATTTTAAAATAATATATTCACAAGCACATTTTATCTCCTGTTTTATCTCCTAAGAAGTACTATATCTCTCTATATCTATATCTATCTATCTATCTATCTATCTATCTATCTATCTATCTATCTATCTATATTAAATCAACTGTGTACATTAGTGCAGTCAAGGGGTACAATGTGCCGGTTTCATATAAAATCTGAAATATTTTCATCAAACTGTTTAATATAGCCTTCATGGCATATTCTTCTTAGCAAAGTATCTCAAGAATGGAAGAAAAAGTATCCAATGTACTCAGCCCTACTATGAAGCTAATTTATACCTTTCATATGAAGGCTATAACCCAACTATAGCACAAGAATATGGGGAAAGGGCCAAGGGAGGGGAGGGGAGGGGGGAGGTTGGGGTGGAGGGAGGGTAATTGATGGGATCATACCTATGGTACATCCTAGAATGGGCATAGGTGAAACTTACTAAATGTAGAATACAAATGTCTAGATACAAAATCCTAAGAAGCACTTTACAGAATGAAAATCTTAGTGAATCTCCTTTTATTACTGGTGGTGCCAGAAGATAAGACTTAGAGACTACATATGGTTCTTCTAAATTTTGAGTTTATAATAAATATAATAGGATTTACTAATAGGGTACCACGAAGATGCTGGATCCCTCTTCTGGCTAACAAATAGTGTTTTTCAGACTCTAGGAAGTGTTTTGGTTTATCCTTAAAAGTTACGTAGAATGGGTCTTCTGCACCTGCCCTAATTCCGGAGTCCTGTTTGGTTTGCCCTCCCCTTTTAGGTGTAGATGAAGGTGGTGGGCGTTTTCCAGGGCATTGGCCCTGCTTTTCCACGTGGGCTGCCTCATCCAGGGCTCTTTGAACTTGCTGTTTTGATCTTCAGCTCAGTCCTCTATCACACTGCATTTAGTCCTCCCTGGGGACCATTTCTCCTCCTTCCTTTGTCCCCCATGGAACTGTACAGATCTGTATAAAATTAAAGAGAAACATAATACTGATGATCATAAATGGCTTTGATAATGATTGGTGCAGCAGACATCAGGTTAAGTGCATTGTGCAGGGCAGCCTGCTGGGCATGCTCCTAGGAGGCTGCACCCCTATATCTGGAGCTTGGGAGCACACTGTACCACTGCCTTCTAAGAGAAGGTGGAGCCCCTGTCACTTTCTCAGCACCGCAGGAGACAGAGGCTGTTCTATGTACTTGGCAGTTGGTTGAGGATGGGGAACACAGTTCCATTTCTTAGAGCCACCTTTTACATGCCAGTTAAGGTACATTATTTGGCCCTCTCCCCATTTTATTTCAGCTTTATCATGGCTACAAAGGATGTAATAATAGTCCTTGTCTAAAATGGAGATTAAATAATACCTATAAAAGACTTAGAATGGTACCTGGACTATACTGCTCAAATATTCTTTAGCTGTGTTACTATTAAGGAGAGGTCTGTTAAACTGTGAAGAGCTCTTAGGGATGATGTGGATCAGCCGAAGAATGTGGGTGGGTATGGTACATTCAGCAGTGCTTCTCTGGAAATGGGCAGGTGGACAGCCACGTCCTTCCTCATCATGCCCCTTATCTGTTTTTGGGATAAATAGGTAAAGCAGAAGCAGATGGCTGATCAGAGTCCCACTTTTTCCTGATCTAATTATTTGAGATCTCTGTTCACTACTGTGGATTCATATCCTCCATCAGTGAATCATGACCCACAGTGATTGCTTTTATGTATTTACTGGGCTGATTTCTTTTTATTGCTGTTGTTGGTTTGGTAATGTTATTGTTGAAATGCCTGACTTAGTATTTGAAAATCACATAAAACTATGTCAAAATGGAACAAATAGATGTAATGAGAAGTAGTTCAGGGGTCATGTTCTTCTGGAGGTTTGGAATGGAGATGGTAATGCTTTTTTTGATGATGTTTATTTGGTACTCAGAGCTATTGGTACTTTAAAGGCGAGTCAGTAGTTGAACACACAGTGTTGATGAAATTTTGCAGCAAATAAACTCCGTTTCTTTCATTTTCAAAGAAATACATGTGTTCCTTAGGTTATTTAATCTGTATTCAAAAAGCAAACGAGTTCTTGTTCTAGGCAAGATGCTGTGATGGTTTTAAAAATATTGACAATATTAGATTCTGCTGGTGTTTTTTCATCTTCAAAATATATAAAACCAAGAAATGGAAACTGTGCAATTGATGCATAATCACTGATACTTAATCCCTAATTTCAAAATTCGTGTAATTTGTGTGACGGTTGTCATCTTAAGAAATATGGAAACATTTCAAATATTGTTTGCTGTGTTTATTTTATGCACATATTAAAAGCCTTTTGTATAAAATAGTCCTGGAATATCCTGTAAGTGATCAAAATGTAATAGACCATAGAGCATTTGTAGACCAGAAGCTTTAGGATGAAATGCAAACAGCATTAAATGTCTAAATTTATTTTCTTCCAGACATTCATCTTACAGTGTTTTTCTGCAAGAACAGCATTAGAGCCTTGTTCAGAACATTTAATAGAAGCTGTAACAGATAATCACTGACTCTGTAATTAGTCATCTCTACAGAGGTGCTCTTTGAGCCACTGATAAGAATTGGATTGTGTTGCTACATCATGTTTTCATTCTGCTGTCACAACCCAGCCATCCATATTTATAGTCTCCTGGCGCTAAGCTCATTGCCAGTTTAACACAGATGTGAAGAGATACGCATAACCTCCGCCTTCTGATCCCTGATGTTTATTTTAAGGAACTGGCTGAGTAACTTTACAGTGAAGATAATAGTATTAGGTACCTTAGTGACAAAGCTTAATAGAAGATTAATTTGGTTTGTACATAAAGTATGTATATATTTATGCACAAAATACAGACACACAAAACAAACATAGTTAAATGTAAAATTCAACCAAAACTTTTATAGAAATTTCTGATTTTTGGGTACTATAACAAAATACCACATTTTTTATTTTATTTTCAGGGGAAATTGTTACGTATCATATGAATAACAAACTCTCGCCCTTTTTTCTGTTGAAGGGAAGTTAGATTTTACAATGCAAATGACATTGACTGCAATCCATTTCTCAGTTATATTCTTTTTTTATCCTTGTATGTTATTTTATGTTGGAACAAATATTTCTGTGTGGTTGAACTGCACACGTGTTGGTTGAGCTCCTTCTTTGACCCAAGTTCTGGGGAAAGCAGAGTGTGATCAAGTGCCCTGCAGTTTCCCAGAGCTCTGGGTCTCTGAGGTGGGTGAGGAGGCTTTCACCAAGGGATCTCTCTTCATGAGAGAGGTGGCATTCAAGCCTGGGCCTAGAGAATGGGTGGGGTTTTAACAAAAGGTAACAGGGGGAGTCATCCCAGGTGAGAAGGCCAGGGAGGCGGGGAAGTGTAAAACATGTTGTGATTTCACTGGATCCAAGGGTGTTTTCAGCTGAAATGGAGAAATTCAACCACAGAGATGGGTGATGGCCACAGCTTGAAGGTCTTTGAAACCTGTTGAAGAGTTAGGGTTTTAATCTGTGAAAGTTAGAGATGTTTACTGAACAAGGGAATGGTGATCTGGTAGGACACATTGCCTTTCTGATTATAGGTAATAATATACATGTTTTATTTCCCCCCCTAAAAATGTACCGGCAATTTGGAAATACTATTTGCAATCTATAATACTTATGTTTTTCCCATATAATTAAAGTTATTAGTTCTGTTTACTATATTTTGATGCAAAACTATGAAATATAAAAATTGACTCCAAGGGGGAAAAAGTACCCTGGAAAAGAATTCTACAAATTTTACCATGAAAATGTATAAATCCATGAAGAGAAACAGATTGGGGGGAGAATGGATTGTATAAGTAAGTGTTCAGCTATTTAAAATCGTTTGATGATTTTACATAAATAAAACTTTGGTATTGAGAATGAATAGCTCATGGTTCCTATCCCACAGGGGTGATGCATTTTAATTTGTATAAAATAGCTGGAATTGACAGACTGTCAGAGTTTATAAACATTGTTGTCAAGGGGGGACTAGTTATAAATGTCTCTTTTTAACTTCTAGTTAGTAAAACCCAAATTCCGGTGCTTACATGGTTCTCTGGCTCTTACAGAAGGTGTAGATGTCTGTCAATCAACCAGTCATGCGCCTTGCTCAGTTCTCGAAGTCTGAATGTGTTATGTACCTTTTAGTATGTTTTATTGTTTGGGCTAGTTTGCTTTAGTGCATTTATGATAAATTTCTTCCCCAAACTTTTTAATATAAAATTTTTGTAAAATGAAAGTTAAAATACAAGTACCACAAACATCTGTATACGTACACCTAGATTTGGCAATTATTCCTATAATAATTCTTCAATAAACTCCTTTAAAAATGAATTGAATGATGTCCCATGATCATATCAATGTACACAGCTATGATTTAATAAAAAAAAAATAAAAAAAGAAAAAAGTGAATTGACACTTGGCAAATACTATTTGTTCCCCATCTTAACATTAATTAGAGCATTTGGCTGATGATCGTGGAAAAAACATGAAGGGTTTGCTTAATTAACTGAGCTTAGTTAGATATCAGTTAGACACATGCAGCCCAACAACTGTTTCTCTTAAAGGTAGTTCAAATGTAAATTTTCACATTTTGTGAAAATTTTTCCTATCTTAATGTACTCAAATTTGTATCTTTTAACTCTAACTTCAACTTATGCAAAGATACTTCATAAATATTTTTATAGGAAACATTTTAAAATGGCAGGAGCTATAGAAAAATTTAAACTATGCAGTTGGTACTATATAACATTTTTAATCAGAGTATCAGAAAATTACAAGAATATCTGTAGTGGGAATTAGGACTGTGTATTTTACGTTCTACAAATGAGTATATTTAGATCTACACACATACATATAATCTTATGATTCATGGATAGTTCATTTAAAATAGTAGATAACAGTTTTCTGACTTTAGCTAATGAGCCTCATCAGTAGGCTAACTATTGTAGGCACCATGAACGTTTTAAGTTTACCTTCTAGTTCATACACATATTAACACAATAGGCCCTCCATAGTTGATCACTTCCTTACATTGACCAACTCTTTAAGTTGACCTAATTTTCATAGATTGGATGTGCAGCACATGTACGTATCAGTACAGTAGACCTGGTTCCTTATGCTGACCACCTCTGTATGTTGACCAGTTTGTCACAGTCCCTTGGGTGGTCATCTTACAGAGGTTCTCTTGTAATTTAATATTCACAAACATGAATCTCAACTTTTTTCTCATGAGGCATATTGGTTTTAAGCTTTTCCTTTAATTTATCATAAATTACTCTTCTGCTTTCAAGATTATGCCAGTTGCCCAGATGGCAGCAGGTTGTAGACAGGAGTGATGAGTAGATTAGAAAAACTAAAGTAGCGTTTGAAGGGTGAGTCCAGTGAAACTGGAGGAAAGGAAGTCAAGGCAGGGCACACAGGAAGGACAAGAGCTTGTGCACCGTGGGAGTCAAGTGCACTTTGACGAAAGGGAACTGGGAAGACACTAGAGGGCAAGATGTGGGGAGAGGCCCTACAGGAATCCAGCCTGCAGGGGTGAAGACATGGGGCTATGCAGGTTACAACAGCTGGGGCGTGGGGACACAGCAGCCAGAGAGCGCCGCCTGACACTGTCCATGCTTGTTTACTCTGACAGATTAGCCAGGGGCTGTAAGTAGAGATAAAAGAAGGGTGTTCCTGATGCAGTTTCAGAGTCAGAGTGCCTTGGTGTAGAGTCTCAGCGAGCTCCTGTAGACTGCTACTCACGGCCAGGGCTCCGGTCAGTAAGAACAGCGGGGACATCCTGAAATGTCCTGTGTGCTAACAGGGAAGTGCGAACTGTGTCTGGTGTTCTTTAAACACAGAAATTGGACCCGTTATCTTGAATAAAAGAGCCTGGTGATCAGAAAGCTATGTCTTAAGTTGCATGCACGTCTGGGCAGGGCTTCCTCTTTCTAAAGTAAAGAGACTAGTTGCCAGTTCACGTATCTATTGTGCTTCTGTTTCAAGGAGGAAAAGAATGCTTATTCCATACAGTCAAAAGAGTAGCATGTTTCCAAAGGGAAACATTGTTTTTCCTAAAAAATAGTTTAAATTTCCAACTCTAGCAAGCAGAGAGATAGGTTATAATCAGTTTGTTTCATATAAGGAAACTTGCTTTGCATGGCTCTTGTAAATACACAGCATGTGAGAACTTAGGGGTACTTAAGCTTTTTTCCTAAGTGCCTTTAGCTGGTCCCTTGGTCAGTTTCTCTCTGCATTGATCTGTCTTGTGCTCTAGAAAACATTTTACATATTTAAATAGCCAACTTTTCTCTGCCTTCCTTTTATTTGGTGTGGCTTTTCCATGCAGGATTCATCTGATGCATAAAATCTAGGATTCATAATATTCTTCTCTGGAAATAAGTTGAAGATAAGACAGCCTCGTACTACTTTTGAATGAATGAGTTTTTAACAGCTCACCAAATGTTTATTGATCACTTAAATGTGCCAGGAATCTTTCAAGACATTGAACAGAATACTCAAGATACCTGCCTTGATGGAGATTACATTCTATAGAATGAGACTGACAATAAACAAAAATATTGTATGTAGATATATCAGTACAATGTGTTAGAAGGTGATAATTCTAAAAGGAGGGGAAATAGAGTCAAGCAAGGGGGACTGGGAATGTGGGGATAGTGGGAGCCAATGTGCAGGGTCTGTCTGCAAATTTAAATAGTGTAGTCAAGGCAGGCATCATGAAGAGGGTGACGTGTGAGCTGAAACGTGAAGGAGGTGAGGACCCCTTCAGTATCTGGAAGAAGAGAGTCCAAGGCAGAGGAAATGGCTGGGGCAAAGGCCTGATGTATCTGCGCAATAGCAAACAGACCAGCGTGCTACAGTGGAGTGGGCCAGGAGGAGAGCAGGAGGTGGCGAGAATAGAGAGGGAGCAGAGGCAGGTCATGCAGGACCACAAGGCCACTGTGGAGACTCTGAGCATTTGAGGAGCCACTGGAAAATTGTAAAGAGAGAAGTGACATGATTGTTTCAAAAGCTTCCCTCTGACTCACACTGAAAATATATTATAGAGAGCTGAGGATAGGACTGGGCAGACCAGATTGATGTCTAAAGAAATAAATAATCCGTGGGAGTGAGGCTAGTCCCTCCGATCAGGCAAGGGGTCACATTCTGGATAGCCTCTAAAGCCAGAGCCACCAGGATTCTCTGAGCCCCTGGAAGCAGCCTGTATGAGAAAGGCAATCCCCCAGTTGGCTCAGAGGTTTTTTGCCTGAGCAACTGGAAGTCTGCAGGAGAAGGTTTGGGAGTAGGGGTGATATGGGCATTCCATGTTGGCCATGTTGAGGTTGAGATGTCTCTGGGACAGCTTGACATACGTCTGCATCTTGGAAAGAGGTCTGGACTGGAGATGGAAATTTGGGAGTAGTCAGCTTATAGATAATAGGTATTTAAAATGGAGAAATAAGTATTTTTCTTAGAAATTCTATTTTTATTCTAAGATTCAATGTTTAGAAATTATTTCCCACATATTTAAAAACACTTAGCAATGAGCTTACAGAGTAATAGGTATTTGTATCAGTGCTAGGAATAGAAGCAAGCGATAGGAAAACGTGCCAAGTCTGACATAGCAACTTAATATATTTTTAATATGTTGGGAATAAAATCCAGAAGTCTTTACTTCTGGGCTGTTCTCATTAGACCTTGCTGCTTTAGCATCCAAGAATCTATGTCAAGGAGAGAACTGATCTGAAACAGGTTTTTTGGTGTGTGATGGAGTAAAAATAAGAATTTGTTTCATCCTCTGAGGCAGGAGAAGTCTGGCCTGCCCACTGAGAGGGTGAGAGGGGGTCTGGTGAGGGGTTACCAGCCTGGCTGGATGTCTGACAAGTGATCTTGGTCATCTCAATACCCAAATGAGTCACAGGCCTTCCAGGCAGCTTCCTGGAGGCCTATCTCTAAGGGATTAAAACATCACAGGATACGCACAGGCTACCAGTGAGTTCAAATAACAATGCTACACTAGACTGGCAGGGCTTTTGTTTTGCTGGGTGTGTTGTACCCATTTGGGATAAGAGCTGACTCTGTGAGGGGCTGCCAAGGAAAGAGTGAGAGCTGCCTCTCCCTGTTGTTCTCGTTCTCGGCCCATCTCCAAGAGTGGTTGGCTTCTGTTTTAAATAAACCCTGAGCAGGTACTTAAAGAATATACTTTGGAAGGGAAAACAAATTAATAACAAGCTGGAGATACTTGTTCTGGGTGCACTGAGATCACAGCTTAGACTTGGTGAGGACCATGGTCAGAGGGGAAGTGGCGGTGGGGAGGGTGGAGGCAGATGTAGGACTCAGATGTGGGCAGTTCAGTAACCCTACGTGCCTAGGCCCTGGGAAGAAGATGCCCGGAAATTTGTGGGGACTCCTGGTCTCAGGAATTGAAGGACGAGACAGGTGCTCTGGGTCTGAGAGAGGACAGGGAAAGGGGGAGGGGGGAAAGGAAGAAAAGAAGGAGGAGGAAAAGGAGGAGAGAGAGGGATACTAGTTCTTACAGCAGACCTCACAGTATTATTATTCCCTTCTGTGAATGAAGAATCTGAGACTCCCTCAAGGTCACCTACTGATCATGGATAGATAGGTGGGATTCAAATTCAGGTTTGCCTCCCTTTCAGACCTGTGAAACTCTAATCTCCCCCCCCCCCGAATTTGGGAAATAGGAGCCAGAGCAAAAGCAGAAAGGAATAGGGCAACACCCCCAAGCCTGTGCACCAGTACAGCATTGCTGTCTCTGAAAGCGGCTTGGGGTGGTGTGAGCTGAGGGGACTCCATGGGGCCACGATGAGGCTCTGCAGATTGGGTGTGATCTGCTGTGAAGGATGATCTGAGACACAATATTAAAGTCTCATGGTCACTATGGTGAACCTAATAGGAATTAAATTAATTTTAAACCCTACTTGGAGCACTGAAGCAATTCAAGCACGTTCTGATCTTGGTTAACTTGAACTCATGTTTCAAAGGGAGGAAGCATTCCCAGAACCAGTTGTGGGAATCTGAGATCAACAAAACAGGGTGGGCGACAGACGATTAGAGAATTACCCCGTAGATATGGAAATCAAGACTGAGAGAGATGAGGTGGTTTACTCAAGAATACCCAGCCAGCAGGTAGCAGATGATGGCCCAGCGTCCAGGGCTCATCCTTCTTACCCTGAGGCTTGTCTGCCATATCCTAGAGGACATCTCCCAAGAGCCTTTGGCTCTCCTTCTAATAACCACGATACAAACTCCTGATGCTTTCCTTTCCTTTTTCTTTAAATATTCTTCCTCCATGTGAATAATCTTAGGAGGGAGCGATTAAACAAGGATTTGGCAGTGATCTCTTTGCCACTTTGGGATCTGGGCTGAGCAGAGGGAAAAATAGGGGAGAACCCACATAAACAGCATCAGAACATTTTAAGATGATAAATGGTGCTGGCCAAGGTTCTTAAATGGCCATAAATTCCTCATTTGTGTGCTGGAAGCAATAATTGCACCCCTGCTGTGATTTTTTCAGTTAAATGAGATAATACATGTAAATTCCTTAGCTAGGTGCCCAGCGGAGTGGTTTACATGTGGATTACATGTCAGTACTCAAAAGTATTAGTTATTATTTCTTGTTAAAGAATGGTAAGGTAATTTGTTCTAAAATCCAGTCCCATTTGGGGGTTAACATGGTATCATAGTATCAGACACCTTACATATGTATCTTGTTTTATGGTTTATAACATGAATGTTCCAGACCATTCAGCTTCGTTCACTGGATTTCCTGGAGTTTAATTTAAAAATTGTCTTCAAAGTTTATGTGACTCTGGCCATCCTTTTTTTTTATTGTTGGGGATTCATTGAGGGTACAATAAGCCAGGTTACACTGATTGCATTTGTTAGGTAAAGTCCCTCTTTCAATCACGTCTTGCCCCCAGAAGGTGTGGCACACACCAAGGCCCAACCCCTCTCCCTCCTTCCCTCTCTCTGCTTTTCCTTCCCCACCCCATGACCTTAATTGTCATTCAGTGTCCTCATATCAAAATTGAGTACATAAGATTCATGCTTCTCCATTCTTCTGATGCTTTACTAAGAATAATGTCTTCCACTTCCATCCAGGTTAATACGAAGGATGTAAAGTCTCCATTTTTTTTAATAGCTGAATAGTATTCCATGGTATACATATACCACAGCTTGTTAATCCATTCCTGGGTTGGTGGGCATTTAGGCCGTCTCCACATTTTGGCGATTGTAAATTGAGCTGCAATAAACAGTCTAGTACAAGTGTCTTTATGATAAAAGAATTTTTTTTCCTTCTGGGTAGATGCCCAGTAATGGGATTGCAGGATCAAATGGGAGGTCTAGCTTGAGTGCTTTGAGGTTTCTCCATACTTCCTTCCAGAAAGGTTGTACTAGTTTGCAGTCCCACCAGCACTGTAAAAGTGTTCCCTTCTCTCCATATCCATGCCAGCATCTGCAATTTTGAGATTTTGTGATGTGGGCCATTCTCACTGGGGTTAGATGGTATCTCAGGGTGGTTTTGACTTGCATTTCTCTAATATATAGAGATGATGAACATTTTTTCATGTGTTTGTTAGCCATTCGTCTGTCTTCTTTGGAGAAGGTTCTATTCATGTCTCTTGCCCATTGATATAAGGGATTGTTGGCTTTTTTCATGTGGATTAATTCGAGTTCTCTATAGATCCTAGTTATCAAGCTTTTGTCTGATTGAAAATATGCAAATATCCTTTCCCATTGTGTAGGTTGTCTCTTTGCTTTGGTTGTTGTCTCCTTAGCTGTACAGAAGCTTTTCAGTTTAATGAAGTCCCATTTGTTTATTTTTGTTGTTGTTGCAATTGCCATGGCAGTCTTCTTCATGAAGTCTTTCCCAAGGCCAATGTTACCTCCCCCTGCCTGCTTCCTGCAAATGGCATCATATTGGCCTTATAAAACCTATGCAGGAGAAAACTTATCATGTCAAGCAGGAAATTGTGATCAATTTTTAAGATGGTGAGCAAGAAAAATGTTAAAAACCCAAACCTGAGTCGCATACAGATACACTTACTTTGACCCTTTTCTTCCCAGGAACATCCCAATTTTTTGGTTATGGAACCATTTGGACCCCTCCTGTAGACTTTGTTCTAAGACTTAAAGCATGCAGTGGCCTTGGGCGGCGCCTGTGCCTCAGTGAGTAGGGTGCCGGCCCCATATGCCGAGGGTGGCATGTTCAGGCCCAGCCCCAGCCAAACTGCAACAAAAAAATAGCCGGGCGTTGTGGCGGGCGCCTGTAGTCCCAGCTGCTCGGGAGACTGAGGCAGGAGAATCGCGTAAGCCCAAGAGTTAGAGGTTGCTGTGAGCCGTGTGACGCCACGGCACTCTACCCGAGGGCGGTACAGTGAGACTCTGTCTCTACAAAAAAAAAAAAAGCATGCAGTGGCCTTCACAAGAAGAAAAGGGCTGCCCTCATGCAAATTAGTCTGTTTTTGTTGGAAACCTTCAGGGAATTTACCTGTGAAATGGAGACTCACAATAAGAAATGCAGCACATCTTACTGTTACGCTTTCAGCCAGTGTAATATTGTTTCCCACAGCATGGAATGCTTAAAAAAAGTGTTTCATCCCAGCGCCAAAACTCCAGCCATGGCTTTGACTGCCTTCAGGGGTGGTAATGGAAGTGGGGAACCATCTTTTCAATACTGTATTATTTTCAGATGATTTTCCACCTACCTGGAAATGTGTAAATGAATGCAGAAAGCTTGAACTGAGGTACTAAATTTAGGACAGGCAATTATAGACGCTGGAGTTCTGAGCTTCCTTTTGCTCCTCTGTAATTTCTGGCGTAAAAATACTAAGTGTGGATAGTGTAAAAATAATTTGTTAATAATGAGCAAAGATCGTTTTGACAATGTCTGACATTTCAGAAATCTACTGCATTGTTCTGACTGTATTAATTGACACTTCTTTCTTTTCTTTTCCTTATCTATCAGTGACAATTTCAACAAGTACCTTCTTTGACGGCTTGCTGGTGACAGGGCTGTACACGTCCACAAGTGTTCAGGCTTCACAGAGCATTGCAGGTTCCAGTTCCTTTGGATTTGGTAAGCTGCCCTGACAAAAGAAACCAGTAATAGTGGCTATTTTGTGCAGTTGTAGGTCTTATTTTTTGAAATTATCTCTTTTAAAAGTAATGAAAATTAAAAAAAAAGTAATGAAAATTGACTACTTCAGAGAAAATAATCTGAAGTGACTTGTGTGTATTTGCTTGAAGCTGGGTGAATTGAAGTAAGTCCTGCGAACATGCAGCCAGCTTTGATCTTGATGAGCTTTCTCTATCTTTCTATACCTGCCGCCACTGTTATTCTGGTCCTGTGGGGTTCACGTAAATTTCTCGGTTCCTTCACCAAGGCTGCTGGAATTAGCTCTGATGCCCATGCGATCTTTCAGTAATCTGTTCTCATAAATAGTAAATAAAAAGTGTACATGTCAAGTTTGACAAGTAATCATTGTATAAAACAGAAGATAGCAGTGGTTGTTAAAATGATTGAAGTCTATGAGTATTCATAAAAGAATGCTATTTAATGTTTAAGATATTTATTTGGAGTCTTTATCTTTAAATCAGAGACCTGTCAGGTTACTTATTGGAGAGGCAGAAGACCACATGGTAGCCATTAATCCCAGAGGATTCTCAATTTGGAAATCTCTGGTTTACTCATAACGCTATCAACATGCCAAGCTGGGATTAAGTCAACCTTTCACAGCATCAAAAAATGCAAATATAACATATCAGTTTATGTAAGACATGAAATTATTGATCTTTCTCTCAAATTGGAAAACTATACATGACTTCATAGACGTTAAAAAGATAGAATTGTATTATCAAAGGCAGGTGTATGTTCAGTCTTTTTTCCTGTTGTATTTATGAAATAAATGGTTTTTACCCGTTTTTTTGTATATGAAAGAGCCCCCTGCTCTGTGTCGAGTCCCAGCAGTAGCTCTGCCCAGGTGACTCATTGGCTATGTTGATGCTGCCTTCTCTCTCTGTTTGCCCCAGATGAGGTCCACAGCCCTAGGGCTTAAAGGAGCCTCAAAGTCATTTAATTCCTAAGTCTTAGACTATGAGAATTAAGTCCCATAGTCTTAGACTATGAGAATTTACCTATATTTAAAAAGTCATAGATGAGATTTTATAATGTTTTGGTAACAACTTCTAGGTCTAAACCTCAGGGAAAAAATTTTCTCTTATGTCTAAAAATTCCACATCTTCAGACCCACTCTTCTTACGCGCTGTAGAGATGAAGAGTCAGGTTACGATCATGTATAAATGCGTAAGTATATTGCATACTATCTGTTTTGTTATAAGTAGGGCTGTCAGATTTAGCAAATAAAATACATGACAGTGGGTTAAATTTAAATTTTAGATAAACCACTAAATTTTGTAGTATAAACATGTAATATTTGGAATAAGAACTCTTGGGCTCCACCATAGCCCGGTTAAATCAAACCTCTGGAGCTGGGCCTGGGAATTGGTAACTTTTAAAGCTCTCCAGTTGGTTCCCAGTCCAGTAAAATCAGCAACTCTGGGAAGTTGTAATTGCAGAGTTCGGGGCCTCACTACTGACATGGTGATCAGTAGGGGGTGGGACCCACTGGCCATTTATTTAATACTCCAGGTGATGTTGATACATGCTGAAGTGTGAATAATTCTAGTCAAAAGTAGAAAGACAAATATCGATGAAACGATCAGGTGAGTGGGGCTGACAAATACACTGAATGCTGGGAAAGGGTCTCACAAGGAAACTAGACCTAGTCTTAGGTAAGGTGGGGTGTACTTTGGAAAGGTTTTCCTGAGGAAATGGTATCGGAGTGGAGATCTGAAGGAGCAGGAATTATTTGGCTAAAGGCCTGTGAAAGGCAGGGCATAGCATGCCCAAAGGAAAGAAGGGCAGTGCAAAGGCTTAGAGTGGGAACAGGCTGGCCGTATCCTAGATAAAGGAAGGGACACTGGTGTGGCTGGGCCTGGAATCCAGAGGGAAAGTGATAACTATGGTTGGATAAGAGACCAGGAACAGACCATTTGGGATGTTGTAAGATTTGGGTCTTCATACCAAGAGCAAGGAAAGCCATTGAGAAATGTAGGCTGAGGAGTGACTTGAATAGCCTTTGATTTTGAAGAAATCACTCTGGGGTCAGTATTGAGAACAAATTGTAATGGATGCCGAAAACAGTTCTGAAGTGTAATTAATCTGTACTATGTTGGTGGAGATGATTTAAGAGAACTTGGCTGAATTAAGTAACTATCATTTGTTAATTTGGGGGCTTTAAGGAAAGTCATTAAAGATCATTCACAAGTATGTTACAAGTACATTTGAAGGAACATATAAAATATATGTATCATATTGTCTCCGATTATAGCTGGAAAGACAAACACAACACTAATAACAAAATTGTTAAGCATGATTTAAGAAACCCAGGCATCAAGACATTTTTTACAGTGACTTTGAAAGATACGAAAAGTCAATTTTTAGTTGAATTATTATCTATTTTGGGGAGCTGAAATTGCACTTAGGCTTCCCATCACTGTCAATCCTGTATCCTTGGTTTAATGGTCCAAAGAGGCTTCCGAATATAAACAGAGTCCATTGATGATAGTTTGACTTCCACAGCCAAGTGCTCAGGTCTTGAACTAGATATTTTGCTTTTTTATAGAACATAATTTTTATATGGATGGATAGGTCGGTGAGATCTTTTCTCAATTCCAATAATATCCTAATAATTGTATGCTTGTTTATGTGATACTGATAAATAACTTTAAAATGAAATTTAATAGTATGTCTGAATATTACATAGCAGACTTAATCTTCATAAATAATGTTTAGAAAGGAAAGCAGGAGGTTAAATGTCTTTTTAGATAAAATGGTCACTTTTGAAGTAAACTGTATTGTTCTTTGGTATTTGATTTAAATTAAACATATTCTTTAGAATATAAGAACAAAATAAAAAAGATTTAATTTAATTTAAAAAGGTTTAGGGTACAGGTAGGAAAGTAGGGGAAACTTATAGAAGGTAAAATTCAAAAGAATTGCTGCTTTTTGGTAGTTTAGAATCTATATGAGAATCAGGCTGAAGTAATATGGCATTCTTTGACCTAGAACAAAAGAGTTATTGAACACTGATTCCATTGTTAATCTCTGACCTTTTTAATGGAATGTTAAGAAAACCTAGTTTGGCATTTTTCCAAATTCTAGCATGATTGTGATATATTTAGCTGTGACAGTAAGGCAAAATAAAGTATATGATTGAGTCAAAATAGGTACTTTGGAAAGTTTTTTTTCTAGAGTTGTTTGAATTGTACTAATTATACTATGGTTACAGCCACTCTCTTTTGTTTTTTTTTATTTTTATTTTTTTTATTAAATCATAACTGTATACATTGATATGATCATGGGGCATCATACACTCGCTTCGTAAACCATTTGACACATTTTTATCACAGTGGTTAACATAGCCTTTCCAGCGTTATCTCAGTTACTGTGCCAAAACATTTACATTCTACATTTACCAAGTTTCGCAAATACCCCTGTAAGATGCACCACAGGTGTGATCCCACCGATCCCCCTCCCTCTACCCACCCCCCCTTCCCACTTCCCCCTATTGTTAAGTTGTAGCTGGGTTATAGCTTTCATGTGAGAGTCTCAAATTAGTTTCATAGTAGGGCTGTGTACATTGGGTACTTTTTCTTCCATTCTTGGGATACTTTACTAAGAAGAATATGTTCCAGCTCCATCCATGTAAACATGAAAGAGGTAAAGTCTCCATCTTTCTTTAAGGCTGCATAGTATTCCATGGTATACATATACCACAATTTATTAATCCATTCGTGGATTGATGGGCACTTGGGCATTTTCCATGACTTAGCTATTACGAATTGGGCTGCAATAAACATTCTGGTACAAATATCTTTGTTATGTTGTGATTTTTGGTCTTCTGGGTATATGCCCAGCAGAGGGATTACAGGATTGAATGGCAGATCTATTTTTAGATCTCTGAGAGTTCTCCATATATCTTTCCAAAAGGAATGTATTAATTTGCATTCCCACCAGCAGTGCAGAAGTGTTCCCTTTTCTCCGCATCCACACCAACATCTCTGGTCTTGAGATTTTGTGATATAGGCTAGTCTCATTGGAGTTAGATGATATCTCAAAGTAGTTTTGATTTGCATTTCTCTGATGATTAAAGATGATGAGCATTTTTTCATATGTCTGAAGGCCGTGCGCCTGTCTTCTTCAGAGAAGTTTCTCTTCAAATCCCTTGCCCAGCCTGCGATGGGATCCCTTGTTTTTTTCTTGCTGATGCGTTTGAGTTCTCTGTGGATTCTGGTTATTAAACCTTTGTCAGAGATATATCCTGCAAATAACTTCTCCCATTCTGAGGGCTGTCTGCTTGCTCTGCTTACTGTGTTCTTAGCTGTGCAGAAGCTTTTTAGTTCGATTAAGTCCCAGTGGTGTATTTTTGAAGCTGCTTCAATTGCCCGGGGGGTTCTCCTCATGAAATACTCACCCAGACCAATTTCTTCAAGGGTTTTCCCTGCATTCTCCTCTAGTATTTTTATAGTTTCATGTTTTAAGTTTAAATCTTTAATCCAATGAGAGTCTATCTTAGTTAATGGTGAAAGGTGTGGGTCCAATTTCAGTCTTCTACAGGTTGCCAGCCAGTTCACCCAGAACCGTTTGTTAAATAGGGAATCTTTTCCCCACTGAATGTTTTTAATTGGCTTGTCAAAAATCAAATAGCGGTAAGTAGCTGGATTCATGTCTTGGTTCTCTATTCTGTTCCAGATATCTACTTCTCTGTTTTTGTGCCAATACCATGCTGTTTTGATCACTATCGATTTGTAGTAAAGTCTGAGGTCTGGTAGTGTGATTCCTCCTGTTTTGTTTTTATTTCTGAGTAAGGTCTTGGCTATTCGAGGTTTTTTCTGATTCCATATAAAACGAAGTAATGTTTTTTCAAGATCTTTAAAATATGACAGTGGAGCTTTAATAGGGAGTGCGTTGAAATTATATATTGCTTTGGGTAGTATGGACATTTTGATAATGTTGATTCTTCCTAGCCATGAGCATGGTACGTTTTTCCATTTGTTAACATTTTCAGCTATTTCTTTTCTTAGAGTTTCATAGTTCTCTTTATAGAGATCTTTCACGTCTTTTGTTAGGTAAATTCCCAAATATTTCATCTTCTTTGGCACTACTGTGAATGGGATAGAGTCCTTAAGTGCTTTTTCAATTTGACTGTTGTTGGTGTATATAAAGGCTACCAATTTATGAATGTTGATTTTGTAACCTGAGACGCTGCTGTATTCCTTGATCACTTCTAGGAGTTTTGTAGTAGAGTCCTTAGTGTTTTCCAGATACACAATCATATCATCTGCGGAGAGCGAGAGTTTGATCTCTTCTGACCCTATATGGATACCCTTGATCGCCTTTTCTTCCCTAATTGCGGTGGCTAAAACTTCCATTACAATGTTGAAAAGCAATGGAGACAATGGGCAGCCTTGTCTGGTTCCTGATCTGAGTGGAAATGATTCCAATTTAACTCCATTCAATATGATATTGGCTGTGGGTTTGCTGTAGATAGCCTCTATCAGTTTAAGAAAAGTCCCTTCTAGACCAATTTTCTTGAGTGTTCTTATCATGAAGGGATGCTGGATATTATCAAAAACTTTTTCTGCATCAATTGAGAGAATCATATGGTCTTTGTTTTCTAATTTGTTTATGGGCTGAATTACATTTATAGATTTACGTATATTGAACCAGCCTTGAGACCCTGGGATAAAACCAACTTGGTCATGATGTATAATTTGTTTGATGTGTTGCTGGATTCTGTTTGTTAGGATCTTGTTGAATATTTTTGCATCTATATTCATTAGTGATATTGGTCTATAATTTTCTTTTCTTGTTGGGTCTTTTCGTGGTTTGGGGATCAGGGTGATGTTTGCTTCATAGAACGTGTTGGGTAGTCTTCCTTCTTTTTCTACATTTTGGAACAGGTTGAGTAATATAGGTACTAATTCCTCTTTAAAGGTTTGGTAGAATTCTGACGTGAAACCATCTGGTCCCGGGCTTTTCTTTTTAGGGAGGTTTTGTATAGTTGATGCTATTTCTGAACTTGATATGGGTCTATTCAACATTTCCACTTGATTCTGGTTAAGTCTTGGAAGGTGGCACGCTTCCAAGTATCGGTCTATTTCCTTCAGATTTTCATATTTCTGAGAATAAAGTTTCTTGTAATATTCATTAAGGATTTTTTGGATTTCTGATGAGTCTGTGGTTATTTCATCTTTGTTGTTTCTGATTGATGATATTAGAGCTTTTACTCTTTTTTTCCTGATTAGGTTGGCCAGAGGTTTATCTATTTTATTGACCTTTTCAAAAAACCAGCTTTTTGATTTATTAATCTGTTGTATTATTCTTTTGTTTTCAATTTCATTTAATTCTGCTCTAATTTTGGTTATTTCTTTTCTTCTACTGGGTTTGGGGTTGGAATGTTCTTCCTTTTCCAGTTGTGTGAGATGTCCCATTAAGTTGTTAACTTCCTCTCTTTCCATTCTCTTGAGGAAGGCTTGCAGTGCTATAAATTTCCCTCTTAGAACTGCCTTTGCAGTGTCCCAGAGGTTCTGATAGTTTGTGTCTTCATTGTCGTTTTGTTCCAAAAAATTGGCGATTTCTTTCTTAATCTCATCTCTGACCCAGCTATCATTCAGGTTATTTAACTTCCATGTTTTTGTATGGGTATGCAGATTTCTGTTGTTACTCAATTCAAGTTTTATTCCATGATGGTCCGAGAAGATGCATGGAATAATTTCTATTCCTTTAAATTTACTGAGGTTAGACTTGTGACCTAAAATGTGGTCAATTTTCGAGTAAGTTCCGTGGGCTGATGAGAAGTATGTGTATTCAGTTTTGTTGGGATGAAATGTTCTGTAGATGTCTGCTAAATCTAAATATTGGATGGTTAGGTTTAAATCTAAGATTTCTTTGCTCAGCTTCTTTCTGGAGGATCGATCCAACACTGCCAAGGGAGTGTTGAAATCTCCGACGATTATGGAGCTGGAGGAAATCAAGTTGCTCATGTCTGTTAGAGTTTCTCTTATAAATTGAGGTGCATTCTGGTTGGGTGCATAGATATCATATTGAGTATTACCCTTAACAAATATGAAGTGACCATTCTTGTCCTTCCTTACTTTTGATGGTTTAAAGCCTACTGTATCTGCAAATAAAATTGCAACATCTGCTTTTTTCTGATTACCATTTGCCTGAAATATGGATGACCATCCTTTCACCCTGAGTCTGTATTTGTCTTTTAAGTTGAGATGTGACTCTTGTATGCAACAAATATCTGGCTTGAGTTTTTGTATCCAGTCAGCTAACCTATGTCTCTTTAGAGGACAGTTTAAGCCATTCACATTGATGGAGAGTATTGATAAGTCTTGTGGAATTTTGGGTATCGAGTTTTTCAAAGGTCCAGTGGACATTTTTAATCCTTTTGCCAGTGTGGAAGTTGGAGTTTGATCCGAAGTTTCTGAGTGAGTTTACTTTTGTGGTATAGGATTGGGTTGGTCATTGTGGAGGATAGGTCTGAGAACATCCTGAAGAGCTGGTTTACTTATGGCAAATTTTTTCAACATATGAATGTCATTGAAGTATTTAATTTCTCCATCATAGATGAAACTCAGTTTAGCTGGATACAAGATCCTAGGTTGAAAGTTTTTTTGCTTTAGGAGATTAAAAGTTGATGACCAGCCTCTTCTGGCTTGAAATGTTTCAGCAGAGAGATCTGCAGTTATTCTAATATTCTTACCTTTGTACGTTATAGTTTTCTTTCGCCGGGCTGCTTTGAGAATCTTCTCTTTCATGTTAACTTTAGTGAACCTAATTATGATATGTCCGGGGGATTACTTATTGGGGTTGAATTGTGCTGGGGTTCTGAAACTGTCTGCTATCTGAATTTCAGATTCTCTAGGCATGTCTGGAAAATTTTCTTTCATAATTTCATGCAGAAGGGCCTCTGTGCCCTTGGAGGTGACTTCATCCTTCTCAGAAATTTCTATAATCCTTATGTTGCTTTTTTTCGAATTATCTGAGAGTTCTCTGAGTGAGTGATCCGTTTTTGCTTTCCATTTCTCTTCCTCTTTGAGAGATTGGGAGCGTTCGAAGACTTTATCTTCAATGTCAGAAATCCTTTCTTCTGCTTGCTCCATTCTGTTACTGAGGGATTCTACTGTATTTTTCATATCTTTGAGGGCTGTAAGTTCTTGCTTCAGTGTGTCTAAGTCTTTGGTGGTTTTGTCTTTAAATTCGTTAAATTCTTGAGACAATTTTTGAATTTCTCCTCGAATTCCTAATTCCATTTTATTAATCTTGTCTGCAATCCAAATTCTGAATTCGATTTCTGACATTTCAGCTAGTTGTTTATGAATGGGATCTTCAATCATATATGCCGTATCTTTTCTTGGGGGGGTTGATCTATACTGGTTATTCATGTTACCAGAGTTTTTCCGCTGATTCTGCCCCATGGTTATTTTACTCCCTTTGGTTTTTCCCCTGGGGTTTTATCGAGGGCCCGTACAGGGTTGTGGCCTGAGAAATTGGGGCCCTGTCTGGTGTGGTGGAGCAAAGTGGTTCTGTCTTGCTTTCAGCTGGTTTCTGTTCGATCCTATTGCAACTTCTACTCTGGCTTGAAGTCTCAGCTGTGTGGAAAAATCAACAATTAAGTCACCCCGCCTGCCCACCTCTGTCCCCAGTTGGAAAAGGAGAATCAAACCTTCCTACAATCGCACACCCAGGGCACCGCCTGAAAAGTCCTCAGTCTATTAGCCCAGTTCAAAAGGTCCAAATCTGCTGTCTCAATCGGCACTTGTCTCAGGTGGGAGAGTTCAAGAGGTCTCTGGGAACTGGATCACAGGGGTCTGGTGTCTCCTCTGACACGGCTCACCCCAGTGCAGCGTGGAGTCAGGAGGAGCCACCCAGCAAACAGAGCAGTCTAGTAAGGTTGACGTCTCCTTCCCCACTTTGCCCCTCCGTCGGACCCAGTCACTGGCATCTCTGCAGATGGCTAACCCAGTTGCCTGCAGTGAACAGACACTCCAGGGGTTTGCACCTGCCTGAATCACAAGGAAGTCTGCCAGGCCCCCACAGACTGCCGCTATCTAGCAGGAGGAGATGGGGCCTGACATCTTTGAGTGTTTGATGCAGGTGATGGGAAGGAGGTGTTCACTCAGGCTTAGCCCCATCCCTGATGGATGCTGCTAACAGAACAGAACAGAACAGAACAGAACAGACAACTTTGCGGGGTTCTGTCTCTGTTCCTGTCGAAATCGCCTACAGAAGACGGGCTGTTTTGAGTTCAAACGTCTTTGCTGCTGGAGATTTGCATTCGAACACCTCTCTGGGTCAGCCCCGCCCTGGAAGTTTCCCGGGTTTGTGAGCCGTGTCAGGAAATCCCCCGCTCAGCTCACGGGTGGCCTCCTCTGGTTGCCCAGGGAGGCAGGGGGTGTGGCCTCAGAATATCCAGAAGTGAGCATTCTGCCTTTAGAGAAAAAACGGCTGTTGATCTACCTCCAGGGAACTGCTGCTCTGGTGTGGGCATTCAGGCGACCCTTTTCTCCTCTGTCCCGCACCCCAGAGTCAGCACTGAGCGGCCGCAGTTTGTGCTGGGTCCACACCCCTCAAGAGATCCTCCAAGAATCAGAACTGTTGGGGGATGGGCCCCCAGACCCTGATTGGGAGTGGCGGGGGGAAGCTAGAGTTTCATTCAGTTTTACGCAACACTATGGCCCGGGGAGGGCTCCTGCACTGCACCGCAGGGAAGTGCCGCCAAGGCTTGATTTCCCCTCAGCAGAGTGCCCTGTCCTCGCTCACGTGTCCCAGAGTCAGCGCTGACCTGACGCAGCTCAGGCACCGTGCACTCCCCTCGAGAAATCACCCAAGGATCCGAACTCCGGGGGGATAGGCCGTCAGACCCTGAGTGAGAGTAGGGGCTCTCAGCTCTCAGCAGAGAAGCTAGAGTCTTATTCAGTCTTGTGCCCCGTAATGTTGCCCGGGGAGGGTTGGTGCACTGCACCGCAGGGAAGTGCCGCCGAGGCGTGACTCCCCTTCAGCCCGGTGCCCTCTCCTCACTAGCGCGCCTCAGAGTCAATGCTGACCAGTCGCAACTCGGGGACTGTCCACTCCCCTTGAGAAATCACCCAAGGATCCGAATTCCTGGGGGACAGGCCTCCAGAACTCAGTGGGCAGGAGGGGAGCACCGGGGATTCAGGGTTGCCGGCAAAGGATTCCCAAAGTTTTATTCAGCCCTATGTCTGGCAGAAGAACGCCACGGCACCCCAGTAGGGTACGTAGGTCCAGTTTTTAGAAGGTCTCTCCCTGGAGTGTAGTGGGAGGGCCTTTAATTTCTGCCCGCTTGTTCAATTGTGGGGCTCTTGAGCCGGTCTCATGGGGGAGGGGAACTCCCGTCCGCCTGGTGGTGGATTTTGTACCTTTTGTTTGCGTCCTTGTGATCACAGCTTGCCTCAGCGGTGTTGATGTACGTTCTTCAACCTTCTCTCTTGGTGAGGCTCAAGTCCACCAGGACACCTACTAAATTCCTGTCCCTTAACTCTCCTTCTGGACGGGAGCCTCTGTTGAAAGCTGGCTTCAGTCCGCCATCTTGTCTCCGCCCCCCCTCTCTTTTGAATATAAAACGTGTATATGACCATCCAAAATAAGTCCATAATTATTCTTAAGATACTGTGGTAGGAATGTAATTGCACTAACATTAGTACAGCTTTTTATGCAAAACCAGAATTCTATAAAATGCATGCCTCACCGACCAAAAATAGACAAATCCCTAATAGCCAGAAATACATTAAAATAATAGCTATGCAAAAAAATGACTGTAAGCCAGCAATGTCTGATTTGAAATGCCTCATTTTGCTTGTCAATATAAGAAAACATGCTGCCCTAGGAAAGTGTGATGTTTAATTATGGATATCTCTTTGTGTGTCCCAGAAAAAAAATGCTTCTCTCTTGTCTTTGGCTTTGAATTCCAGCTCAATCATGTAAATCTTCAAGGCTCATTGTGGTTGCTCAATGAAGAGCGATTTGAATATCCTTTCATGCAAAATCGTTCCTGTTCCAGGGCTGAAATGCATTTTACTCAATATTTAGTATTCTGGCTCTAAATGCTAGAGATTTTACTCAATTTTTAATGTTCTGGTTCGAAGACCTGAAAATCAGGTTTGCAAGTCTGATAAATACCAGCCACAATTGTTAGACCTTGCATAAATTAAGGTCTTTGCAATTCCTAGATAATCTTGCTTAGCTAACCCATGAGGCATTTTAGCAATTTTTCAAAACTTAAAGTTTTATAATTTCCTACTTGTTTCATATTTTTGTTTTATAATAATTAGGCATTCTAGATCCAATAATTTAAGTAATAAAACTTTTAAAATGGCAATATTTGATGAAATTCAAGAGTTTGGGATGGTGATCTGATGAACAGGTCTAGGATTTATTTTTTTCCTTTTTAATTTTCTCTCTTAAACATTCATGTTATATTTTTAATAGACATTAGCAATTAACATAAAATTAATATTTTCAATGTTATCTTTAAAACACAGTATTAGAATTTTTAACTTGATATTATTTTTTAAATGTGATTTGACACTCTAGATTGGGTATATTTATACAACAAATTACTTAAATACTTTCAGAAGGACTTCAAATTTTAGTAAATCTTATATTGTCACTAGTTAGTAAAAATGTGTACTTTGCCAGTAGATTTAGATGGTATGTTAATGTTTCATCACCAGAATGCAAGCTTTTACTACTTTGTTTTATTTTCACTAAAGATAAACCTACAGGGTTGGCTGGGCATAGTGGCTCACGCCTATAATCCTAGCACCTTGGGAGGCCAAGGTTGTAGGATCACTTGAGGCCAGGAGTTTAAGGACTGCCTGAGTGAGAGTGAGACCCTGTTTCCACTAAAAATAGAAAAAAAATAATGGGCCTGGTGGTGTACACCTGTAGTAACAGCCACTTGGCAGGCTGAGGCAGTAGGATGCTTTGTGCCTGGGAGTTAGAGGTTGTAGTGAGCTGTAATCATGCCACTGCCCTCTATCCTTGGCAATAGAGTGGGACACCATTTCCAAAAATAAAAGGAAAGAAAAGAAAAATACAGGGTCTCTTTAAGCTAACTGTTTTGGTTATCATGTTAAGACTAAGTTGAACCTTTTATGACTTTGCTAATTATCATTAAGACTCCTCCCCCCCCCAAGCATTAGCTACAGTTCAGTCCTAAGGGTCTTGTTTCTGTGTCAGATGCACAGTCTGAATACATGAGCATAAGAAATTAATGTCTGTAAAGGGGGGTAGCCCCTACTGACTTTATTAAATAGGATCTGTTCTGGTATTTACCACTCCAGATTAAGCTTACTATATTAAGGATGATCTGGATAAATTTGTCTTGTCTGTCTCTTTACAAGGGAATAAAAAATAAATGCAATTGAAATATACTTGAGGAATTCAAAGGCTGACCTTTTACTAGGTATAATAAATGATCTAAAATTAACAAGAAGACTCAATTAAACAAATTACTCTGGTCAATGGTATAAGGAGCACAGCTGACAAGAGGTGAAATTGCCATTAATTTTTTTTTTTTTTATTGTTGGGGATTCATTAAGGGTACAATAAGCCAGGTTACACTGATTGCAATTGTTAGGTAAAGTCCCTTTTGAAATCATGTCTTGCCCCCATAAAGTGTGACACACACCAAGGCCCCACCCCCCTCCCTCCGTCCCTCTTTCTGCTTCCCCCCCATAACCTTAATTGTCATTAATTGTCCTCATATCAAAATTGGGTACATAGGATTCATCCTTCTCCATTCTTGTGATGCTTTACTAAGAATAATGTCTTCCACTTCCATCCAGGTTAATACGAAGGATGTAAAGTCTCTATTTTTTTTAATGGCTGAATAGTATTCCATGGTATACATATACCACAGCTTGTTAATCCATTCCTGGGTTGGTGGGCATTTAGGCTGTTTCCACATTTTGGTGATTGTAAATTGAGCTGCAATAAACAGTCTAGTACAAGTGTCCTTATGATAAAAGGATTTGAAATTGCCATTAATTTTTCCTGTTTACAGAGTATTAACTTAAATTTGGTCTTTATTTATTCTACTTAGGTATGCCAGCATTACCTTCATTAAGAAGTAGTTTTATTTAGTTTATATTTGACATACGATAAAGAATTCAGGGATATTTCCTAACTTCTAAATAGCCAACTTGAAAAGAATCACTTGCTACAATAGAATAGTGGGCATAGTCCATATGCACAAATTGCTTATGCGTATGTTTAAGGCCATGAGATTTGGGCCAAGACAGAGAAATTGGTTGGTAGAGAATGGTAACTCAGTGTGAATGGTTCATCACATGACCTCTGGAGCTGGGCAGTTTAGGTTTCGTGCCTGGCCCTGCTTCTTGCTAACCTAAGCAATAGACTTACCTTCCCCAAGCCCTAGTTTCTGTATTTGTAAAATGAGAATAACAGTAGTGCTCAGTACAGAGAGTTATTGGATGGAGTAAATAAAATTACCATTCAAATACAAAGTATATTACATGTTCCAAACAGGTATTATTTAAAGACTCAGAAAGAAGCAAGAATTATTTCTTTGAGAAGGGCGATGGAATGGGAGGATTGTTCAAGAAGGTTTAAAAGGAGAGAGTTTGCCTCTGATTCTGGGGGGATGCACTCTGTTTCTTACCCATAGAATTTTGAGCGGGAATGGACCTCCAGGAGAGTCTGGCTCAGCCTCTGTCCAAATGTCTGGGTAAGGAAGCAAAATTTGGGAAGGCAAGTGGTGACTCTTATGTGAGCTGGTTAAGTGTGAGGACTAAAACCAGGTGTTCTAGTGTCACATCCAGTTCCCAGATATTTAAAAAATATAATAGTATAAAATTGACCGCTTAAAGGATATATTTCAATGATTTCCTGTATATGCACAAGACCAGCAATTCCAGAGTGTTTTCATCACCTCTAAAAGAAACCCAGGACCCATGAGCAGTTACTCTCCATTCTTTCTTCCCCTCAGTCCCTACGCTTATCTACCCTCTGTATAAATTTGCTTATACTAGACAGTTCGTGTAAATGGAATCATAGAACGTGTAGCCTTTTGTACCTGACTTCTTTTCCTTATCATAACTTTTTCAAGGTTTACCATGATATAGCTACATCATTCCTTTTTACATCCAAATAAAATTTCACTGTATGGATAGATGTTACTTTATTTAGTAGGTGGATATTTGGCAGTTACCAGATTTTTATTATAAAAGGACGTAGGACTGTGCAAATTGAAAAAAAAAAAAAAGAAGGAAAAGAAAAAACAGTTTAAGGAAGATGCTGAGCAGTAGAATCACCAAATTCCTTAAATATTTATCATCAGTGGCTCGGAATCTCTAAAGACTAAAATTGTTTAATCTGTTCTATGGCTGAGATATGAGAATTTTCAAACTTCGGAATCAAGACAAATTCCTCCTCGGCCTTCCTTTTCTGCCAGTCAAGAGAGGCATAGTGGCATGTTTTTAGCCTAACCCTTGTCGAGTTACGTAAGTCGAGACTCACCAATCCCAGTCCCCAGCTCTTCATGAGGTAGACCCATGGAGCATGAAAACATTCAGGAGTGATGGGCAGCCGCCCTCGGCAATGGCTCAGAGGAGTTTTGAGCAGGGAAAGGAGAAGGAGAGAGTCAGAGTGCTGAAGTACTGGAGCTTTCTAGGCTCCTATTTTTTTTTTTTTTTCTTTTTTGAGACTGAGTGTGGCGTCATCATAGCTGACAGCAACTTCAAACGCTTGGGCTCAAGGGATCCTCTTGCCTCAGACTCCTGAGTAGCTGGGACTACAAGTGCCCCCACAAAGCCCAGCTAGTTTTTCTATTTTTAGTAGAAACAGTCTCTCTGTTTCTCGGGCTGGTCTTGAACTCCTGAGCTCAAACAATCCACCCGCTCAGCCTCCCAAAGTGCTAGGATTACAGGCGTGAGCCACTGCACCTGGCCTCCATTGTCCTATTTTAGGATTATTTTGGGGTTCTAAGAAATGATAAACATAGCTAATATACCAAGCATGTGGTATATGCAAGGTGTGTTGTAAGTATTAACTCTTTCATGCTAAAAAAAGAAATCCTACTATCATTCTCCTTATTTTGTAGATACAGAGCTGAGGCACAGAGAGGATAAGAAACTTGCCTGAAGTCACACTTCCTTAGGGAGTTACAAAGCCGTAATTCAGACCAGGCTCTCTGGCTTCTCATTGAGCTTCGCTGGCAGCCCAAACCAGTTTGGATTGGTTTCTGTTACAGCCAAAAGAAATGAAGGAAAGGCCTTCTCTGCTCTAGCCCCATCTCTTCCCAGCCTCCTACCACCCCTTTCCAGATACGCACTCCCAGCACACACACACATACGCACCCATGAACCATTCAAAATAACCCATGCCTGGTTCCAAAGTCCCAGCTGCTTTAAAACTTCTGCTGCCCTGGTTTATGGCCCTTGGAATTCCTTCTGGCTCTGTCTTCTGGGGGAACATGAAAAATTATGTGAAAAAGGTCCTGAAAAATCCTCAAATCTTTGAGGATTCACAGGCTATTTTACTACTAAATACATGTGTATGTGCCAGTGTGAGGATATGTATTGGCTGTGGGGAATATTATATCTCTAGACATCCTGGCAACTGCTTTGTCCCTTTTTCTACTGTAGGTGACAGGTACCAATGCTCTCAGATAGACAGTGATTGATTAAGAAGATAGAAAGAACTTTAAGATATTGCCCAGTGCAGCCTCAGCTCTCAGAGCAGGTTAATGTCATGGTGGTACACCGTAGTTCTTATTTCCTCTCTTGTATCTTCCCAGAAATGATAACCCTGCAGTTTCCTAGGAACATATTCTAACATTAAGTCAAGTCAGATAATGAAAGATTTCCTCTATAAAAGTTTAATCCTTTGCTTTAACTTCAGCATCTTTCTCATCTAATTTTTCATGTAACTGAAAATGGTGTTTGTCAGAAAGTAATTGTCTCTTGTTTTCTTTCCTTTACAGAAACAAAATTCCCAAAACATACACTTCACAGATGTGTAAGAGTCATCCATTTCCTAGCTCTTAATAATTTACTTGTCAGTTTTCTCTGGACACTCTACAGATTGCAGGTGGAGGAATTTAGTCCTGATAAGACATGTACCCAGAAACTATTGTGGGTGGTTTAAAAATGTATCCTGAAGAGCAGTTCCTCTCTTCTTACTTCTGTTCAAATGAATACGCTCAGAATCATATAGAAAACTGATATATATATATTATAAATCATACAGAAAACTGGTATGTATATATAAAATTATGTAGGAAATTGAAATAGAGGGCTAAGAAGTGCACATTTTAGAGCAGGTTCTGGTGGAAGTTATAAGCTATGACTTCGGAAAATATTCTATCATTTGCCAGCTGGTGTTAAAAATGTGTGAAGGGCTTCTTCTATCTTGGCAGAGCTTATTCCTTTTATTGAAGAAGACATTTGCCCTGGTTATTGAGCAAACAAACAGGAATGGAGCGGAGGTCGTTACTTGAGGTACTTTTTCATGGGCCAAAATTGTTAAGAATAATTCTGGAAAGTGACTTTCTGTAAATGAACTCTTAGCCCTCACTTGATGAGAACAGAATCAGGAATACTTTCCTCTCTCTCTTTCTTCAATAATAATGTTTAAAAACATCTAGGAATTGTGGGTCTTTGCCGTTAAAAGGCGCTGTTCTCCAGGAGAGTGACACTTCTCTGAATAAGCCAGACTGTTCACATTAACAGGAGAGGGGATGGAAGCACATGCTCCAGGGAATGGACTTCAAAGTTTGACTCTGACCTAGCAGCTGTTTTACTTACAGTGTGGTTTAATCTCGATGTTTTCCAGTCCTTTTTTTTTGTTTGTTTCCAGATAATGGTAAATGAGTTTATGTTCCACGTACACAGTAACTTATTTATAAATACTGTTGGATGAAGTTGGCTTCTCTTTCTTGGCAGTTACATCTAAGAAAAGCTTAACAATGATTTTGAAATGTTATTACTTCTTTGATATAATTCTGATTTTATTTTGAGATAAAAAATAGTGAAAGTAAATTCTTCTCCCAGAAAATAGTTGTGCATGCAACAGTATAATTTGAAAATAGATGTAGGAGTCCAACAAAGGCCCCTCACCAAGTGCTGGTTTTGTTTCCACTCCCGTCTTCTGTTTTGTAGTTTGTTTTCAACCCTCTGATGCAGAGTTTTGCATTTAGCCTATTAGATGTGTAGGCTGCTCTCTGAGGCAAGCACACAACTAAATTACTGTTTTCAGGACTCTGAATTGTCTGGATGGAAAGATACTTGTTAGTGTGGGCGTTGCCATTTTGGAAAACAGAACAGCGAAAATTGTTAATATGTTGGTAAAAGTTCAGATTGAACTCCCCTCCTGCTTTTCTTCCTGCATGTTTTCATACATCAGAACCATGTTGTTGTTATTATCTGGTTAATTATGTTATTTCTGGTTCTCTTTCAGAAAAGTTCCTCTCCACTTGAACTCCTGTAAATAGCAAGTTAAACATACAATAAATGTAGCTATCAGAGATATTATTCTGGGAATATGTTTTATTTATCATTTGTCTCCTTTTCAAAATAATTATTTGTATTATGAGACGATTCCTTTTTAACCTGACTTTTAACCTGTATGATCTGATAGAATTTCTTACAACAATAGCAAAGATGGAGAGAAATCTGTTGCTAATAAGAGAACTCAATTGAGGTTTGTGCTTTCTGTGTCTAGAGCGTGGAACAAATGGCCAGCTCTGGAATCATTATGAGGCTGGTGAAGTTGATCCCTAGCTTTTCTCTTTCATTCTCATCCTTGTCCCCTTTTCAGCCAGGAACTCAGATAGCCACATTTTAGACTGAATTTTAAAATGTTGTGTTAATAGCAGCTTTTTCCCACACTTCATTTCTTGCAAGCATTACTGCCTCATGATATATTAATAAGTCTAACATGGAGAAGGGGCATTGCCATATAAAAAGCTGGGAATATTCTGGTTAAAGTTAAACAGTACTTCTTAGAGTTTTTAATGTTTTCTTTTCAGACATAATTCACATAACATAAAATTTACCTCTTATGTGCAATTCAGTGGATCTGAGCACAATCACTATGTTAGGCAACCATCACCACTAATTTTGAAAACATCTTCGTTAGCCCCAGAAAGAAACCCTATTGTCTATTAGCATCTCAAATTCCCCTGCCAATCACTCAACTGCTTTCTGTCTCTGAGTTTGCCTCTTCTGGACATTTCATATAAAGAAAATCATACAAAACGTGGCCTCTTGTGGCTGGCTTCTTACATGTTTTCAAGGTTCATCCGTATTGAAGCATGTATTAATATTTCATCCTTATTTATGGCTTAATAATATTTCATTGGATGGATATTCCATATTTTATCTATTCAATGTATTGACAGACATTTGGGTTGTTTCCACTTTGGACTATTGTAAATAATACTCTTATGAATCGCCTTACAGGTCTTTTGTGTGAATGTATGTTTGAAATTTCTCAGGTATGTGCCCAGAAGTAGAACTGCTAAGTCATAGGATAATTCTTTTTAACTTTTTGAGGAGCCATCCAACTGTTTGTCATAGAAACTGTGCTACTGGAAATTGTTACTGGAAATGTATGGGAGTTCCAATTTCTCCACCTCCTTGCCAACACCTGTTTTTTTCTGTTTAATTTATTTATTTTACGATAGCCATCCTCGTAGATGTGAAGTGGTATCTCACTGTGGTTTGATTTTCATTTCCCTAATGACAGATGACACTGAATATCTTTTCTTGTGTTTGTGTGTCTTCTCTGAAGAAATATCTACTTCAGGCCTTTTCCAATTTTTTAATTGTCTTATGAGTCTTTTTATTGTTGAGCTGTGAGTTAAATATACCTTTGCACATTATGAATTTTTAACTACAGCATATAGTGAGCATTCTTTCAAAAATATATGTTAACATAAGAGTTCTTTTTATTTCCCCCAAAGAAAATTTGTTTTGTATCTTAAAGAACTAGTTTTGTGCGGGACAACTTGGAAAAATCTCATAGTGTCTAATAGTTTTCTTCTTTTTTAAAAAATTTTCTGGCAATGAAAAAGTATTGCTTGTGTATTAAAAAATTAATAAAATGAACAAACATTTTGCTCTAGGTGTAAAGGGATTATTAAGCCTTTGTACAATGAAACCAGTAACCTATGTCTTAATAGAAAAGTATAAAAAACTCAGACCATTTACAAAAAAAAGAAAGACAAATGTTCAATATATGTGAACAAAATATTCAACTTACTAATAAACATACATAACAGTAAGAGGTACATTTTTTTTAATTTGGCAAAGATGTTTAAAATTCTGCATATTTAATAACTAGTATTAGTGATAGAAAATAGAATAGGTATTTATTATTGATGTGTATGTATATTGGTTACCTAAAAAGCAAACCGATGGTATCTAAAAAGAACCATTAAAATGTTTATATATTTTGACTCTGTTCTTTTACCTTTGAACATCTATTATAAATTTAAAAAAACAAACACAGACAATTTGATGTACACGATTGTTCACTAGGCACTATTTATGATAGGATTTTGAAAATTTTCTAAATACGGAAATATATTAAGTTAGCATTCAGGAATAGAATGCTGTAATTAAAATTATGTTTTGCATAATATTTAATGGTTAGAGTATAATTGAAGTATGTATACAAATACACACACACGGAGTTTAGAAATTGACCCTGCTTCTCCAAATACTTGCACATTCGTATCCGTACTAAATTATGTAAAAAAACTACAGGAACTCTGTTATTGGACTTGATCAGTACTAGGAGTGAGGGAGTTAAAACAAATCAGTTAGACATGCTTGATATTGATTTTTCTATGAATAATTAAGCAACAGTTTCATTAGTTTGTTAAAAGGTGAATCCCGTGGGGGAGGAAAGGAAGTGGCTAGGGATAGGTAACAGAGTACTTGTGTGGGTTTGTCCGGTCTGGGCTCTTGGTGCACTGTTGTCCTGGGTCTTTGGCTCCTTGCTTGGAAGCATCACAAGCAGAGCTGGTGGAGGGAATGAGCTCAGACAGGAACCAGTTCCACACAAACAGCTTTTATTGTGGAAAAGAAGGAAGTTATACAAAGTGGAGAGAGAATGGGTCAATCTCTAAGAGCAGAGAAAGAAATTAAGGACTCTCAGGTGGTTTCCTTTTATTGGGCTAGTTCTGGACAGGGGTTAAGGGAAGTGTGGATGTTACCAGGAGATTGAGATACGTGACTGACAGGTGTTCTGTGGTTTCCTGCAGCCCCTGCCCCTGATTGGTCCCCGTCCCCTAGGAACCGCCCTCCAGATTTAGTTCCTGCCTAACCCGTTTGGGTATCAAATAGATGGTTGGTAATAAAGTTACCCTTTTCAAAGTTTATCTAAGAACTGTTCTTTAAATGTGGGCCCAGTGATTGGCACGCCACTAGGGTTTTGTTTTGTTACATAAACCACTTTCCTACTTTTCGTTTCTTTAAAATGGAGCAGAAACATAAACAGACTTGTGAAGAAGTCTGAGTACAGAATTCTAGATATTTATGATTTTTTGTTTTGCAATCTTTAACTGGTACCCTTTTCATCATAATCTAAAGCAACGTTTCTTTAGCTTCTTTTTGTCACGTCTGCCTGAAACATTCAAGTTAGTTTATATATGAACAAAAACTCCTTTTCTTATGCATACAGGCAGTCCCCAAGTTACAAACTTCCACTTTAAGTACACCTTGCACTTATGAGAATGGAGGCTATTAGAGTGAGTCCCCAAGTTATAAACATCTAATTGGTGTATAACTCGCACTTATGAACAGAGACTATTAGAAGTACTATGTAAGAGCAAATTTACCTGTTGTAAACTTATATACAAATTCAGCTTAAGGGTAGACCTACAGAACCTCTCTCATAAGCTGGGAACTGCCTGTATTCATTTTTCATCAATTTATATACCATTTGATGAGATTACATTACGATAATATGAGGTTCAAATGGGATAAACAGGTTGAGGGGCACATACCACATGCATACCCATATAAGCGAACACCAGGTTGGCACACTGGTAGAAGGACAGATTTGAACACAAAAGCAGTGGTACCTGCTCTCCTATCGCAAGGCCGATGTGACAAAATGAACTGATGCTTTGTCAACAGTTACATTTATGTGGCTTTACATTATATGTAGCGATTCACCTAGTGAACTAATGTTATTTTTAAAAGTAATTTAGTAGGGATTTGATTAAAGTCATATCAATCTACTTTTTAACATATAATTATAATTTTTAAACATATATCAAAATTGAAAGAATCATACAACAACCATTGTGTTGGTAACGTTTATATATACAATGATCTACACACATTTTAAGGGTATATGAGATGAGATTTCACAAATGTACACAGCTGTGTAAACCCCTATAAAAAACATAGGAACCATCACCTCCTGTTTCCCTCACGCCTCTTCTCTGTCAACTCTCACCCTGCTTCCCAGAGGCAGCGCTGTTTTGACTGTCCATAGATTAGTTTGCCAGTTCTACACCTTCAGATGAGTGAGGTTCTCTCACTCAACATGACGTTTTTGAGATTTATCCATGTTGTATGTATCAGTGGTTGTTACAATTTTTTATTACTGTGTGGTATTCCTGTGTTTGTTTTTACATTTTCCTTGTACTGGATACCTGGGTTGCTTCTGATTTTTGGCTATTGTGCACACAGCTGCTATGAACATTCTGCAATGAATGAATACCTTTTTATGAATACCTGTTTCATTTTCGTTGGGTAAAAACCTAGTGGTGGTTTGGGTTTTTCTTTTATGAGACGCTATCAGATGTTTTTTTCAAAACAGTTATCCCATTTTACACTCTCACCAACAGAGCGTGAAAGTCACAATTTCTCTGCATCTTCAACACAGTCTGTTTCTAATTTTGGCCATTTTTGTGAGTGTGTGGCGGCATCTCGCTGTTGTTTTAATTTGCATTTCCCAGATGCCTATTGGTGTTGAACACTTTTTCATGTGCTTGTCAGCCACTTTTGTCAAAGTCTGCCAAATCTTACATCCGTCTTAAATGACAGAGTTGTGTTTTTATTGAGTTGTATAGGAGGACGTGGCTATAGTCTTCTACCAGATTTATGTTTTGTGAATGTATTTCCCGCTCATGGCTTGTCTCTTTTTTTCCCCTCAATGTTACTATGTGATGACTATGAGAAATTCTAATTTATCAACTTTTTCTTTTGTGGTTATCGCTTCCTGTGTCCTGTCTAGCATACCATCACATGACTCAAGGCAAATCCTTTTTTTAATGAGAGCCTAATTATTGAAAAGTAGCTGTTTTTCATTATCATAAAATCATGAAAACCTTCGGGTGATTGGAAAGCAGACACAGAATTTAATATATGATGTTTTGTAAAGTTCCTTTTTAAACATTGCTTCCCTGTTTTTAAAAATCAGGATGCTGGGTGGTGCCTGTGGCTCAGTGAGTGGGGTGCTGGCCCCAGATACGGAGGGTGGCGAGTTCAAACCCAGCCCCGGCCAAACTGCAACAACAACAACAACAACAACAACAAAAAAATCAGGATGCTTTTCGTCAGGTAGCATCATTTTCACACTTAATAAGTTTTTCATTCCACATGTGTAAGTGTCTGACTTTATGAAAGCGCCACTTTATGAAAGGCCAAAATTACTTCAGACGCTGGATGACACTGTGATAAGCCGAAAGGGCTTTGGGGCACTCCCTTCTCACCAGAGCCACATGCCAGAAACCAAACAGATGGTAAACTAGGCAGAAATGACCCTCGGCATTCTCATTAGAGCAGTTGGGGAAATTTTAATGGGCCCCTGTTTGCCTTGTGCTATATCTAATACCCTTTGAACTACCACTTTTTTTTCTCTTGTTACAAGTCAACAACCACTATGTATATTTTAATAAGGATTATCAAACACAATTTGTCCAGAAGATGTACAGCTCTCTAATGCTAATTAGTCAAGTTTAAATAATCACTGAATTCTGGGATAATTGGAAAGAAACACTGTTTTTCTTGCCAGTGCATAATTACTAATTAACAGGAAGATAAAGTATCAGTGTAGCAGTCATATCTTGAAGAATCTGTTAACAGTTAATTAACTGATGAGTTGTTGCCAAGTTGATGTTAGTCAAGAAAGTTTACAGATGAAGTTCTTCTGTCAAATAAATAAATAAGCAAACAAACACACTACATGAAGATTACATTGTGCAGCCAGAGCAGAGCATGGGTGGGGTGAGCCTGCGTGATTTTTGGCATTGCAGGGCTTACGACAGTGGGTCAGGCCATTACATTAAAGACACAGTTTCTGTCACTGTAGGTACTGAACACATCAGCTGCTTTTTGCTCCTGTGCTGCTCACACACCAAATTTGAGGCTTCATTAATTTGCTTTCCTCTTGATCCCAATAATTGCATGGGCTTTCTCAGCCTGACATTTTTCTTCTGAAATCGGGCCACAACCTCCTCTGTGTTTTTCTGCTTATTAGAGTTAAGGCTGGAGCACCTGAAATGGGGAGCTGGAGATTCACAAAGAAGCAAAAAAGTCTTGACTGGGCAGGCAGGAATTCTTTGAAAGTATATGAAAACACATATGTCAAGCCATCTTTTAAAAGTTAACATTTTTATTACCACTTAGCATGCTTTTAAATCTATTTTTAATTTAAAAATTTAAACTAATGAGGGAATGGATATGTCATGTATTTAGTACACAAGAAAATCTAAGTGTTTTAAAATTGCTTTTGTTTGGATAGTCTTTTAGTCATGGGCAAAAAGTAAAACTTCAGTTACTTGTTTATGAATGTATATGTTATTAAAACTTTTTTTTTCAAAATCTTACAGCACTGAGATTATAGGTCAAAAAAATCTCATAGAATTTAGAAATTTTGTAAGTAAGAAAGTTACAAATTATTCAAGAAATAAGAAGGTGGTAGACAAACTATGGTTTCATAGATTATTTCAATGAAGAATATTTTTAATAATTTCTCTTGAAATAAGATAAAATCCTAGCAGTCTGTGGAGGCCAAGGCAAGTGGATTGTTTGAGCTAAGGAGTTTGAGACCAGCCTGAGCAGGAGTGAGACCCTGTCTCTACCAAAAAAAAAAAAAGTAGAAAACCTAGGTGGATGTCATAGAGGGGTACCTGTAGTCCCAGTTACTCTGGAGTCTGAGTCAGGAGAATGTCTTAAGCCTAGAAGTTTGAGGTTGCTGTGAGCTAAGATGCCACAGCACTCCACCTAGGACAACAGAGTACAACTCTGTCTCCAAAAAAAAAAAAAAAAAAAAAAAAAAAGAAAGAAAGAAGATAAAATGCATAATGACAAATTTTTAGCAGGAAAATTCTGATTGTTGTTCATACAATCAAGGGTGTCCAACCTGAGTCCTGGGAACCACATTCAGGTTATTTGAGAACTGTTTTGCTTATTTGTGGTTTTGGTTATTGCAAAAAGTATGCATAGACCTTTTCTTTTATTCATCAGCTTTCTTTAGTGTTTGTGTATTTAATGTGTGGCCCAAGAAATCTCTTGTTCTTCCAGTGTGCAGCAGAAAAGGAAAAAGGTTGGACACCTTACATTTAACACACTGAAAGTTTGGTAAGAGTTATTGAAGTGGAAATTTAAATAAGTTATAATTTATTCTCTTGTATTCAGACCTCATCCATACCTGAGAGTAGTTTCTCTTCCAAGAAAAGAAAGGAGAAACAGTGCTGCATGATTGTTTAATTCATTTTGGTCGTCTACTCTTCTGATGATGAGGAAATCAGCCAATTTACTGATTCACCCTATGCATCCCTCTGTCTTACTAATCTGCAACCTTGGGGAGCTATGTAATATTCTGTAGTTAATGCTTAAACCATGTTGTGACAAAGTTTTCTGTGTCCTTAGTTGCAAAATAAAAACTGTATTCTCTGCTCTGGACGGTTGTGTTACTCCTCTTACAGAGCTGGACAGATCCTCTAAACAGAAACTAAACAAAGATACAAGTGACTTAAATGTGACCCATGAACAACTGTGCTTGATAGACATATACAGAACTCTCTATCCCAGAGCCAAAGAATATACGTTCTTCTCGTCGGCCCATGGAACATTCTCCAAAATAGACCATATCCTAGGACACAAATCAAACCTCAACAAAATCAAAGGAATTGAAATTTTACCTTGATTTTCTCAGACCACAAGGCTATACAGGTGGAACTCAACTCCAACAAAAATTGTCATCCCCACACAAAGACATGGAAATTAAACAACATTATGCTGAATGACAGTTGGGTCAAGGAAGAATAAAAAAAAAAGAAATCATTAACAACAACGATTGAACATAACAACAATGAAGGCTCAAGCTACCAAAACTTGTGGGACCAGCAAAAGCAGTCCTACGAGGGAAATTTATCCCATTAGATGTCTACAGCTGAAAAACAGAAAGAGAGCATGTCAATAACCTAATGAATCATCTTAAAGAAATGGAAAAGGAAGAGCAGTCCAATCCCAGACCTAGCAGAAGGAAAGAAATAACCAAAATTAAATCAGAATTTAATTTAATGAAACAACAAGTTGGTTCTTTGGAAAGATAAATAAAATCCGTAAAAAGAATTTGAAAAGCACTCACTGCCATAAGAGGTCCCTGACACCGTGTGGTTGCTTAAGTGTGCGCGCGTTTATGTCCACCTTCCTTATACGTTAGAATGGTCTTTGGCGTGTAAGAGTTAACATTCAGTTTCAGTGACTAGTAAGCCTCCTCAAAGAACAAAGTCATGTAACAGCCTGCAAAGTGGCTAACATGCAAATTGGAACAACACACATTTCAAGGCTTCACGAGTGGCCTCTCAGTATTCATGCTGCAAGGCAGTTTTGTGTTTCTCTAGTTGTTTTCATGCAACGAGGAAGTGACAAGAATTTTATTTCCTTGCAGAAATTACCATACAAAGGGAGTCGAGTGTTAGAACTGGACATGGACATAAAAAGACACAGAGGAGTCTTAGTCTGGATACTCAGATTCCTGAGCGTCCAAGCTTGTGGCACCACTTGAGGGCTCTGCATCCTAGAGGAATTTCTGGGGGTTCTGCCTCTCTCTGGCTGAGTGCCAGCGTGTCTGTATTCCACCCTCATACAGAGTAACCTGTGAATCAGCTTTTGGAAGCAAGAAAGAGAAACCTTCATTTTTGTCTCTTTTCCTTGTGCAAAATGTTTTCTCCTTTGCCCTTATATTTGGGCTACACAGAGAATTCTTTCTGGCCCTTTTAAGACTCTTTTTACATGTTCAACCATAGAAGTCCATCCCAGGTCCACTCACTTCTATTTCAAAATTTATATGTTGGGCTCAGAACTAAAGACTCCTTTGGCTAAGCCATCAGTTTCCTGTTACATATCTAAATATGTCATAGGGATTGATGTTAGGTATATTCTGAAATGTTATTCCGGCAGGCATACAGGTAGTTCCTAAAGTGATCTCCATCTGAGAATAATACCCAGGTGTCCCAAAAGTCACCCCTAAAATCACCAGACATAGACAAAAATGGGAAACTGTAGCTAAGTGTACCTTTACTGATGATGCAAAATATTCATTACAAGATTTTACAAAATATTCTCTACATGTTGACTTTCTTTGTAAAGGAAAATTCTTACTTCCTTGTAAAATTTTGTAATGAATATTTTGTAAATAAAGGTACATTTAGCTTTAATTTCCCTTTTTTCTTATGTATTGCAACATCAGGGACAACTTTTGGGACACCCTGAAATATGAGTCTGTACTAGAAAAGGCAGTATTATGCTGGGAAGACCTAGTAATTTTAGCTTTAAACTAGACACTACCTAGTTTATATGCTAGTGCATGAAAAAAAATAAGCAAAATGAATTATAGTCTTGAAGGACTACAGAAATTTGGCAAATTGAAATCACTTAAAAAACTGAATATGTTAATTTCTAAGGGGCATTTTTATAAAAACAAAAAATGTTATCTAACTTATTTTTTTTTTATTTTTGAGACAGAGTCTCATTATGTCACCCTCAGTAGAGTGCCGTGCGTCACAGCTCACAGCAACCTCAAACTCTTGGGCTGAAGTGATTCTCTTGCCTCAGCTTCCCAAGTAGCTGGGACTATAGGCACCCCTCACAATGCCTGGATATATTTTTGTAGTAGTTGTCATCATTGTTTACAGGCCCAGGCCGGGTTTGAACTCACCAGCCCTGGTACATGTGGCTGGCACCCAAACCACTGAGCTACGGATGCTGAGCCTCTAACTTAAATTTTTACAGAATGGCGTGGTCCCAGAAATTTAAAAAATTAAAATCTTAAATTACCTTGTAAATAATCAAAGCACATACTAATATAAGAGTTGTTTTAAGATTTTTATTTTTGATTATTATGGGTCCATAACAGTTGTAAATCTTTGTAGGGTAGGAAAAGTGTCTCTCCCTGAGATGGACATGTTGGCATTTCCCCCCAGGGCTTTGGCAGGAAACAAATCCCTAGGCAAAAGAAAGGGTGCTGGTCAGTGTCAGTGGGGAGGGCAGGTTTTTGTTGTTGTTTTTGAGACAGAGTCTCACTGTGTCTTCCAGGCCACAGTGCAGTGGCATCATCATAGCTCATAGCAACCTCAAACTCCTGAGCTCAAGCAATCCTCCTGTCTCAGCCTCCTGAGTAGCTCAAACTACAGTGCCCACCCCAAAGCTCAGCTAACTTTTTTAATTTTTAGTAGAGGCGGGATCTTTCACTTGCTCGGGATGTTCTCAAACTTCTGAATTCAAGGGCTTCTCCTGCCTTGGCCCATAGAATGCCGGGATTATAGGCGAGAGCCACTGTGATTTGCCAGGCCTATGTTTACAGCGTGTTGCAGAGAAAACTTATGACAGCACGTTGAGATGTGGCCATAGAAGTGGCAGCTTGAGGTGAAAGACTATAGTTGTAAGTCTTCATCAGATTATAACATAGAAAAAAAGTTTTTAAACTATATTTAAAAATTAAAAGTATACTATAAAAGCATATTATGGTGCTCACTTCGGCAGCACATATACTAAAATTGAAATGATACAGAGAAGATTAGCATGGCCCCTGCGCAAGGATGACACGCAAATTTGTGAAGCGTTCCATATTTAAAAAAAAAAAAAGCATATTATGAAGTCTATGTTAAAATAAGAAATACTGTAAAAGTATATTTTAAAATAAAAAATATGCCATCAAGTGTATTATAAATTATATTTTAAATGATTGAATTAGATGTTATGCTCTCTGTAATTGCTCTTTCAAATGTATGAAATATATTATGAATCATAAGCTACAACATATTACAGATGTGTTAGCCCTATAGAATTGTTTAGCTAAAGACTCAGACCTGAGCAGAACTGGTTGTGGTCTTCAAAAATGTTACCCAAATTCCCTAATACTTACGTGGTGTGGTGGGAACTGGATGAAATGATAGAGGAAAACCTACCAAGGTACAACATGTTCTCAGTAAATGTTTTTCATCTGCCTTTCACCCTTTGAGTTTGTTCGGAAGTAAGTCGGTACTATCATATATATGTGCAAAATTTCAAAGGCTTCAAACAATAGGACTTGTTTTCTCACTTGTATATCTAGGGTCACCTCATGTTCTGCAGGTTTTAATTCTCTACGTGTACATAGTGAGCTTGACGACGTGTATCTAAAGGGCATTTGTGTTCCCCATAGTAGGGTGCTGTGGCATGAATCCCAAAGATATCTCCTATCATTTAGTGGACACAGCATGCCACAGTCGCAATGAAAAGAAATAACAGTCTCCCTGCACTAGAAAGAAAATTATTTTTAAAAAGTTCTGAGTGCCTACCCTCGATGAATCCCCAACAATTAAAACAAGGGCCTGAGCACCTAGACAGATTTAAAGCAGGAGTAGCTGCAGTGTCAATGGTGGAGACATAAAGGATGTAGGAGAGGAAAACCAGAGGCAGACTGTAAAAACCACAGAGGCTCCATGGGAAGGGCCCGAACGAAGGAAGTCAAGGAAACATCAAAGAGAGGAGGACGTGACCAAAAGGTCACTGGGCCAGGAGGAGAATTGAATTGGGGGTAACTATGTGGCCGGAACCCAGAGACATCCTCACTCGCAGTGCCAGCTAAGTCAGTTTTGGAAAGGTCATGCTTTTACCTGGCACAACTTCTGTGTTGTGTCTACCTGCTTGGATGAGGCCGGGAAAATGTTTCTAGAGTCTAGTCTTTTAAACAAGGATTTTAGGGTTGGTGCTGCTTATTCTCTCCTATGAGGAAGTATTTGGGTCTTTTTAGATAACTACAGAAAACTGAACTCATTCGGCGGTCCTTCCTGGTCTTTAGAGTGTCATCCCCCGTTGTTGCCTCAGTGTCTCTGCCCCCCTCCCCCCCTCCATAATGTGTCTCTGTCAAGTGGAGGGAATGAGATAATCCTGGAAAGGATGTAGCATCTTTTGAAGGAACCTGTGACACCGTCTAAGCTGGTTCTATCAAGAGTGATTGAAATATGAAGGGTGCCCTTCAGTGGCCTATGCCAGGCCTGCTAAACCCTCAGGACTCTAAAAAGTATAAAATTTCATAAAGCTTTTCACACTTTCTATGAGTTGTGTACTTTAGCTCATAAGTTGCATATTAAGTGGTTGGTAATATTCTCAAAGAGAAATAAGTGTTCTGGCCTTCAGTCCTCTGCTGTTAACACTCTCGGTGGTAGCATTGGCCATCATCTTGCTACCAGCATTCCCAAAGAGCGCAAGAGCTGCCAGCAAAGCTCATCACCTCCAAAAAGTGTGACATCAGAAAAGCAAGAGTGTTTTACTTAAATGACAGGAAGTATAGATTGTTTTCACATTCTAAACCAGCCCGGGATCTCAGTGCTTGGAATAGTTAAAAGATAATGTAAACTGTGTCTCTGCTCTGGATGCTATCAGCTTTGATAAGCATAAGTTTGTATAATTGGCTGTTTGGGCCTCTGTGTATTCTCTCTTGTCAGAAGCAGAACTGGATGACAAAAGGTCAGAACAAGGAGCTGTAACTCATTAGTCCTCAGCATGCTGAGGTCTTAGGTTGGGGGCAGTGGCCAGCAGGCCGAGTGAGGATGTTGGGATGCTCCTGGGATCCAGGACCAGAGAGCCAGACTGATAAGGAAGGGTCAGTCGGAGTCATGCAAAGATGTGCTACTAGTGGTCAGAGCCTGGGAGCAGGGCTGGGGGAGGGCAGAGTCATGCAGTTAGTGCTTTACACAGAGCCTCCTGGAGTGGGGCTGGCATCCGGCTCATGCTGGCTCACCAGGTCTCGTGCTTTGGTGCAGAACTGTGTCTGCCAGGATCACCAAGTTGGGGTACCATGTGGCTTTGCCTATGGGAGATAACTTTCTGCTTTCTACAAAGGCCAACAGTAGGCTAGTAGTCACTCTGCCAGGGGGTCTTCTTTACCACACTTTGAGGCTGTATCTGTAGCAAGATGCTAAATAGATGGTCTTTAAAAAACTTGTTAAATGATTAGGCGGGATTAGGAAATGGCAGATGTTGTTTTAAGTATAATAACATCAGGGAAACATAAGCACTAATGCAGTTTCTGATTCCACTTTTGGGATTTTCTATGGCTTTTGGTGGCCAATCTCAAGCCCCATCTGAGAGAAGAGGCTAATGAAGACATCTGGTGAGGTGGAGAGAGCAAAGCAATTTCTGTGATTCCCCTCTGGGTCTCTCCATACCTTCACCCGATAAATATTTATTTGAGTCCAGGTTCTCGGGTTATATAATCTTTTCTTAAAAGAGCAAGTATAGAAGAGCTCAGATCCAGCTGTCATTTTGGGAGCCACGAGACTTTATATAGGGGGAAGAAAGTTTGAGATTTGGGACCACAACAGAAGAAGAGCTCAGAACTCTTCTTGAGTCCTGGGGTATCTGAAGCAGTAGAAAACCTCTGTGGGGCAGGATAAGGCAATGAAAATGCCAGCAATTTGAGGGGAGTAAATGTTTTTTCACTAACTTTTGGCAGAAAAGAAGCGCAGTGTATCCATGTTAGAGTTTTCCTCTGAACCATCTGGACTAGTTCCTATTACTTTGCCATTTTATGGCTATGTGTAATGAGAGATGAGCACATTCTCCCCAGAACTCCTCTGAAAATGTCAAATGCAAAGGCAAGGAAATGGAAGAACTTTCCCAATTCTGGTGCTTCTTCATTAAATCCAGCCATTCTTCTTGCTTCCCACCAGTGACACCCATGAACATACCAAAACAATTTAATTAGAGCAAAAGCAGAGTCCCTTCTCTCCATGGGACAATTCTCGAGTGCCCTTCTTGTCTAGACTATGTTGTTCTCATGTCTAACCACAGAAACCTCTTACTCATGTAACATCCAGCTCTCGGTTCTCCGTCCCTTCCTCCCATCCCATCTGTCACAGCCAGAGTAGACAACAAAGCATGGTCATGCTACACCATTAATTTTTCTTTTTTTTTGCATTTTCTTTTGCCATTTTATTATTATTATTTTTATTAGTATTAGATCATAGCTGTGTACATTAATGCAATCATGGGGCACCATGCACTGGTTTTATAAACAGTTCGACACATTTTCATCACACTGGTTAACATAGCATTCCTGGCATTTTCTTAGTTATTGTGTTAAGACAATCATATTCTGCATTCACCATTCATTTTTCTTTTGCTTTTCAGCATTTTGGATGTCCCTTACATAATTTTCCTTTCAGTTGCCAGTATTTGAGTTAGCACCTTATTTCCTCTCTCTTGCAACTCATCTTTTGGTTTGGTCTTGTTTACTGTACCAGGAACAGACATCTTCACTCTGTATACCATTTAGGCAACTTTCCTCTGGTCACCTTGACTCACTTAAGACCCACTGCAGGGTATTCAACTAATTCTAACTTCTGTGTAACTTAATTGGCCAACACCAAGATTGGTGTAATTTATGAGGCTGTCTGGAGTGCCAAATACTGAATTTGGAAGAGGAGGTGGTTTCCACATTCCCCCAAACTCCCTTTCAGCAACTGCATTTTGTCAAGGTGGGCATGCTTTGTCTTTGGAAATTAAATTGGCAAAATTGACCCAAGGATGGGAACAAGCAGAGATTTTGGAGTAAGTATTTTGTAATTTAATAAAGACCCCTCAGTAGTAATCTGGATATAAAAACATTTGTGTGAAGTGGAAAATCACCTTGCACTGGTTCTCACCTTGGCCTTGTTATTGTTTTGCCTTTATTTGTATGTTGTCCTACGACATGTGTTCATTTGTTCCTATTCTTAATTTCCTCTTGTCCACTGTAAATCACCACTAGATTGCTAATAAATGAATTCAAGCGTGGAAGCTTTCTAAAAACACATACTTTGTGGCACCTGCTGTGAAGGCAGAATCATTTTTGATATGGAATTATTATTGGTGATAAGATACATTCTTACAATGACTGAAAAATAGGACATTTTAGTAGGGATAGATAAGGTTAGGTGACCTTAAATGTTAACTCAATTGTTAGTTTACAAACAGCTATTCTTATCTCGTAGCTGTTTCCTAGATAAGATTATAACATTATGGGATTTACTTAATTAGAATGAATTTTTTTTTTCTGTTCTGAATATCAAGATGACTTTCATGTTCTCACAAACCAAATAACTCACTGTTGCTTAAAATCAAGATGTTCATTAATGTGTACATGAAAGATAATCCCTTGATTGAAAAAAGGGTAATTGGGGTTAGCTTCAGCTGGTACAGAATCATGAAATAGCTTTGATAGATTTAGCATATGGATAAATCCTTTCTCCAAACTTCCCATGATAAAGACTTTCTTTCAGTTGGATCCTTTAAAGAATTTGACGCATAAAGAAAAAAATCTTATCAGGCATAAAATGTTTGTCCATTTCCTCTTGATATAAATAATGAATTCCCTATCCTATTAACAAAAGTTGAACTGATGTATACAAAAGAGATGGGGTTCCAGCTTGGGTTTTGTCCCCTTTTCTTTTGCCTATTTATTTCATGTTGGCTTTCAGGCTAACAAAAACAAATTCAGATTGCTTCCTCACTAGAGTCATCATCTGTCATCTATTCTTATGGCACTGCTCATTAATAAGATTTGCCAAATAATAGGTTCTAATGTTTAGTCACTTCATGGATATCATTTTTAAAACTGATTTCCTTTCACTGTTACAAATAATATTTATTTTGGGAAAGAGTAATGACAATTGAAATAATTACCATTTTCTTTAACCTATTTGCCCTGAAATTAAATGTTTCATCTACAAAAAGGCTTCAAATTAGACATATCAGGACTTGGAAATGTAACTATAAGACTCTCAATATAGCATTTTAATCATAAGACATTTGACTAATACAGAAATGGGATAATGTGAGTCCAAACTAGCATGAGGGAAGAAGGAGTTTAAAGGAAAGGATGAATCATCAAAAAAAATTTACCAAGGCAGGGCAGTGCCTATGGCTCAAAGGAGTAGGGCACTGGCCCCATATACTGGAGGTGGTGGGTTAAAACCCAGCCCTGGCCCAAAAAAAAAAAAAAAAAACAAAATTACCAAGGCAAATTGGTCTGAACTAATAATAAGGTGGAATATATTTGTAGGGAGAAGAAGGCAGAAATCAAAGATGACTGAGATTTCAAGAATGAACAATGATTGTAACCTAGCCAAAAAGATCAAATAGGACTTTGGTATAAAGGTTTGTAAAAAGTTTAGGTTTGGCAGAAGAGAGAGGGACATACTTCAATGGAAATATGTAGTAGGAAATAGAACTGAGACTGTAGTGATAAGAGCAGATCAGAGCTAGAACTTTAGATCGGTAAGTCCCTCCAGGGACATGAATTTACTTAGCATTCATTCTTCTCCTTATCTCTCCCTTTTCCCCATTTTGTTGGGTTCCACGTTCAAGGAAACATTTAATTAAATTAAAGGGAAAAGACTAACTTTAGACCACTTTGACTGATGGACTGGCTCATTAGTTGACTGGTTGGTTGGGTGGTTAGTTGACTAATCATTCATGGGGGCTTCATAAACCAGAGAATGTGTTGTTTTCAATACAGTATTCAACGCAACATGAGTCTGCCTTTGAAGAACTTAAAATCTAGTGAGTTTGGGGTGTTTTGTCTATCTATTGCTGCCTAACAAACATCCCAAAACTTGGCCACTTAAAACAATAAAAATTCTTTATTTCCTCATGATTCTGTAATTTTGCCAGGGATCTATAGGGAAGCCTGTCTCTATTTATGAAACCTCAGCTGAGGGTAGAATATTAAAGATGACTTTTTCAGCCCCTGTTGAGACGGCTTGAGAAGAAGGTGATGCTTGAGCTGAGTTTTGAAGGCTAAATACAGAGAAAATGTGGAGGGAGGAGAGAGAACCTAAGAAAAAGACGTGTCTTTTGGAAGGCTGAGAAGCAGGATACAATGGGTGCATGCAGGGATTTGGAAGTAGGTCGATGGCATAAAAGGACTGGGAGAGAGGGGCAGAAATAGAAATGTGATTAATTGGAGAGACCGAGTCTACAGGAGCAAGCAGGGGCCAGATCACAAAGGGTCATGTTTGTTGAGCCAACAAGAGCCGAAAGCTCTTTTTCTGCCTCCATTGATGATGCCAACAGTTCAGGAGGTGAGGAAGAGGAGTTTTCAGGAATTCAGAAGGAGCAGGCTCAAGAAGGTAGGAAGAAAATCAGGAGAGAGGGTTATCACGTGAATTACAGGAGACGAGAGTTTTAACAAGGACAACCTGACCAACAGGGGCAAATGCTCTCTCTAGTGAGGTAAAGGAAGACGAGGAATGAGTACATCCACTAGATTTGGCAGAGAAGTGGTAGTTGGTGGCCACCGTCAGACCAGTTTTAGTAGAAGCAGAAACCAGACTGTAATGGATTGAGCACTTAATAGTAATTAAGGAAATGGAAGGGAGGAAAAACAAACAGTAGTTAAATGAAGTTGGAGAGAATTAGTTTGTTTAAGATGGGAGAGGCCTTGGCATACTTTTATATTTATGTTAGAAGTAAATGATAAATAAGAAGAAGTACCTTATGGAGTGCTTATCGGGTTCCTGGATGAAGACATGGAAGCTCAGAGAAGTTGAGCAACTTGTTCCAGGTCATAGGGCTAGGAAGGTCAGGAACAGGAATTTGAACCTAGGTCCCACTTAACACAGCTGTGCTCCTGACCACTGTACCTGGTGACGATGACGATGATGATGATAAGGGAGGGGCTCTTACACTGGATTCCAGCTAATGAAAGGAACGTTAGGTATACACAACCTATAATTATTGGTGCCTTAGTTTTCTCACGTTTAAAGGAACAGCTTCATAATGGCAGTTATTCATGAGCTATATCACAAATGAGCCAAAAATAAAGGAATAGCTAAAATATCTTTAAAAAGAGATGTTTTCTGTGTATAGAATTCTATTCTGGGTTTTAAACCTTTGTCAAGTTCTAAGGAAAAGTTACTAATAAATTACACCTAGAACGTGTAAGCTTTTCTACTTAAATGTGCCATGCCACCATTCTGCTTGTGAAGGTGGATGTTAAAATTACCTGTTTCTTAAGTCAGCCCATCTGTTTTAATCTGGAAGTTACACAGACAAAGAGCAAGTGGGCTCTGCCGTGGCTACCATGAGGAAGAATGATTATATTTTTGCAGTTTTTTCATTTTAGAAAAGGGGAAATGTCTTATTTAAACACACTACGGTATTAAACCCAGCTTGTGAAAAATGCTTACAAGCAGATTTTGTGATATTTTGATGACGGTTACACTGATATGGAGGTGAGAAAAAAGGCTCAAGGGAAAGGAAATTAATGATGGCTGGGAAGAAGCCAGCTGTATGATTATGTGTGTATGAGATCAGTTTTCAGAAAAACATTTTTATTTTTCCTACCAGTGTCTTCAGTTGTCAAATATTAAAAAATAGAAATATGTCCAAAATAAAATTGGCCTGTGGGAAAGAACAGCAGTCAAGGTTATCAAAACATCAGAAAACACTGAGTTATCTCGCCTTCTCCCAGCACCTGTGAGAAACCGCAGGCGGATGAAAAGGCCTATGTTGCCAGCTGGGCCATCTGTTCCGGCTGCTGCTGGCCTGGTCAGTGTTTGGAATGGAGACACCTGTCAGAGACATCCACGTGTTGCGGGAAGCTTAGTGGTTGGTGTTTTGGCAGGTCATTCTCTTCTCTTTGAATCATAATGAAATGAATGTTTTGACATCTAGGAGGACTGCATATTCCCTCCAGTGGAATATGGAAGTGTGGTTTGGTTCTCTTATTGTGGTGGGTAATCCTCTAGTAATTAATGCAAACATCGTAATTTACAAAACTGAGAGATGTTCTCTCTGCCCTTGCTAACTCCAGTAATCTCTGCCTGATTTAGAAAACATATAAGAGAGAAGGATGAATAGCTAATTAAGGTAGCTAATATTTGTAGCAGGCATTATGTTAAACTCTTTGTGTATATTAGTTCAATTGTTCTATTTGAAACACTGTCAAAGAGTTGCCATTCATATGGAAATTAATACCTGGAGAGTTTGAGTTACCCTAAATCATATAGATAGTAAACTGAGATTAGAACCTGGATTTCTCTAACTGTAGAACTGAGCCTTTTACCTATAAAGTTACACTTTCATACTTCTGAAGAGGATATGGTTAGTAATATCTTACAAGTCATGTCTTTTGTCCTTGGTGAACATTAGGGCCTCAGCCTGAGGTTCACTGTGTTAGTAAAAGCCTGAGTTATGACTTAACTCCTGAGTTTGTGTTTGAAAATTGACCAAGAGTAAAGTCAACCTCTGATCATCTGCCTGCCCGTCAGGAAAGGCGTAACTCATAGAAAATCAATCTGGGTCTGGTCTGCAGTCAGAAGCATAGATTCTTCTGGAGAGAGATATTTGGACAGATATTTTTAAAGAGGACCTTGGTGATCTACCTTTCTTGAAGACAGGAAAATAAATTTGATGGTGTTTCTCTACTGACTGTTAGTGTTTTAATATTGCACCCCATCACAATGACTGTGTAACTTTGATATACAAAGTGTAACTTTGAGCTGTTAGAGCTCAAAAATTTCAAGCAAGACCTTGAGTCTCACATTTCCAGTTGTGCCCCAGCGCCTGCCGGTGGAGAGGCATTCACAGGCCTCTAGCCAGCACCTCAGGTGGGGTCTCTAGTAGACTCACCCACTCTTTACAGTGGGCAGTGACTCCTCTGTCACTTACTGGATGAGTCATCTCCCAGGAACAGTTCTGAAAAATATGTACCTGAAAGTTGGGAAAGGGAGTAAACACCAACAATTGATAAATATCCAACAATTTGATAAATATTTACCAAAGTAGACACCAAAGATACGTTATTGAATAAGTCCCAGTCCTAGAGTTTTGGTGAACAGCAGTTGGCTGTGTAAAGGGTGCCGGGGAGCAGGCGAGAGGGGCAAAGTTTCTTCTTAGCTAAGTTTCATCTTCACACCCACAGATGCTTAATTGCAGGTGTGAAATGGAGGGCTCAGGAAAGAGAGAGGTGCTCTAGAAAGAGGTACCAGCACATGGCAAGGCCTGGAGGACAGAGAGATACTGCAGTTTTTTTGTGTGTTTTTTTTTTTTTTTTTTGCAGTTTTTGGCCAGGGCTGGGTTTGAACCCACCACCTCTGGTATATGGGACTAGCGCCCTACCCCTTTGAGCCACAGGCGCCGCCCGAGATATTGCAGTTTTAATAACTGGAAGAAGTTTAGTGTGACGGAGAGGAGATGGAAGGTGGGGGGCCTGAGCACAAAGCTCCTGTCAGACTTTCATGGTCTCATGGACCATACGAGGGAGTGGGGCCTTGAGGGTGTGTCAGCAGGGAATTCATGTGCCAGATTTGTACTTTAGGAAGATGATTTGGGGAGTAGGGTATAGAGAATTGGGTGGAGAAAGTCAGGAATGGAGGAGGGAGACCCTTGGCAGTAATCTGGGGGGAAATGATAAGGGCTGAGCAGAGGGGTGACAGAGGAAAGGGAGAGCAGTGCATGTGCTTAGGAAGCTTTATTTATTTATTTATTTATTTTATTAAATCATAGCTGTGTACATTAATGCGATCATGGGGCACCATACACTGGTTTTATGGACGTTTGACACATTTTCACCACACTGGTTAACATAGCCTTCCTGGCACTTTCTCAGTTATTGTGTTAAGACATTTACATTCTACATTTACTAAGTTTCACATATACCCTTGTAAGATGCACCGCAGGTGGAAGCTTTAGAGACTCAAAACCTGTGAGTTTGGAAATGAAATTGAGGAAAGCGATGGGTTGAGATAATGTTCGGGTTTCTGATCTGAGTATAAGGTGATCATCTTCACACTGACAAGGAACATACTAAGAGCAATAATTGAGTCCAACATGTTGGAATATTCAAATGGCAGTGTCCAATATGTGACAATAAAGAGCTCAATGCAAATGAATGCTTTCACAGATGACAAACAGGAGTGGCAGATTTCACTCTGCAGCAGAAAGTGTTAACAGAGGTATGTGTTAAACCCTGAGGTGTACCAGTATTTGTAGGAGGGACAGAAGAAGAATTTGCAAATGACACTGAGAAGAGACAGGTAGGAGTCAGGAGACCCTGGGATTGGTGGACGGGGGGATTCAGGGGCCAAGGAGTGGAGCATTTCCAGAAGGGTGAGGAAGTCAGCAGGTCAAAGGTGTGGAGAAATCAGGTGAAGTAAAAACTGGGAAGTGTCCATAGGATTCAGCAACATAGAGGTTGTTGGTGACCTTGAATTTGATTTTCTGTAGAAAGTAGTAAGTGAAAGTAAATAGCCTTTTTTGGATTTTTATTTTAAAGCCTAAAGTAGTGGTTTTTCACCTAGGGTTTATTTTTGTATTATTATTATATTATTATTATTATTAGACAGATTCTTGCTCTATCACTGAGACTAGAGTGCAGAGATCATAGCTGACAATAACCTCATTCTCCAAGCAGTCTTCCTGCCGCAGGCTCCTAAGTAGCTGGGACTACAGGTGCTACTCTACCTAGCAAATTAAAAAAAAATTTGTAGAGACAGGGTCTAACTATGTTGCCCAGGCTGGTTTTGAACTCCTACTCTCAAATAATTCTCCCACCTCAGCCTCCCAAAATGCTGGGCTTACAGGCCACCGTACCCAGCTTGGTCCTGTCTTTTTCAATAGCAGAAGTTTTGTCATGTGATTTGATAATTTTTTTGTTTTGAATCAATTTATTTTTCAGTTAGCATTAAGCATCATGTGATGTATTTCTGAAAAGAGCTCTCATTATTGAACTTTTATGGTGGAGATTAGTAAGTCTCATATTCATAAGTGAAAATGAAATCAGCCATTCACCAGGCTTTATCCTGTTAATGTTCAGTGCAATTATAAATATTACTGACGCCAGTAGAAGGTTCAAGAGCAATAAAAGCTTAATGATAGTAATAACTTACATTTGATAGTATATGTTTTGTACTTATCTATATATTTAAGAATGAATAAAAGCTTATAGACCAATAAGTCCTTTTAGAGGGACAGGAAATAACTATGATTAAGTGAAAAAAGTAATTTACATTCTTTTTTTGCTTTTGACAATATATAGTAATCCCAAAATTAATGCTGCATATCTTTATCTTTTTTTAAAACTTTATTCAAATTAATATGAGGGTACAATTTTTAGGTTACGTTGTTCTCACTTCCAGGGTGCGTTCCATTTGTAGAGGAGCTCCTCACCCAGGGAACGTGTTATACACCCTCACAAGGTGCACATTAGGGCGATCCCACCTCATGCTCTCCCTCCCTCTGCCATCCGCGCCCCCCTGTCCACATCTCTGTTTTGTGTGAGTTTGCCCTTGTGTACAACCTTTCACAGGTATATGTATTCAGAAGATGAAACAAACATTTATTTGGGGGGATACAAAAGATATATTCTGACACCTTAATTGAATGCCTTAATGAAATGCCTTTCTTTCCATCTTTCGGCACAAGTTAATCCTAAAAAAAGTATCCGTAATGGCCAATTGTCAGAGCAAGTGAAAGACAGAAACTAGACTCTGTAGTCCTTTAGGAGCACATAATCAAACAGAGGAATAGCTATTCTGCACCAAGAACATGATGGTTACTCTGGGAATTCGGGTTGTTTTGTTGTCTTTAGATTGCTTCCTCAAGAATGCTTGCAGGAAAGTGGCTTTTATGTGGCGGTGCAGGGACTCTCGAGGGTTGTCTCTCACACATACTTAAAATATGAATTATGCCCTGAGTCTCTCGAATCTCCTCAGAATAATGTTATATCAAGGAAATTTCATTCTCTTGAATTTCTTCATAATCATCTTACTCCAAGGAAATTTCATTTAGCAGGTCCCAAGGTGATTTCCATTCATCAATTATAAAAAAGAAATCCAGGGTTTTGAGTTTTCACTGGGTTGCAATCTTTTGATGTTTCCAGACTATGCCTAGAAAAATATTCTTAAGTCTCCTGTACATTTTCCTTTGCTGTGATCATTTATGATGTAAGCCGTAGGTTTATGTCCACTTTGTAGTTTTAAAGAGGCATTTTAAGTTTGCTTAGACTGTGATTAATCTCTAGCATTTTGGGGGGTATAGTAACAATCTGTAGTTAATGTTGGAACAGTCTTTCAAGATGTGGTCTGCTAAGAATTGGAATTGGAGGGCGGCCCCTGTGGCTCAAGGAGTAGGGCGCCGGTCCCATATGCTGGAGGTGGTGGGTTCAAACCCAGCCCCAGCCAAATAAAAAAAAAAAAAAAAGAATTGGAATTGAAAATTTTCTATGCAAAATTATGCTTATTCCTTGTGCTCAGAATGTAAATGATAAATGATTATATGAATAATTAGCATTGTATCTCATTGGTTCAATTTCTCATATTAGTAAAGTGGATATAATTTCTAATATGGACACTAGTATTTGAAGCCTCTGGTAGCTCTCCAGAAGTACGGAAATGTTGAAATACATCCATCAGCGAGTGAATCAAACTATCAATCAGGGATTGCCATCTCTTGTAAAGGTGAAATGATAACTATGTCAGTGAAACGGGTTGCTGACGTGTTGTTTTGCTCTTCTCTTTCTCTCAATCCTAGTCTACTCTTACTTCATATTTGATGCATAAAATAAAACGTTTCCCACAGGAGTTCTTTGTGACCCTTTGCAGTCCTTGGCTTGATGGGCCAGGACACTGCCTGCTGTCCCTCTTCTTCCCACCATGGTCTGTGGTGGAGCAATAAACAAAGCCCGACACTGAGACAAAGTGCTCTGAAGCCATTGAGCTAAAAATAGGTGTCTGTTCTATGGTAATATGACAGATAGAGCTTTTTGCTTCGGAAATAAGTTCTTGGTGGCTGAAGATTGTGTGGGGCATGCGTTCTGTGTATCACTAAAAATAGTTCATGTGATAAATAGTAAAATATATATTGGGTTGTTGTTATTTATTTGTAATTGTAATTTTCCACTTATGAAAACAATTTGAGACTACTTACAATGGGAAAATAGGTAAAAAGGGAGTTCCCATAGTAAAGAATGAGAAGAAACCACTTAGGTAGAAAGAGAGCTAGAGATGCAAATTAAGTCGAGTTAATTACTCTACCCTGTTTACAGTGTCTTATTTTAAGGTGTGCTCTCAAAGATGCGCTAGGTCTTATTTTCAGGGGACGTCTTATCTTTCCTGTAAGTAGGTCTTATTTTGGGGGGATGTCTTATTTTCAAGGAAACAGGGTAGTTGAATACTAGATTTAACTCTGAGGCATTTCCCCCTTAGCCATGATGAAGTACTGGTACTTGGATAGATAACTCACCTTAATCAATTTTAAAACTGGACAAAATATATGTAGATACTGTTTTGTTTTGTTTTGTTTTTTTCCCTTTTGCAGTTTTTTGGCTGGGGCTAGGTTTGAACTTGCTACCTCCGGCATATGGGGCCAGTACCCTACTCCATTGAGCCACAGGCACCACCTAGGTGGTTACTGTTTTTACGTACAGGCAGTGCAATATGGAAAGTGAGCTATATGATTGCCTCAGTTTTCTGCCTGAGAGTAGTTTCTTAACTGCGGAGCAATGAGTTGGTTTCCAAGAAGAGCACAGTGGTCCTACTGAGACCAGGAGGCAAAGACCTGAGTTTGGGCCAGGTGAATTGGCCATCTGTAGGATGGGGAGCCAGGGGAACTGCTCAGAGGTAGGGCTGCAGAGGTCTTCATGGAGTTGCTCGTGAGTATTGGATTAAGAGCTAAACTGTACACATGCAGGAAGAGACCACGTGATGCTTTTCAGACTGTGGTTCCTATAAGGTTGAGAACAGAATAGAGATGCTGGAGGGTGAGCAGGGCTAGAGGACATTGAAGGTCTGGCCTTACCAGAATGAAGAGATGTCTAGGCACCAATCTGGGATACCAGAAAGACCAGAAACGCCATGCCTTAGCAGTAAGGACATGACCATGAGTAAGACCTCCTCTAAAACCATCAATCCTTGATAGAGATCCTCAAGGAGGATGGAGTTTGTATGCTGAATCCAAACTCAGCAATTTAGAGGGACTTGGGAAATTCCCTGGGCATTCTACAGATCTGCCCTAGCAAAACTTTTATAATGCAAGTCTTACCCAGGTACCTAAGTTTAAGATGGTCTTCCAGGTAGTTGAATTGCCTACCCCAAAATAATCACATGCACTCTCTAATAAATCAGAACTAACTGACAGGGCACACAGGAGCACAGAGGGAAGCAAAAGTCATTGGAAACCAAGGGGGAGGGGCATGGAAGGAGAGGTGTACAATGCCTATTGGGTACAATGAACAGTATTTGTGTGATGGACTCGTTTATAGCCTGACTCAAGCTATGTAACAAAAACATTTGTATCCCCTTAACATTTTGAAAAACAAAACAAAACAAAAATCTCTTCAGAGAAAAAGAACAGAAACCAGACTCTCTGCATGGTATCATCAGCAATGTGTATATGGAAATAGCAAAACAGGACCTATTGTCAAGCAAAAAAAAAAGAATTCAATAGAAACCAATCCTGAGATGGCCCAGATGTTGGATTTAACAAAGACGGCAAAGCAGCTATTATAAAAATATACCAAAAAAGGTACACAGAACTAAAGTAAAATATATTCAAAGCACTAAACGAAAACATAGCTGCAGTGAGTTTAATATGTAGAGAATGTTGAGCGAAATAGAAAGAATAATAGAAGAACCAATATGAAACTTTAGAACTGAAAAGTATAATATCTGTAATGAGTAATTCATTGGATGATCTTAAGTGCATAGTAGAGATGGCAGAAGAGAGAGTCAATGAACTTGAAGACAAATCAATAGGAATTATCCAATCTGCAGACCAAATAGAACAAAGTTTGAAGAAAAACCTCAGGGACCTGTATGAAAAAATAGGATTTCCAGAAGAAGAAGAGAGTGAACAACATTTGAAAAAGTAATGGCCCCACATTCCCCAAATTTGATGGAAAACATTGATTAACAGATTCAAGAAGTTTAGTAAATGTCAAACAGTGTAAATATACATTTGTAAATAGGCATCCTGTCATAAGCTAGAAAGCAAAGATAAAAAGAAACTAAAGCAGCCAGGAGGAAAAAAAGACATCTTCTGTGTAAGTGAAAGTCACTGCTTACCTCTTATCAGAACAGTGAAAGTTGAATTACATTAGTGATGCTTTGGATGGTAATATTAAATTGCTGAAGGAAAAAAAATCTGTAAGCCCAGAATTCTATATCCAGCATAAATATCCTCAAAATAAAAGTTAAAAAGTTATTTTCAAATAAACAAAAGCTGAAATAATTCCTTGTTAGACCTGTACTGTGGAAGATTCTAAAAGGCATTATTTCCATACTCTGTATTCTCTTCATATCATATAAATTGTTCTCCTTTTACTAAAAGACATTATTTTTTTTAAAGGGAAATAATAGGAGGAGGAATCCTGAATCTATATGTAGTAAATGAGTTGTAAAGAAGAGCACTGAAAATTGTATAAAAGTGGGTGACAAGTGCCCGTCGATCCATAAATGGATTAATAAATTGTGGTATATGTACACCATGGAATATTATGCAGCCTTAAAGAAAGATGGAGACTTTACCTCTTTCATGTTTACATGGATGGAGCTGGAACATATTCTTCTTAGTAAAGTATCTCAAGAATGGAAGAAAAAGTATCCAGTGTACTCCGCCCTACTATGAAACTAATTTATGGCTTTCACATGAAAGCTATAACCCAGTTACGACCTAAGAATAGGGGGGAGGGGGAAAAGGAAGGGAGGGAGGGGGGAAGGTGGGGAGAGGGAAGGAGATTGGTGGAATTACACCTGCGGTGCATCTTAAAAGGGTATATGTGAAACTTAGTAAATGTGGAATGTAATTGTCTTGGCACAATAACTGAGAAAATGCCAGGAAGGCTATGTTAAATAAAAGTGAGTGAATGTCATGTATGATGGGCTTTTTCTCCTTGTAATTTCTTAAAGAAGAAAACACAATTCTATTAAAATGTGAGGTTTAAAATGCCCGTTTATTGTACCAGTTCACACCTGACCCTTTACACATGCTTCCTCACCCTTCCAGGTTCTTACAATTTTATACTTCACATTCTATACTTTACAAAATTTATGAGGTTACTATTTACCTTCAAGCCTTTGCACATAAAGGACAAAGACTTAATTAAAAAAAAAAAAGGTGATAAACTTAAACCCAGCCATATCAACAATTATGTTAACTGTAAGTAGATTAAAAACTACAACTAAAAAGAAGATTTCATCAGACTGTATATGAAAACCAAAGATCCACAAAATCTTGTCATAGGAAATTCAGTTTAAATAGAAAAAGACAAACAGGTGGAAAGCAAAACGATGAAAAAAGATATACCATGCAAACAATAAGTATAAAAATGGGTGTGACTATATTAATATGAGACAAAATATTAAAACTCATTAAATATTCTTTATGAACAACAAAAAGTGGAATTCAATAAGAAGTTATAATGATACTAAATATTAATTAACATATATGTGTGACATTTAACAGGTTCAAAATTCATGAAGCAAACCTGAAAGAACTAGGGAGAAATAGACAAAGCCCAAACCGTAGTGGAAGATGTAACACTGAGTTCCATAGCATACCAAGCAAAAAGAGTATCATAACTTTTGTTATTTAGTTCTGTCTGATTAGTGAAGGGTGATCTGGATGTGTAGACTTTCTCTAGGACTAAATTCTGGGATGGATTTATGGCAAAAGACAATGTCTTACCAGATCAAGATTCTGAAATAGTGTAGAAACAATCTTGAAATGGAATTTCTTATCTTTATTTTCTATAATAAAATTAATAATGTATAGTAAATTCATTTCTATATGGTGGTAGGTTTTGAAAGCATTATTTTACTGCTCTTTTAGTTTATTTATCTCAACACAGAATTAGAGTCTGGGAAGCCTAAAAATATTTGACATGGCCCTTAGAAGCTTTCTTTCGACATCCAGTTTTTCAAACATGCGTTTAAATCAGTGAGTTTGAGGCTGAATTTCCAAATTGGTTCCTGGTTAATGACACCCTATTTTACTGATTGAAAAGAAATCCATGTGTTTTAAGTTACAGATATGCAGGTGCCTTTTCATTATAAAAATCCAGTCACTGTATATTCATGTCCATGTGGAGTACCATCCACTTAGGTATGGAGGGGGCCTTAAGCGGTGCCTTTGGGTAGGGCCAAATATTTTCTCAAAATAGAGCTTTAAATTTTGTGAAGCACTTGGATAGAACAGGAGGGCACTTGGCGCCAGGAGGAAAAAAGACTTTGGAAAGGGAGGTGGGGAGAACAGAGTGGACGGATTTGGCTGACTTCACAGCGTTGCCTGGGGTCTACTCTGGTTTGGAATATGAATTAGGTGGTTCATGATTGGTAAACATTGTTTTATCACATACAGAAAATTGGTAGTTTTTTTCCCTGTCTCGTTATTCTATAAAATGAAATAAAGAGTATATGCACTTGTATGATTACTAAACATTATAGCCTCCTGCAGTCAAGGAGAGATTAAATTTCTCAGGATGGCACAGAAGGAAATAAGCCAAATCAGGAACAGTACCAAAGATTTTTAAAATAGCATATTTGAAGGTAAGAATTCTGACCCAAATATTAATTTAGTTACTTCAGGTGAATAAATACTAATTTTTCTTCTAGGAGATATTTCCAGATATTCCCAGTTAAATTTTTGTCCCTTTCTTTCTTTTCTTTTCTTTTTTTTAAATTTTTGTCCTTTTCCAATCTAAGTTTAATAGTTACATAGACAGCTTAGTGGCTTTGATCTACCATATTTTAAATAGTTGTAATATATATTCCAAAACAAAAATTATCACGCAGAATCTTCTTTGATGTAATATTTTTATGCCCCAAAGACACATAATAAGCCTGTATGTATTTTTGTTTTATTTTTTAGTAAAGCAATATAATGAACTAATCTTTATCTTAGGGGTTGACATTTTGGGGGACTATTATCAAACTGGGAAATATAAATTGTCTACTTTAACAAGTTTTTTTTTAAAATGAAAGTACTGCTTCATGGTCTGAATGCGCTGTGTGCAGCATAAGAGTACATAAATAATTTTTATTTTGTAACAAGATCCACACAGAAATGTTTAAATTGCTTCAGGTAAATGTTAACTGTCATTTATTCAGCTGTTGTAGAACTTGTGTACCATCAATTCAGTTATGCTTGTGGGTTAGAAGCAATCTGTTCACTCTTGCCTGTTCTTTCTTTCGCTTAAGGTTGCCTAATTTTAAACTGTACAACTATAATTTACATATCTTCCTGTTTGGTTTGATACATGAACTATATTGATCTTTTAGGGCAGTAAACAGGGATGGCTAAGGATTCTTTCTGTAATTACTTAATGAACAAAGCACCATCTAGTTCTGTGACTCTAAAGTGTTTGCATTCCATGGTATACATATACCACTTTATTAATCCATTCATGGGTTGATGGGCACTTGGGCTTCTTCCATGACTTGGCTATTATGAATTGAGCTGCAATGAATAATCTGGTGCAAATATCTTTTTTGTAAAGTGATTTTTGGTCTTTTGAATATACTCCTAGCAGAGGAATTGCAGGATCCAAAGGCAGGTCAATTTTTAGATCCCTGAATGTTCTCCAGACTTCTTTCCAAAAGGAATGTATTAGCTTGCACTCCCACAAGCAGTGCAGAAGTGTTCCCTTTTCTGCACATCCACGTCAACATCTGTAGTTTTGGGATTTTGTTATGTTGGCTAATCTTACTGGAGTTAGATGGTATCTCAAAGTGGTTTTGATTTGCATTTCTCTGATGATTAAAGAAGACGAGCATTTTTTCATGTGTCTGTAGACCATGCGCCTGTCTTCACCACACCTATGACAAGGGTACAAGTCAAATCTGTCAAGTGTAGAACATAAATGTCTTAACACAATAATCAAGTAAATGAGGTGAAAGCTATGTTGATTGGTTTGATCTTAACCACGTCAGATTGTATAAAAAAAAATCAACACATTGTACCCCACATACACATAAATGTATTCATGATCTATGTGTATTTGACTTAATAAAGTGTTTGTCAGGGGGTAGGGAAGGCTGTACAGATGTCACAGAGGGCTGACACGATGATCCCCTGGATGGTGTAAGGAAAATGTTAGAACTTCAATTTATTGTTAGTTTTATCATTATTCTATCCTTTCATGACTTCTAATTTGGGGTGTATTTTATAATGTGCATGATCTAATAGAATAGTAATGAGATTATTGTTTTATAAAATGAAGACACACATACTGAGGTACACATTATAGAAATATTTTGTTAATAGAGATGCCTGATTGTTTTTTTTTTTTTTGAGACAGAGTCTTATGCTGTCACCTTGGATAGAGTGCCATGGCGTCATAGATCACAGCAACCTCTAACTCTGGCTCAAGTGATCCTCTTCCCTCAGTTTTTCTATTTTTTAGTAGAAGGGGGTCTTGCTTTTGCTTAGGCTCGTCTCAAACTTGTGAGCTCAAGCGATCCATCCACCTCGGCCACGCAGAGTCCTAGGATTATGCACTCAGCCTAGGATGCCTGATTGTTGATCTTAATTATAATAGCTACCATTTTGGCTTTAAGTTATGAAAATTTGAGAAAAATAACTTCAGAGGGCAGTTGGGGGATCTCACCTAATGTGCACAACGTAAGGGTGTTCAGCACACCCCCTGGGTGAAGGGCTCAACTACAACTTGAACTTTACCTTGGAAGTGAGAACAATGTAACCTAAAAATATGTACCCTGATATTAATTTGAAATAAAAAAGAGAAATTCAAATGTATATATAGTTATCTATAGTTCTGTATATTCAGAATATGTGTGTGTTATATGCTTTGCAAATATTTTCCCTATTTGTGGCTTGTCTATTTATTTAATGAATAGTATCTTTGATGAGAAAAATGTTTTGATAATCATAACATTTTATTAATATTCAAAAAAAGGAAGAACTCCTGAGTACATGATTTTATTTTGGTTACTGAAATGATTTACTGGAGGCTCAATAATTTCAGGAGTAAAAATCACACGTCTAGTTTTTAAAAAATATAATGAGTTGAATAATTAATAACTTAGGGTGGAAAAGCTGTACCCGTCCCTACAGAAAAGCCAGCTCACACTTTCTGTCAAACATGCCCTACAGCAAGTCCTAAAATTCCACTTTAACTTGATCTGACAAAGTACCCACAAAGCAAAGCAAATGTATTTTGATTTGTTTTTCTTAACTTTAATCTGAGTTTTGTTATTGTTTTAAAGCTGTAGTGTTCTTTTCTATACGATGAAATAATAGTCATCACTTGCTTCTAGTAATAGGCTAAGGAGTTAATCAAACTACCAGGATCAATTCCAAGACCGAAACTGATATTTTTAAATAACAATTCTTACATTTGTTATGAATTTTCAGTTTACAAATTATTTTAACTAACATTCTCTTGTTTGATCCATACAACATACTGTGAATACAAGATTAATAATAATAGCTCATTTTGCAGGTAGACCTGAAGGTAAGCAATTGGGTAAGTTGACCAAGGCCCAGTGGCTTTCAGACATTACTGTAGGTGCTAAATCAGAGCGTCTTGACTCAGAGTTTAGGGTTTTTCACTCTTTGCCTTTCAAAACAAACATTTTTCAGTACTATTTTGAATAGATACAGTGAGAGAGTAGGTATCCATGCCTTGTTCCTGATCTTAGAAGAAAAGCTTTCAAACATGGTATATCACATTCATTGATTTGTGTTCGCTGAACCATCCTTGAATCCTGGGAAGAAAGCCCACTTGGTCATACATTATTGATCCTTGTAATGCTGTTGAATTCCATTTGCTAATATTTTGTTTGAGAATTGTTGCATCAGCGTTCATTAGGAATATTGATCTGTAGTTTTCTATCAGAGTAGTGCCTTTGTCTGGCTTTGGTATCAGACTTATACTGGCCTCATAGAATAAGTTTGGAATTGTTCCTTCTTCAATTTTTGGGAAGAGATTAAGGATAGGTATTAGTCCTTCTTTTAATGTTTGGTAGAATTCACCAGTGATGCCATCTGGTCCTGGGCTTTTCTTTGTTGCGATGTTTTTGATTGCTGGTTTAATTTCCTTATTAATTATTAGTCTGTTCAAGTTTTCCATTTCTTCATGGTTCAGTCTTAATAGCTTGTAGGTTTTTAGGAATTTATTTCTTGTGTTTTATCCAATTTGTTGATGCATAATTGGTCATATAGCCCTCATCCTTTTTCTTTCTGTGGCATCAGTTGTAATGTCTTTTTTTCATTTTTATTTTTTTGAGTCTTTTCTGATTTTAGTTAAGCTAAGTGTTTTTCAACTTATTTTTTTAAGCAAAAAGATACTTAAAAACTAAGAGTTTGAAAATAAAATCAAAACTCCTAGTTTTATTGATTTTTTTTCTATTGTTCTGCTCTAATCTTTGTTATTCTTACCTTCTGCTAACTATAAACTTAGTTTACTCTTTTTATAGTCCTTAAAATATGAAGTTTATTTAAGAAAATTCTGTCCTATGCAGTAACCTGAATGACATGATGCCAAGTGAAATAAGCCTGTGACAGAAAGACAAATACTGTGTGATTCCATTTACATGTGGTCTCTACGAAGTCAGACTCACGAAAGCAGAGAGCAGAATGATGTTGCCAGGGACTGGGGACAGAGGGAAAGGGGAATTGCTATTCAATGGGTATAAAATTTCAGTTATGCAAGATGAGTGAAGTTCTAGAGTTAAGTTCTAAGTTGTACATACTTGTACAGCCTATTATTAACAGGACTGTGTTGTGCCCTAAAAACTTCAAGGGTGTAGACCTCATGTTAAATGTTTTTACCACAGTAAAAGAATAAATACTTTTGTTAGTTTTTTCATGATATATACATACAGGCCTGAGATGACACTAACTTTGAGATCCTGGGCTAGTCACTTAGAATTGTATCATGTATGTGTTTAAATTATGAGACTACCTCTATGGTTGAGAGAGACAGAAAGAAGAATAAAAAATCAGTGATCCTAGTGATTCCACCCACTTTCCCATCCAAAGAGTGCACACCTCTGGGTGAAGGTCAAAATTGAGATGTGGATCTACTCTTCCTTCACTTCGTCTGAGTTCTTGTGTGGCATCAGTGGGGCGAACATCCCCCCCAGCTGAGTGGAGCTTTATAGTTTAAAGATCCATATGTTTTGTACAACATGTCACCTGCCTGCAAGCCAGTTACCTTCATTTGGTGCTCATTCCACAAAACAGTGCTTTCTTCGAGTGCTGAGAAACTCAAACGAATTTTAAAAGAAAAGTACTAATTACAAATAGTTTTACACTGTGTGAAATATAAGATGTGATTCCAGCATATGGTCTTGGAGTGAAACTTTCTTATCTGTAGAAGGTGCTAATAATGTCCATGTCACCAATGTCAGAGGAGATTCAGGTGAGAAAATGTACAGGGAAGCACCTTGAAAAAATCACTGTGCAAATATAGGATGTCACTGTTGAATGGTCTGTTCAGTCTAACCCCACTGGCACAGTTGATGCCACCTCTGTATTCCACAGTGCAGCTGGAGTCCTCTGGGTCTTCCTCAAGATCCCTAAAGTTAGTGTCCCATAAAGATGAGATGAAGGAGGCCGTTTAATGAACTGTTCTCATTCTAAGGATGCCGGATCTTAAAATAGCCTGAGCTTTGGAGACCTGAGTTCCAGTCTCTCCTGTCTCCCACTGATGACTTTTATGACTTTGGACAAGTCACTTCACCTTTCCGGGACCCAGTTTTCTCACCAATAACAAGAAGAGATTAAGCCAGGGGCCCCTTCCACAGCTCTAACATTCTGTGTTTTTTTCTTTAGGTGTATGTGTCAAAATTGTCTTTCGGGTAGATAATGATAATTGTTCCTTGATGCTTTGTGCCATCTCTCTCAGACTCATACTTTTCAGTCTCTTTTGCTGGCCTTTATCATTTGAATAGCAGGTGACTGTGTTCCTAAATCTTTTCTTTGTTCTGTCTTAGTGTTTGACCTGTCTTGCTCTCCAGATGCCCAGCCTGTTACAGATTCTGACCTCCAGTAACTGCTGATATGAATTTGAATAAATGTTCATTCTATATATGACTCTCCCTAAGTAAATCACTATATTTCTTTATTGGGAGAAAAGCCATGCCCATTCTCTACTTTCTTGCCTATTTTGGAACAAATAGAGAGTTTTTGCCATCCCTTAAACCATCTGCTCCTGACCCTGACTGCTGGAAGAGAGCATCCTGGCTGCTGCTGGGTGTGCCAGGCTTAGATTGCTGGTCTTCCTCGCTTTTCTGTTTCAGTACTCCTGCCCCCTGCTGCCTTGCAGACTGATCCTTTACCCCGTGGACTCTTTTTTTAAGGAATCATCACAAATGGTTGACTTTTTTTTATAAATTAAATTGAAATTTGTTTGTCCCCCTTTTTTTATAAATTAAATTGAAATTTTTTTTGTCCCCACTCTCGTCACTTTAGTTCACCTGTGTTTGACTGTAGATGAAGAGTCTCTGGAGTGAAGTTTAAATTCTTTATTTCAGTAGTAAGGTATTGAGCACCCAACATGTGTCATGCCCAGGAGATGAAAATGTGCCGTAAGTTAGAGAATTTCTTTTTGAGACATACTTTCACTTCGTCACCTTCTAGAGTGTCATGGTGTCAGAGCCTACAGCAACTTCAAACTCTTGGGCTCAAGCAATGATTCTGTTACCTCAGTCTTCTGAGTAGCTGGGACCACAGGCGCCTGTCTCAACACCCGGCTATTTTTAGAGACGAGGTCTCATTCTAGCTCAGGCTGGTCTCGAACTCCTGAGCTCAGGCCTCCCAGAAGTTAGAGAGTTTTTAAAGGTGGAAAGATTAAAGAGGAATGGGGAAAAGTAAGAGAAATAGGCATTAGAGTGAAGGGAACAGAGAGGTGGGGTAGTGAGCAGATAGACAGAGAGAGCGATTGAGAGGATGGATGGATGGATGAATGGTTGGATTGTCTAATGAGGCATAAATGGTAGAGGCCAGTACCACAATAGAATGGCCAATACCAAAATTAAAAATGCATTCCCAGCTGTCACTGCCTTTTAGACACCTGAAGACTCTGAACATGTATCAACTGTAATCACACACAAATACTCAGATAATGCTGCAATATTTCAAATTCACCAGTTTTCACATCTATGTACTGAAAGGTTAGCCTTTCTGTACTACCCAAATAATCTCAGCTTTTTCATTCTTCAGTCAGAAAACTTATGCTTGTTTTACTCCAGTAAAATTGCTTTTTGAATTTCCTACATCTTGACTTCATCCAAGAGATTACACTATGGCTGGGGTGGGCTGTCATTGATGGGTGGCCACTGAATTAATTCCTGAGTCCTCCTCTGGTAAAGTCTAGACTTCATCTTTGCATACCTCTATATTTTTATTTTTGATCTTTTCCTCTTCTCTGCTTTTTCTTAGCTTACAAACATGCTCAGAAGTCTAAAACCAAAAAATAAACCCAGTGCTTTATCTTACCGCACCTACAAACTATCATCCTATCTCCCACCTTTGCTTTACTGCCAGATTTCATGTGAAAACATTGCACTTAACAAATTTCACTTCCTTACTAATTCACTACTTAAAACACAATTACAAAGCTTCCTCCTCCCCCCAGACTATTGGCTTTATTTTCATAAAAGTCAGTGGTGACATTCTCTTAGCCAATCTAATGATCTATTTTTAGTTTCTCCTTTTTACTGGTCTCTTAGAAGTTTTTGACACCACTGACCACTTTCTGTATGTGGAACATAAACCAGTTTTTCCTGGTGGTGAGTAGGAGTTTCCGTGATTCTACATGGTCAGTATTAACTACAGCAACTGTATGTTACCTGAGATAGAGTCAGGCAGGGTGCTGCTCACTAAACCAACAAACAAACGACAACAAAGAAAGCCTGTGGCTGAGACACCTGAAGCATAACCTATGTCCAAATGTTGTTATTTTTTGGCTTTGGCTCTGACACCCTCCAGGGTTTTTCAAGTCTGACTCCTTCCCTCCCATCCCTGGACGGGAAACAAGGCAGTGGTTTGTAATTTGTTGCATTCTTTTCTAAATGTGAACCCCAATAGTCTGTCAGCATACCAGGGACTTGAGACAATTGTGTTTTTAATTTGGATAATGTTTGTAGTTTCCTGAGATGAAAGAATTCCTAGACAACTGAAGGCATATTTGAACACCACCTTCTAGAAATCTATTCTCATCTTCAATCATAAATGTACACATCAGAGAAAAATATGCTATTGTTTAAGAAGGCCTTCCTCATTTTAAGCAGGAGGAGAAGAGAATATCTTCCCTTACATTACTTTAGCATTTATAAGTTAGCCTTTCTGTCTTGTGCTTTGGTATTTGTACATCGCCTCAATTAGTATATAAGATCTTTGTTATTAGGAACTTTGCATTTCACGTATGTATTCATGATATTACCTTTTACAGTGCTAAATACATAATTATCCTTGGGGGATACAAAACTTTCATATCAAAGTTATGCTATTGAATACTTGGAGGAAGTTGGCATCGTGTTTGTTTTGGAATTATGATTGCTACATTTCCCAGGAAATATCAAGCTATCTTAAGTGAATCCCCAAATATGGTCTTCTGTATGAATTAAACATCTCTATAAGGAATTTTAATTGTTACTGTGAAACGTTGGGTGCTACATCCTGGAATTATCCAAATGGATCTTAAGTCTGCTTAAGAAATGTGCACAAGGACAGCTTGACTCAAGAAACAGATACTGAGGATTGGTACTTTCTACATTTTCACGTCTGAAAAGAACTTGTTTAGAAACCCTAAGGAAGATGGTCATGAGTGAATTTTTAGCGGTCATGCAGTATTCTAAATTTGGGTTGTGGTGATGGTTGCCTGACTCTGTAAAATTATTAAGAACTGTGTGCTTAAAATGGACAAATTTTATGACATGTAAATTATGTTTCAATAAAGCTATTTAAAAGAGAAAAAAAAAGAAAATTGAGTGCGTGATGGAAAGAAACTTTGAATTGGTTTGGATACCTTCCATGTATTGCCCTTCAGCCTTTTTTTACTATTTGCTTTACCTGGTATCTCAGAGCTGCTCAATTTAATTTAGTACTTGTTCTTTAGTATTTGTAGGAAACCAAGCAATATTAATGTGTAGAAATAGTTATTATTTTATAGCATAGTGCTTCTTGGTGTGCACGACATTTACCCATCTGCCCTCTATTGATTGCCTTTGAGTTGTTTCCAGTTTGGTTTTCTTTCTGTAAATAAATTCTACTGTAAAGCAGCAGTTGTCAACTTTTAACACCAAAACATATTCCTAACCTCCATTCTCTCAAATGGATCTTTATTCAGCATTATTATATGGAATTGATTTGTTTATCCAAGTGTCAGTATTGTATGTTTGTGTGTTTTGATGTTGTTATGAAAAATATAATCATGTGAATTGTGAGATGATAGCAACAAGCCCTTCTGTGTCCATCACCTCATTTCAGTGGTCAGCAGCTCAGAGCCAATTTTGTTTTTGCTGCATCCCCACCCATTTTCCTTTCTCTACTGGATTGTTTTGAAGCAAATCTCAGGCTTGAATTTTGTCACCTTGCTCAAATCACTTAATCTTGCTAAATGTTAGTTGCCTTCCCTATAACATGAGAATAATCACACCTGTTTCTAGTAATGTCCTGAGAAATGTTTAAGAATCAGCTCTCCAGGGGAAAAATAAGTCCTGGTTTGTATGTGTACCATCTTCCAATTTCTGTGGTGTAAATACTCTCAGCATGGCCGGTTGTAGGCTACCAATGTAGTGCATCAAAGTCGGAGTTGGGAGGGTGGGTAAAGTCAGCCTTTTCTAGCCAGAATAAGCCAGTTCTGCCATTTCTATTGCTGCTATTCCACAGGTCTGGAGTGAGGAATTTTTTTTTTTAATTTTGTGTTATATAGTAAACATCAATAAATGGTGTGTCTTACTGTTTTTATTATTTTTTTATCCTAGTGAAACTCTTTCCTCGTTTGAGAGAGTTCTTCAACAAGTCCTTCCTCATTATCTGTTTTCCTGCATCTCAACAGTCAGTGTTTCAGTAGCATCAAAGGACCCATAAAGCAACGCGATCCCGTTTACTGCCTTACTCTATATTGTAATTGGCTTGCTACACATTGTAATTAAAATAAAAACTTAATACCTTGATCCCTTAGGGAATAGAGGAAAGAAGTGTTATGTGTTTGCCTCAGAATTCATGATATGATGAATATTAAGTGTTTTGAGAGTTGAGTATAAAGTTATTTTGGAGTTTTTTTTTTTTTTAGTTTTGTCATCATTAATTACCAACTGCTATTGATAGAAACAGCTGGGGAATATTATAATTTTCCATTTATAGTTATGATATAATGAATAACCTATGCCTGATTCAGTTTGTCATGGCTAGACCCGCATGGTTAAAGCCAATAAAAGAAGTAATTGTCCTAATGCCTTTAGAGGATAGGGCTTAATACATAGAATTGACATTTGGTTCACGAGGAATGGAGGAATGTTAATTGTTGTCATTGTGCATATTTAAAAAGAATCGAAGTGGTGTATCTTCTCTGTGTAGTCTTTCTCATTAATGGCAAATCAGAGAAATACCCAAACCTCTGTCACTCTGTTCTGTGCTCCATTTATTCACATTTTTCAAAACTTGCTGAAGATTTGCTACAAAAACAGGCATCTATCTTTAGGTTTTGTATAAAATTATTTCACCATGGGGAATGAAATGATATTGGACACACCTGTGCCATATAGTTAAAAATCCAATTAATATGTTACTTACATTTTATTTAATATGTGTGAGATTAAATAGGAAATCTTTAAGGATACCAATGCACCCAGCATTATTATGGTGAAACTGAAGTGGTAAATATTTGTGTCATATTGATGCCTCAGTTATGCACACAATTGAAAAGTGCACAAAGCATGCGCTGTTTTCCCATTAAAGCTAACTGGTAATTGCTGTTATCTTCTCTACTTTTTCCCCCCACTTACCTGACTAGTTTACTCTTACCCCTTCAGTTTTAAAGCTAAAAGGAACAAGTAGCCAGGGGCTGTGGCTCATTCCTGTAATCCCAGCACTCTGGAAGCCTGAGGCGGGTGGATCCCTTGAGCTCAGGAGTTCAAGACCAGCCTGAGTAAAGTGAGACTCTCTCTCTCCTGAAAATAGAAAATCTAGGCAGGTTTTGTTGTGGTGGGTGCCTGTAATTCCAGCTACTCGGGAGGCCGAGGCAAAAGGCTCACTTGAGCCCAAGAGTTTGAGGTTTCTGTGAACTCTGATGATGCCACGGCACTCTACCCAGGGGGACAGAGTGAGGCTCTGTCTCAAAAATAAGAAAATAAATAGAACGAATATTACCTTCTCAAAAATAAGAAAATAAATGGAACAAATATTACCTTCTCCAATGATTGCCCCCAGTCATGAAGAATTGAAAATATAGAACTGAGTTCTTTTCACCTGGAGCCTTCTACTTTTTCTGTCTTCTGGCAGCCTGTGGGCCAGTCATCATTATGTGTAATAAACTATATGGGGATTATTTTTCTACAGGTCTAGCTGGATATAATAGGATCAGTTAATTAGTATCAATAAATAAAATTTGTAGCATGTTGTCAGTGTTTGTAATAAGGAATACAAAGTATGGAGCACCATCAGTACCTTGTGGGTGTGTCTTTATATTCAAGTGTGAGTAATCAAGGCAGTAAAATAAGGAAGTATAGCAATGGTGGAGTAATGACTAGTAAACAGGGCTGTACAGGTCGGAGAGGCTCATGTGAATAAGCGAAGTATAAGCACATATTTTTTCAGTGATGTTTATGATTTGTAACTATATACTTACACCTGAAAAAAAAAACTTCCCCCTCCTTCCATGAAAATTATCTTTTTTCTGAGTATTTCTAACTCTTGTGCCCTATTACAAGCTATCAAAGTATTTGGCTTTATTAATCAGATTTTATAATGTTGTATTTATCAGGAATACAACTGTGAGGTCAAAGGTGAACAGACAGTAAGTATATTGTCTTACAACTGCTAGCATTTACTGAGCACTTACTACGTGCCAGGTACTATTCTGAGGGTTTTGCTTATATTGGTTAACTCCCCCAACAATAGTAACATATAGGCTCTGTATCTGTAGCTCAATGGCTAGGGTGCTAGCCACATACACCAGAGCTGGCGGGTTTGAACCTAGCCTGAGCCTCCCAAACAACGACACCTACAACAAAAAAATAGCGGATGTTGTGGCAGGTGCCTGTAGTACCAGCTACTTGGGAGGCTGAGGCAAGAGAATCACTTGGGAGATGGAGGTTGCTATGAGCTGTGATGCCACTGCACTCTACCCAGGGTGACATAGTGAGATTCTGTCTCAAAGAAAAAATAGTAACATATAATACAATTATAATCCCATGTGATGGGGCCCCATATGAGGAGGGTGGTGGGTTCAAACCCAGCCCTGGCCAAACTGCAACAAAAAAATAGCAGGGTGTTGTGGTGGGCACCTGTAGTCCCAGCTGCTTGGGAGGCTGAGGCAAGAGTATCGCATAAGCCCAAGCGTTAGAGGTTGCTGTGAGCCGTGTGAAGTCATGGCACTCTACCTGAGCATGGTACAGTGAGACTCTGTCTCTAAAAAAAAAAAGCTAAAAAAGAACTCCATCTCATTCACAATAGTTATAAAGAAAACAAAATACTTAGGAATATATTTAACCAAAGCAGTGAGAGATCTCTAGAAGGAGAAGAATAAAACTCTAATGGAATGAACTGAAGATGACACAAACAAAAAGACAGACAAACATTCCTTGCTTATGGATTGTCAGAATCAACATTGTTAAAATGTCCATACTGCCCAAAGTGACTTATAAATTCAATGCAATTCCCATTGAAAACCATTTTTTTAATTTCACAGACCTAGAAAAAAATTATGCTAAGCTTTATTGGGAACAGGAAAAGTGTCAGGGACCCGCCCCAGGGGCAGGGTCTGCTAAGGCCTGTGGAACTGGTAGCAACTGACTGAATAAATATAAAGTTAGAAATGAGGGCAAACAAAGAGACATGAGACAGAATAGAATAAAAGTTGGGAACTCAGCAGTCCATTGCCCATTTGTGGGATCCTGTCAATGGCACCAAATATTTCTTTCACTCTGCTTTTATTGGAGTCTATTTTCCCAGAGGGTAAGATGAGGGAGGGAACAAAGATGCCAGCAGTTTCTGAATTAGCATATCAGCTCTTATTGTTATTATTTAAGGGTTTGACCAGCCTTGAGAAATCTGAAATCTGAGCCTTGTATTGGGAGAGCCTCCTGCTTGAGATCACACACACACATTTCTAGGGAGGTGTTAAACTCCTCTAATTTCCTGTGCAGTAAAACGCCACCAGCATTAATCTCCTCTGAGGAATCGGTGGGAGGGAGGAATTTTCCTCCCATTACCACCACAGAGGATCTTCCTTTGTAATAAAAGATACAAGCTCTTCTGCCCATATCTCAGGGCTCGAGCTACTCTCTTGATCTCTGCCCCAGGCAAATGCAAATCTCCACAATGGGTATCTGCTTTGCCTGTTTCCTAGGCAGGAAATGACCCAGTTAATATATCTTCCTAGGTCTTTGTCATAGCCTCTTTTATGGCCATTTTTCCTCAGAGTGCTCAGAGAACCAGTAGGGGCCTACTTGTGTCCCCTTTGTCAGTTAGTTCAAGGAAACTTTTGATTTTATAAGGTGTATCCCCAGCAGTCTAGAATTTCAGAAAAGGCAGGAAGCTTGCTAGCAATGGCTAGCTTAAATGTAAACTAGCATACTTTTCTTTGTCCTGAGCCACTCAGCTTACTTTTTAATTTTCCTCCTTTTCTGGGCGTGCTTTCACTTGCCAAGAATGGGGTCTTTGGTCCCCATTCTTCCTGAAAAAAGACCCTAAATAGCCAAAGCAATCCTAAGCAAAAAGAAAAAATCTGGAAGCTTCACATTACTTGACTTCAAATTATACTACAAGGCTATGGTAATCCAAACAGCATGGTACTTATGTAAAAGTAGAGACATAGTCCAATGGAACAGAATAGAGAACCCAGAAATAAAACCATATAGCTATGACCAACTGATCTTCAACAAAGTAGACAACAACAAACACTGGTGAAAGGACATCCTATTCAATAAATGATGCTGGTAAAATTGGATAGTCACATGCAGAAAAATAAAACAGGACCCCTGTCTCTTGCCATATACAATAATTGGTTCAAGAGGGATTAAAGACTAAAATGTAAGGTATGCTTTGGGAAGCCAAGGATGGCGGATTGCCTGAGCTCATAGGTTCAAGATTAACCTGAGCCAGAGTAAGACCTTGTCTCTAAAAATAGCTGGACATTGTGGTGGGCACCCAAATAGTCCCAGCTACTTGGGAGGCTGAGACAAGAAAATCACTAGAGCCCAAAACTTCGAGGTTTCTATGAGCCATGATGCCATGGAACTCTATTGAGGGCAATAAAGTGAGACTATGTCTAAAAAAAATAATAAAATAAAAAAAAAATAAAAAGGAAGGTATTGAAACTATAAACATTCTAGAAGAAAACATAGGAAAAATGTCTCTACACTACACATTGGTCTAGGCAAAGAACTTATGAGTAAGACCTCAAACAAAAATAAATAAATGGGACTTAATTAAATTAAAAAGCTTCTTCACAGCAAAGAAACAATCAACAGAGTGAATAGACAATCTACAAAATGGGAGAAAATATTTGCGAACTATGCATCCAACAAAGGTCTAATATTTAGAATCTACAGGGAAATCAAACAAATTGGCAAGAAAAAAATAAACAACCCCACCAAAAACTGGGTAAAAGGCATGAACAGAAGTTTTTCAAAAAAGAATAAAGAAATGGCCTACAAAAATATTTAAAACTTCTCAGCATCACTAATCATCAGGGAAAAGTAAATTAAAACTACAATGAAATAGCATGTTACCCTATCAGATGGGCCATTATATTAAAAAAAAAAAAAAAAGTCAAAAAACAGCAGATCCTGGCATGAATGCAGAGAGATAGGAACACTTATCCACTGTTTCAGACTACAAACTAGTATGACCTCTAAGGAAAACAGTATGGAGATTCCTCAAGGAAATCCCACTACTGGGTATCTGAAAAGAAGTCATTTTGTTGAAAAGACATTTGTATCTGAATATTTATTAGAGTACACAATTGAAAAGATGTGGAACCATCCTAATTGTCCACCAATTCATGAAAGAATAAAGAAAACAAAGTATATATGATATTTACCATGGAGTACTGCTCAGGTATGAAAAGGGATGAAATGTCTTTTTCAGCAACTTGGATGGAACTAAAGACCTTTATCCTAAACTAAATATATCAGGAATGGAAAATCAAACACCATATGTTCTCACTAATAAGTAAGGACTAAACAATGTTACACACAAACGCGAAAAGATGTCAAGGACATTGGAAACCAAGAAGGGGGAGGATGGGAGGAGCAATGTGGATAAAAACTTACCTATTGGTTACAGTGAATATTGTTCTATGACCGACACACTAAACTGTCTGATTTAAGCAATGTACAAGGTTATCAATGTAGCAAAAACATCTGTATCCCCTTACTATTTTGACATTTTTAAGAAAGTGAAGTAGATGAGGCCTCTTAAATTCTGAGGCATTAAATTTTTTAAAAAGAAGAAAAAAGAATGACCTTGACTACTTCACATTTTACATAAAAAATCAGTTACAGGTGGATTTCATGTCTATATTTGAAAAGTAAAATAATTTTGAAATTATTGAAAATGATTTTTAGTGTATTGAAACCTCACTGTATGATAGATATAATAGTGGACAAATGTCATTGAACACTTCTCCAAAGAATGAACCCTGGTGACACTGTAAGCTTCAGGTGATTATGACATGTCAAGGTAGGTCCATCAGCTGTAACCGACGGACCACTGCGGGGAGGGACGGTGTTGGTAATGGGGAGGTTGTGCATGGGTGGGGAGAGGGGGCATAAGGGAAATCTCTGCACCTTCTTCCTGCTGAGTTTCACTGTGAACCAAAAATTGCCCAATATTAAAAATCTTTTTAAAAAAGAAAAACAATCAAGCTTTTAAAACAAAACATGGATGAGTATCTGTCATCTAGGAGCTATATTATAACTAAGTGGTTTGGGGAAACACCCACACCCACACAGAAAACGGCTTTTCAGTCAAGTGAGTGGATACGGAGAAAAGGCTTGTGTGTGAAAATATTATCTTAGCCGTGCTTTAAGTATTTCATTTTTCTGAGCACATGGATAACAAATAACTTAACCAAGAGGAGGTTAAAAGATCAGAGAGACCCACAAGGGGGTTCTGACTACCACACAGATTTCTGCAAAATTCTGCAGAAACTTAGGTTTACTTCCTTTCACCCCAAGGAGATGCAGGAAATCAAAATCCTCCTAAAAATTCCTCTTTTCTTGCAGTCAGTGCAAACTCTAGAATGTCTATGAAGGGGCTGTCAATGGCAATCCAGAGGAAGAGGGAAATCCAGAATTTGTCCCAAATCTTGGGCACCTAGGGCCCTTCACAAAGGCCTGATACAAGCCCGTTTTCTCTACCAGAGAACAGTGAGCGTATTGGGGAGATGGCCCATCCTGCCCCCTTCCCAGGTGGCTCACTTTCCGCGATGGACTTGGCAATGTCCTTCCTCCCCTCCCAGAGCTGCCAAACGCCCACAGCTGAGCTGGGTTGGTGGGTCCTGTGCTCTTGCCCCAGGCTGTGCCAAGAAATAAGACGAACAGCCCAGAAAGGGCCACCGCAAAAGTAGGCACCACGTGATGAAAGCTGGGCGAGGCTTGGAAGCCAGGGTATCACGTGCTTTCCTCCCCCAGCAAGACCCAGACCTTGGCTCCCACACCCACACCCACCCTCTCCTGCCCACCCTCCACCCGCGCCTCCCCCTTCCGCAGCCTCCACTTCCCCCTGCTGGAGGCTCTTGGGGATGACTCAGACCAGAGATATCACCTGGTCATCGTTTGGGGTCGTGGTCTGCCCTGGGTGATGGTGTACTCTGTGTATGTGTGTGGAGAGAGAGAGAGATCACAGATAAGGGGTTGGGGAAATCCTTGACCCAGGGTAATTAGCACGTCAATTGCATTTTCAGACCACAACTCTCTTACTAAGCCATTTGTAGATTCATCCTCCCAAGAGTTCTGATGAGGCCCCAGATGCAGCCCAGACATCTCCTGGCCTCTTTCAGATCCGTTGACCACGTTACCATATCTCTTAAATATTTCACAAAAGGGTCTGAATTCCCAAACAAAACTAGCCACCATCTCTTCCTTCCTAATGGCTGTGGGAAGGAAGAATGAGAGCAGTATTAGTAATATGATTTTAAAGGAATTTTCAAAAACAAACAAAAAACACCACCTATGGTACTATCCTCCCTAAAGTAAATAGTACAATCTTCATAATCACCATTTTTCTGCTAAATAAGGATTCAATTTCCCAGACTGTCAAGTTGTCTGAAAGTGCAAGTCTGGAATGTAACTAAATAATCTCTCAAATGTAATTATTATTCCCTGGAGAAATCGGGTTTAGAGCAAGAATCTCAGGGGGTTAACCACAGGAAGGTTATCCTCCATCAGAAAGAAGAATATTTTCTACCTTTTAGAGGAGCAGCTCTCAATCTTGTGAAGATGATTCCTTTCTAATGTCAAAATATTTCACATATCCCTCATGACACAATGACAAGAAAAGACTATGAATTCAGTAATGCTTTTCAATGAATTAGAATAGTGTTAATCATAAAAACCTCCGTATATAGCACATTTTAAAAACTGCAGGAGTTATAGTAGACTGAATTCCAACTACAGCAACTTTGTGGTGCAAATAGGGGATTTCTGACCCTTAAAGCAGTTCCATGGCTCCCAGGGCCTTTCTTGTTCCCATACCAAGCTAGAGGCATTAGAAGTGGCAATAAAAAGCAGACAGATATAAATTCCTAATGAAGAACTTTTAAAACTATAATGGGAGTAGGAGGTAGGGCATGTGTGGAACTAGAAGCCTTTCACCAGCTATCCTCAATTTTTGGTCTCTCCTAAATAGTGACTCATGAACTATTAATTAAATGTCCAACTCTGCCAGGTTGGAATAACAGGGCAAGGTTTCACCTTCAGGAACGATGTGATGGGTAAGACTTGGGTTCTCTGAGTATCATGATTTTTTTTTTTCTTTTTGAGACAGCCTCACTCTGTTGCCAAGGCTAGAGTGTAGTGGCATCAGCCTGGCTCACAGCCACCTCCAACTCCTGGGTTCAAGTGATCCCTCTGCTTCAGCATCCCAAGTAGTTGGAACTATAGGCACCCACCACAAGGCCCAGCTAATATTTTTATTTTTAGTAGAGACAGGGTCTTGCTCTTGCAAGGATCAGGCTGGTTCTGATCTCCTGACCTCAAGGGATCCTCCTTCCTGGGCCCCCCACAGGGATAGGATTACAGGCTTGAGCCACCATGCATAGCCTCTTGAAATATTTTAAAACCTGAAAACATTCACTGAGATAAAGAATCAATTCTTTCCATTTTAAGTCAGGAAAATGAAGGCTTGGGATATTATTTGAAGTCACTCACTTGAGGTCTTGCTCCGAATAGCTCTGGAGCCAGAATGAGCACTGCCTGCTCTACCCCATTGGCCAGAGTCCTTTCCATGATGTCTTGCTGTTCATACTTAGTCTTCAGGATAAGGAAGAAAAGCAAGGAGCTAGCAGCCAGTAATGGAGCATGAAGAGTATTTCCTTCTCTGCACAAAATGGAAATCCATAAACATAGCCCCTCATTCACTTCCTGTTTTTTTCCAATTGCAATCATTGCCTTATTACACCTTCTGTTTATCTCTCCACTTGCTCAGGGTAACTTTCCTGAAGGTAAATCCAAGGTGTCTCTCAATGGCTCAGAACCTCCCATGGCCTCCCATTGCACTTGGAATGGAAGCCAACTCTCACCATGGGCCTCAGGGTCCCCCGCCCCGCCACCCCCCCACCCCCACCCCTGGCCAGCATCTGTCTCCTGCCCAGCCTTACATACTAGCCCTCCTCTCACCCAAACGATGCAGACATTCCTATGGCTCTGCCTTCAATCCAAGATCTAGCTGTGAATAGATGGATGGCCTGTTGCCACTCACTGTGGGACCTTCAACAAGCCAGCTTCTTCACCAGTACAGTGGGCATGATAGGAGGACTCCCTCACAAGGCGGTTTAGCCCGTGTCCCCACTAGAGCAGCCACTCTTCAGATGACTCCATCGGTCCTTCTGACCATCGTCCGCAGCACCTGGTGTTCCCACCGGACACTCAGGAAGTACAGCTTAGTGAGTATCTTTCCATTTTCCAACCTGTTCTATCTTCCTTCCCTGCCCCCTTCTCTGCTCTCATTAATTTCCTGCTCTTAGCCTCCTTTGCCGTGTTTTGCTGATTCCTTGCAGTGAGAGTGAAGGTGCAGGAGGAAACAGCTGAGGAGATGATGCTTTGGCGCCAGCTCAGGCCTCTGTGTGGAGACAGTGCAGAAAATACATTGGAGTGTGAATATTAGAAAGGCTGTTCGGGTTTCTAGGCCATGTATCATTGGGCCAGTTACCAGGGTTGCAATTTGATGCCAAGTTCATCTCTCTCTCCTGTTGTCTTGCTTTCTCTGTCCTCACCCTTTGCATCCCTGTAAGCCCCTGAGGGGCCCTTCTCTCTCCCTCCATTTGGTTTCAAATGTTTTGCAGAACAAGGGCATTGTGAACACAAACACACACCCTTCAGTTGGGTCCAGTGATGTTCTTAGATAATTTTGTCCCTATTGGCCAACCATTTGCCATGAAAACACTCTCCACAAGTTAACAAGCTTCCTGAACCCTGCATGCATCAATGTAGAATGAATCAGGTCTGCTGACCCTCTGAGGCTCCATGAACTATCAGCCTTTGCTGGAAAAGCCCTTGTCCTAGACACCCTGAGCAAGTGTGTCCTTTCCTGGACCTGTCTGAATTCACTTAACAAGTCTCAGCTTCTTCATGGTGATATACTTAACACTGGTGAAAACATTTGATTAATATTTCAAGCAAAGGAATGAGAAGACAAGTCACCTTTGCTTCATCTCCAATGCACAAAGAACACAAAAATCCTGCCCCAGTCATGAGTTTCCAGCAAAATCCTAGTGTGTGTGGCTTTTCTTTTTATTATAACTTTTTTTATGTAACCAAGAGAATCTTGGCTCTTTTTACTGTGTTGGAGTTAATTAGAAAAAGAGAATAGGTGGCTGGAAATAGAAAAGGAAGTGAAGAAGGAGATCAGATGTTTTATGTATTTCCCTCCCACCCCCGTGACATTTGAAAAGAAAAAGAAGCTGAAGGAAAACAAACCCAGACTTCAGAAGTGTTTGTTAGAGTTACGGGACAGGAAACTAACTTCGTGTTTTTTACTCTGTGTCCCAGGGAGCTTGGCTGCCAGGGTCAAAAACTCCAGGTCAAACATACTGAGTTTTTGGACTAAGAACCAGAAATGGAAGTAAGGAAGGAGGGAGGGAAAGAGAGAGGCAGGGAAGAAAAGAGAAACAGCATCACTGAGGATGCAAATTAGTGCTACCTTCAAATAAAAGTAAATTACATCCATTCAATTGAAATTGTAGATGGTGCCTTAAAAGTTCCAAGCAAGCAAACTATGACAAATAGAAATTAATTGTACAAGACACAGAAGTCAATTAACCAGTTTCAGATGCAGGAGCTTACAACTACTATATTTCATAATGAAAATACTATAGTGTTACATTTTTTCCCTTATTGTTTTGTTGTTGTTGTTTGAGACAGATTCTCAAGCTGTCGCCCTGGATATGGTGCCGTGACATCATAGCTCACAGCAACCTCCAACTCTTTGACTCAAGCGATCCTCTTGCCTCAGTTTTTCTATTTTTACTAGAGACAGGGTCTTGTTTTTGCTCAGGCAGTCCACCTGCCTGGGCCTCCCAGAGTGCTAGGTTACAGGCGTGAGCCACCACACCTGGCCCCTTTCATCTTATTGTTTTCATGAAATATCAAGTTCCTTAGCCTCAGATTCTTCTCCCATAATTTGTTAGTTGATTTGTTTATTTAGCCACACTCAAAACTTACATGTAAAAACATGATACTGGCCATTTCTTACCAGCCACCTGACTGGGAACTTATTCCTCTACTAATTAAAGGTAAAGAAACAATCCCCTGAATTTTCTCATAATCACTTCCTTGTTTTTCTTTCTTATTTTGTCACAAACGTATATGGTTATTTGGAGCTGTAGATTGATAATTTATTGTCTAGATAGGTCTTATTTAATAAAAAGATCAAATTATTTAATGTGCATTACAATTAATGGAGGTTGGCTTCATTTCAGTTTTTAGCTATTATGGAAGACCTGCTGCAAATGTTTTTGGCCTTGACTTCCAAAATCTAAAAGTAGAGGTAGTCTTCCTTGTTGCAGAGAATAAGCATGCTAGAATTCTCTAAGTATTGCCAGCTTTTTATCCAAAGAATTTTGCAAATTTACACTCTCAACAGCAAGGACAACTTCCATTGTTCAAAACTCTAGTCAATACATAGTATGTGTCATATTTTTAAAATTTTCAGCATAATAAGCTTATGATTATAGCTCATGGATTAAATTTGCTTTTTCCAGATAACAAATGGGGTTGAATATCTATCATCTATGAGCACCTGTTTAAGTTATTTACCCATTTTTCTATGAGTAGTCTCCTTCTCCTTACTATTCTGTGTATATTCCAGGCACGATCCCTGTGTCAGTTATATGTGCAGTAAATATCTTTGTGGCCCTATTTGTGGCTTTTTTTTTTTTTTAAGGGAAACCACTCAGACTGCGTTCTCTCCCTCTTACTCCCCCAAAGGAAGAGAAGAACGATCATCAATGGCAAATGGCAATTGCACTAAAGCAACACCAAAAGCCGGCTTCACGCTCAGGAGAGAACGCTGCACCTCCTCCTCGTGGTTTCCGGTGCTCTACACATTCAGAGAGACTTCTCTAGTAACAAACTATAGAAATGATCCCTGAAAGTATAGTCTTTATTTGTGGCTTTTTTTAATACTGTGGTTTTGTTAATAAACAGAAGTTGTTTATTTTAATGTAGTCAAATCTATGTTTTTAGTTTTTGGTTAATAATTTCCCTTTTATTTCTAGCTGGCAATTTCTTATCAGGAATGCCTGTCAAATTTTGTCAAATCTTTCCCCATACCCATTAAGAAAACTTACTATTTATTCTCACTGAATTTATTATTTAATGACACGGCAAAGTCCATTGGCTAGTTTTCTAATATTAACCAATCTTTCATCCTTTGGATAAACTCAGTTATAATGCATTATTCTTTTAATATATTGCTTGATTTGTTTGCTAACAATTAGTGAGATTTTTGCATCTGTGTATTTGATTGACTTGCACCTGTAATATCCTTTATCATACAACCCTTGACAGATTTGGTAGCATAGCATAGCCCCAGTGCCATAGCTCACAACAACCTCAGACTCTCAGGCTCAAATGATTCTCTGCCTCAGCCTCCCAAGTAGCTGGGACTATAGGCACCTGCCACAATAACAACTGGCTATTTTTAGAGAAAGGGTCTCACTTAGCTCAGGTGATCTGCCTGCCTTGCCCTCCCAGAGTTCTGGGATTACAGGCATGAGCCACTGCACCTGGCCTATATGAGCTTCTTATTGGTCCCTCTCTTTTGATTTTCTGTGGGACTTAGTAAAAAATGTTTCCTTTGAATATTTAGAAAAACTCACTAGTGAAACCATTTTGTTTGGGGTTGGGTTTTTGTTCTCAAGTCAGATGTGGCAAAATGTTCATTTGGTAAATGTAGCCATTTGTTCCAAAGTTTTCATTTAATTTGTCTATTTGATATAAATTTTCAAAAATTTTGCCATAAAGTTGTTCATATGTTCTTATTTTTTTTAATACTGAAGCATCTATAGTTAGATAACATTTTATTTTTCGTATTGTGGGTTTTCTTTCCTTTTTTCTATATCAATGTCAGTCTGTTGGAAAATTTAACTTGTCCTTTGTTGAGCCTCTCCATTTTAAGTTTGTTTTTCTGTTTCACTCATTTCTGCTTTATCTTTATTATTTCTTTCATTATACTTTCTTTAGGTTAATTTTTTTCTCTCATCTTCTGAAGATGGAAACGAATCCCATTAATCGCCAGCCTTTCTTCTGTTCTTGTATGAACATTTAATGCTGTAAATTTCCCTCCAATTACTGTATTAACCACACTCTTTCAATTTTGAGATTTTTTTTCATATTTTATTATGAGTCATTTTTGACCCATAGTTTCATTAGAGTTGTAGTTAATTTTCAGTGTACGGTGGTTTTGTAGTTTATCTTTTGTTTTAATTTCTACCTTAATTTTACTTTTATCACAAAAGAAATATACGATTTTAATGCTTTGAATTTTTTATTGTCTACATGGTCTGTTTTTATAAATTTTGCATGTGTGCTTGTAAACAATTTATATTCATAAGTTCATGAGTATCTTGTTTTACATAAATCCATTTTGTTAAATCCCTTCATGTTTTCAATATTCTGAATCCTTGCCAGGCGTGGTGGCTCACGTCTGTAATCCTAGCACCCAGGGAGGCTGAGGAGGGCGCATCAGCTGAGCTCAGGAGTTTGAGATCAGCCTTAGCAAAGGCAAGACCCCCATTTCTACTAAAAATAGAGAAAAACTAGCTAAGCAGGGCATTCTGGTGGGTGCCTATAGTCCCAGCTACTTGGAAGGCTGAAGCAAGAGAATCGCTTGAGCCCAAGAGTTGGAGGTTGCTGTGAGCTGTGAGTCCACGGCACTCTACTGAGGAGTGACATAATGAGACTCTGTCTCAACAGAAAAAAAGAAATAAAGAAAGAAAATTCTGAATCCTTACTGATTATTACTGGTCTATTTATTCTAAAACCCATATATGGTTTTGGAAATACATTTATTATAACTAGAAGGAAATTTACTATTGAATTTGATTCATGGATTCACTATGGGACTCAAGTTAAAAATATGCATGTATCTTAATATATAAAATATTTTTTCAAATACTTCCCCATGCCCATTAAGAAAAATTTATGATTTATTCTCACTGAATTTATTATTTAAAAATATTGCAAAGTACATTGGTCATTTTTCTAATGTCAACCAATCTTTCATCCTTTGGATAAACTCAGTCAGTTACAATGTATTATTCTTTTAATACATTGCTTGATTTGTTTGCTTACATATATATATATATATATTTTTTTTTTTTTTTTTTTTTGCCTAAAGTAGTGATTTTCAACTGGTGTGCTACTGTACCCTGGTATGCACGAGAGGACCTTAGGTGTACCCCCAAATTTTTAATGATTGTTAATCAAATTATTTTCAAAAGAAGTTCAAAGCACAGTAAGTATATTCTTTTTTTACTCTTTTTTTATCAACATAACTTAAGTGTTTATTATGGAAGTTTAACTACAGGTTCAAGTGTGCCATGAGGTTAAAAAAAAAAAAAAGTTGAAAAACACTGACCTAATATTTAGTAAAAAGTCATTTTAATAAAAGTATACTCTTTCAATAATAAGTTGGGATAATTTTGCATAAGGGTGTTAGCAGAATTTGGAATGCTGCATATCTTCTTTTAGTTTGAGATGAGGGAACTGGAAGAGTCTTGGAAATGAAGAGCAGAAATGCTTTAGAGAACATCTATTCCAATTCCTCATTTTACAAAGACTTTAAAGCCCAAAGAAGGCCATTTGTTTTGTCCAGAGTAATATTACATGTTGCGTCAAGAACTCCGATGTCCTCATTTGCAGACAGTATTATCTCTTCCACAGTAAAATCTGAGCATTTGACAGTTTTGAGGACAAGCCAAGGGTGATTTTTTGCAGAAAGTGCAAATAAAATTAGCCTGGGGAAGGCAGAGCCTGGGGGTGGGGGGGTTAAATGTAAGTTTTTATTGCATTAAAAAGAAAACAAGCCTTTCATTTTTGTTGTTGATGAACAGATGAACTAATCAGAGCAGGCTCTAGAATGCAGGGTGAAGGGAAAACATCAGAAGTAAACTCTGAAGAAATTGTGCAGTTCCGTTGTACCTGGAAAACTAAGCCAGACTTAGTTTGTCATGGCAGACAAACAGGGCCAGAAAGCAGATAGAACTGTGGCTTGGTTGATATTCTTTTAACCACAAGAGTGAAGGTAGCCAGAAACCCAGCAGGAATCCAAGAGAGTTTTCAGAGCTAACTGCTCTTACCAGCACTGGCAGTTTCTTTAGCTAAAGGCTCCAGTTTATAGAAAAAAGTTCATAATGAGGATAGTCACACGCAAATGAAGGGAATAGGAATATGAGATGGGGCTCTTCAGGGTCTAGAGAGCTTTAGGAGGGGTTTGTACCACAGGCCAGAGAAAACATAATGTTATAACTGATACAAGAAGGAGATTTGTGTATAAAAGGACTAATTTGTGTCTACATATTTAACGACATTATAAGGACTTAGGCCAAAGTCAGTGAAAATAAAAAAATTACGTAATTATGCAGCCACATTATCTCACCTGGCCTATTCTCTTAGAAAGCAACCCCAGAAATCAGGAACCCAGAGCTGGGAAAGGTGAATCATGCTCTTTGGTCTCCTGTGTAAAGATTTAGAACAGTTTGGCACCTCACTGCTCTCACTGCTTCAGGCCTTTGTTCTGAAGAGGTGAACCTGTCAGATGAAAAAACAATACATGGAGGGATTCAGACACTTCTGAACATCTCCTATAAGCCAGGCAACATGCTAGGCATTGAGAATATTAAGATAACCACACTTCTGGGTCCTCGAAATGTTCATGGAAGCCATAGACTTTCTGGTCCTACGAGGAAGCCTTTTAGCTCCCTGGGCTAGTTTAACTCACCTTTCAAATCACAACAGAAATACCTACCCGGGTATATTTCATAGGATGAAAATGAGGATAAAAATGTGCAATAAATATTCAAACTTCATGGAGAATTGAGTGTGATTATTTTACTTATATATATATATACAGTATTGCATATATATATATATATATCAGCTAAGGCTGCTGGGCTTATTTCAAAACCTACTGTGAGTTAAAAATTTTTGTTTTGTAGATTTCTCTTTAGAAAAAGTAAAAATGAACATGAGCAAGGGCGTAAAGAGGAAAGAACTTGCCCGGCCCTGGGAGAATCAGTGGAAAGCAGAAAACAAAGGGAAAAGTGACAAAGAGGGTGACCAGTTACAGGAAAAGTCAGGTCTAGGGGACAGCTGGTCATGGAGCTTCTGGTTGCTTTGTGGTTCTCAAAATCTGGTGTCTGTTAAGAACAGCCAGGATTGATGGTCACAGTGAGGATCCTCAGGCTCCACCCACAGAGATTCTGATTGGTTTGGGATGTGGCTCTGGAATTTACATATTCGCCAGGGCTGCAGGTACTTTGAGGCAGATTTCAGGTGGGCCACCCTGTTGTTTAATGCTTAACTTCAGTGTAACCACAGAGCATGAGGAAATTCAGGGGGTAAGTGATCATTTTACAGTTTATTTAATCAATGGGGACAACAAAGCAGATGGTTCAAGCCCCAAAGTGCAGAGTTTGCTTTTTCTGTTTACTTAATCAGCTAATTACTCAATCTGTACTGGGGGAAACACAAATCAACCATTAATCTCCAAGAAGGTGTTAATCATTAATTTCAAAATTCTGGCTGTTACTTCATCTACCCCATCTCCAAGTCTCAAACCAGGGTTATGAAGTTAGCAGCATTTCCAGGTGTTCCCTCATTAATTACGGTTAAAATTTTCAAAGCACTCAGTTTCACAGACAACATAAGAAACAATTTTTTAAGGGAAAATGGGATTTCTTCTGTAATAATTTTTTGATCATTGAGAGATAGGAATAAATCAAGAAGAAAATATTCAAACCCTATTTTATTGTGAACCCAAAAAAATAGTATTGGCCAGTAACACCCTCAATTTAGAAGTTTTTATTTATGGAGAAATGTTCTCTCATATATGCATTAAATTCTTTGTATGTTAAAGTCACATTGTTTTCTTGGAAGCCTTCAAGCAATTTATTTTAATAGTTAGTGATAATAAGACTCAAATAAAATAGCTTCCAAGAAGTAAAAAATTAGAAGACATACTTCCAAGTCTCATGAAGCATTACCAGGTGAAATGAAACAGAACATTTTAAAATGATAAAAAAGAAATGCTGGCAAATGATGCTATCAACATGTTTGTTCAGAAGGCTGAACAATATGACTCAATATCTTTTGAATCCATCTGGTATACTTATGTGAATCACATAATGTACTGGGCAGTTTATTTTAAAAATGCAATAGTACAACAATGATGCCTTTTTAGAAAACTAGGAGGAGGGCAGAAAATTAGGGGCAGGGCATAATTCTCAGATGAACTAAAAAGACCATTACACATCTGAGTATATATTATAGGCAGATATTGCACCTGCATTTGGAAAATATTCCCAAACCGAGTACAGAAAAATCTCTAAAGCAAGATGAAAAAAGTATATATAGTGAAAAAAAAAACCTCATATTTGAATCTAAGATGCACAAAGAAATGGTTTCATATAAAATCATGTTACTCTAGAGAGATAAATAAATTCATTCATAGCAAGAGGACAAAAGATGAAAAATATACTTATTAGTGCTTTCTTTCTTGTATTGCAAAGTGAAGTAAAAGAGTAAGTAACACTTACTTCTTGTGATTTCAGGTAAGGTTAACACAATGTAGAGCTATGGGTGGATTGCAGATATGTGACAATTTTTAATTTATTTTATTGATACAATTTCTCATTCACTGAAAAGCAAATTACCTTTGGAAATTATTTAACTTCTACTCCGTTATCTCTGGCTCAATGAACTCAGCTGATATTTATAGGGTTAAAAATACTAAGGTTGTACCTACAATCTGGAATGAGCCAGAGGTCTGAGTCTCTTTCAGAAATACAGGTGCAGAACATGGCTCAGTCGCCTAAGCTGTCCTCAGTGTATAGCCCACTTGTCATGGGGAAGAATTGATTGGAGGTCAATAGCCTAACAAAAATTCATCACAACATCTGAAAACATCTATGGCACCTGCCTTACAAGTAAAACATAGTACACTAGTGTTGTCCTCTACACAGAGGACAGCTCAACATTTATATCACAGCCATATAACATAAAATACATCAGTGCAGATGGTGCATGACCAGCGGTGATGGGTAAGGGAAATTGTCACTTCACTGGGTTTTTTTAATCAATATTAAAGAGTTGGGAGTACGAGCCACTAATTTTTAATCAAGTATGTCTGATGATAAAATTTGTAAGTAATACTTCCCTCTCTGAAGTTTTTCCTCTGTTCTGGACCATTAATTGAATGATTTCAACCCATCATTCATGTCCTGCCGTACACAGCTAGCATCCCTCTTACATTGATGCCAATCTGCCGGCCAAATAGGTTCTAGAACATAAAACCTAACTGAGGAAATATGGATTGGTACAAGAGAAATTAAAAGAGAAAGATGAACCAGAAAAACATTCTATTGGAAAGTTTCAACCTGTGAGTTCTGCTTGTGGAGGGCAGATACCATCCAGGACTATACTAGGTAGCTAATAAAGGAGATGAAATGGTCCGTCAGCTGCTGGCCATATCCCAGGTTGCCCCTTAACTGCAGAGTGGCAAGGTCTGCCTGTCAAAACTTCGGGGGTGGTAGGAAATGATGAGTCAGGTGTGGTAAAGAACAGCTGGCCCTGCACTGGCCCTGCACTCACCTCCTCTCTGGCTTCAAGCCCACAAAAGCAGCATGAGAATAACGGGGTTCTTGTGCCACACTCAGTTTCCAGGCAGAGTACAGCTGAGAGTTTGCAAAGACAGGATGTTCAGGAATCACATCTGAGCATCGCTCTACCTTCATGTGCTCTCCTAAAATCAGGTACAGGCAGCCCCCGAGTTACATACATCTGACTTATGTAAGACTCACACTTACAAATGGAAGCTATTACAGGTAAATGTACCTGTTCCAAATTGCGTACAAGTGCAGCTTAAGAACAAACCTACAGAACCCATCTTGTTCGTAATCTGGGGGCTGCCTGTGACAAGGACCTTCAGCCACTCACAAAACATGGCTTGCGGGAACTCCTTCACGGAGAAGTAAGGAACACCTAGAAACTTTTGTCTCAAAGTAAAAAGAAGGGGTAATACGGCAGACCTCCTACACCCCCACTCTCTCTAAGGCAGGCACTGGTGGCCCAGCATGCTGCTTGTTAAAAGTGGGTTGTACCCCACAAAAGCATAAATGTATTCACGATCTATGTGTATATGACTTAATAAAAGGAAAAAAAATAGTGGGTGTGGCTGTAACCTCTGGGTGCTTCACACAGTTCTCCAAGTGGCCTTTGCCATTGACACCAGTGGAAAGCAGTTCACAGTCCCCGTTATGGCGGGACCCACACTGGCCTGTTGGGTGTGAAGGTCTGGATCTGCAGCCAGCCCCACTACCCACCCACCAAGGGACTTTGACGTGTCACTTGGCATGTTTGGGTTCAATCTTCCTTGTCAAGAAAGGAAAGTGCTTCTGATAGTCAATGTTCTAAAATGTGCTATGCAGTGCTCGTGGGAAACTATTATTTCCGTGAGTTTTAAACTATTTGATTTCTAGCAACATAATTAAAATGTAGACATTACCCACAAAGACTATGACTGTCCATTAGTGAGAAAGTTCCCTGAACTAGATATCCAATTATAAATGCCTGAAATGTCACATTGTCGTCTATGTAGAACCCTTCCTCCCATTCAATTTATTGCTATATTACTGACAAGTGGTAGAAATTAAGATGCTTGAGTCTTATGATTTGGGGGGGTTTCTGTGTTGGCATGATAAAATGCTAGAGTTTTTATTGTTCTGAATTAATAAATTTGACTGGGCACAAGTGAGTTGCCAACTTTTCGACTCTCGTTTTGCCCAGGAGACACACAAAATGGTTCTGCAATGCTCCCTCTCCCTCTCTCTCCTCCCCCACGCAAGGACACAGACCAGCAACCACTGCTATTTCATAGAACAAGGCATCGTTTTTTTTTGTCCAAAAGCAGACAATCCAATTCTCAGAGCCACCATGATATTTCCACATACTTCACGGAATAAGATCCATCTTTAAACCACATCTCAATGATAAACATACAGAAGAGACAAAATTTGTTGATAAAAATCAATTTCAGATATGACAGTCTGCACAACATGGAGAAAAAAAGAAAGTCAGAACCTGACTTAGTTCTTATTTCACTGTCGCTCAATATGGTGTTTGAAACTGTTTCCTTGGAAGGTGACAGACCATGATTTAAGGTTGCAAAAATGTGCATCATAGTAAGCATCTTGAGTAGCTCCAAACCAGAGTTCATAAAAACATGAGAGCATCTGTTTCCTTTTGAATTGGTTGTAGACACCTCTTTTAAATATGTTTCTGCTCCTAAAGTCACATGTTCCATAACGTTTCTCACCATCTGCAAAGCCTTGCACATGGTTGGCTTAGGTGACAGTGACTAGTAATGTGCTATGTGAATGTACATAGATGTGCTAATTATTAAAGAATACCCCCTACTCTAAGAGAATTAAATGATACACACAGCACATTACACTTGATTTTTCACTCTTCCTACTCAAACATTTAAGAAATAACATGATAATTAACGCAGTGCAACGTTAGCACCAACAGACAGATGGATAAATGGCACAGGTTAAAAAGCATTCTGGTATTTGATAGACGGAAGAGATGGCCGTTCAAGTGAGCAGAGAAGGATAATGACAAAATCTGATAAATGTCTTTTTATAAATTATTCAATCTCTCACTCCAGATGGGTAAAAAATGGCAAAATGTGAACCGTCCCTTCTGCACACACATTCCAACCAGCGGCTTCTTTTCATACCTTTCTTTGATCTTACGGCCACCTCTGGCAATGGCAATAGAACCTTCATTTTATCACAAACTAATCAACATCCACCTGCATCACATGGGTGAAAGATATCAGAACAAAATCCAGGAGGAGTTTGTCCAAGCAAGTATCAATGCTTACCACATCATATGGTTAACTTCGCAGAAATACCAGGTAATATCATCCCTGCCAGGTGCCAAGGCTTAAAACAGTCACTTTTATATCAAAGGTGATGTTTTATGGGGCAGACATTCGTAAACCATTACTAAACAGTGGTAATAACTGTATAACAGTGCTTAGTGATGGTTTACTGTCCTGGTCCTACCTTAACTGTTTTACTTTTGACTAATCAGTGCAAACTTATTCCACAGTCTAGTTGGTGACACAATACACACCATGTTTACCTTCCCACCTGGCTTTTTCCTTCCTTTCACCTCAACTCGAGTGCTCCATGTCAATCTTTGCAATAAATTAGTGCTACTACTGCTACTGTTTCTAGCTAACCTTTATCGAGAGCTGGCTATGTTCTTTCCCTATGTGCAGTCAGGAAGGTAGGACCACGTGCTTGGGCTAAATATGGAAGCAGCCATCATTGCCTTTCCCTGCCCTCAAGCCCAACTGAACAAAACTTCACCTGCATTCTGTTACAGCCTGAACATTGCTACTTTTGCTTATTCTTAAGCCCTATTACCAAAAGGGTAACGACATGTGCTTCTATTTGTCACTGATCTTGGTATGAATGAACAATCTGAAAGCAGGGCTAGGTGAAGTAAAGAGAGGAGGCTAGAAGAGAACCTAGTCAGCAGAGCAAGGGGAAGAATCAATAACGAATAACTTAACCACCGCATCATTTTGCCATAGCTCAAATGCGATCTTTTTTCATAACCCAAAGAGCCAAAGTGAGCACCCACACTATCTACTACCTGTAGAGGAACTGGACATTATTCCCCCTGTTTTACAGAGAAGGAAAACTGGAGCTCAGAAAGATTAGATGCTCTTCCAAAGGTCACATAGCCACAAAGCTGTAGATCGCAGCCCAAATCCAAAACTCAAGCCTGAGACTGTAGCACCACCCTTTCTATATCTCATAATATCGTTCTTAAATGTTCCTTTCTCTTGAAGTCGATTACAGTTTTTTTGTATCTTTGTGCTAACATGAACCCTTCTTTATGGATCTTGCTTCAAACCTAGACTCCCTAGAAAACTAGGCATGTGGAAGATATGTCTCCTTACATGAGATAATTCTTTAAAAAGGCAAGCGGGTGGTGGGTGTGGAATACTACATAAGAGACCCAAGTCTAGGTTCACCAGAGACACAGAATCAACTGGGTGTTTGCAGATAGAGATCTGTTTGAAGGAATTAGTTCTTACAATTATAGAGGCTCACAAGTCCATGATCTCTAGGGAAGACCGGTGGGTTGGAGATCCAGAGAATAGTTACTGCTGCTGTCTTGTGTCCAGGTTTCACAGGGCAGCGAGTTGGAAAATCATGCAGCTTTCCTCTGTTACAGGCTGTTTGGAGAATCCTCAGTCTTTGCTCTTCAGGCCTTCACCTGATTAGATGAGACTCACTCACAGGGTAACAACTGCTTTATACAAAGTCTACTGACTCAAATGTTAATCACATCTGAAAAACACCTTCACAGCAATTTCTAAGCAGGTGTTTGATTAAACATCTAGACACTACAGCCTAGCCAAGTTGGCATATACAATTAACCAGCTCAAGAAGTCTGTGTGTGTGTGTGTGTGTGTGTGTGTGTGTGTGTGTGTGTGTGCGCGCGCATGTGTGCGGTGTGCTCACATCAGGGGGCCAGAGGAATGGCTCCCCTGTTTATAAAACTCCCTACAGGAATCTGGGGTCATTGTGATGAGGGGAGCAAAACTTGTGGCCTCCCTAAGAACATATGGGTGATCAATGTATAATTCTCTCAGCTGCACTGTAGTTTTGAAAAATTGCCTAAGAAAATATTGGAAAAGCCTGTGGCTCAGAGGAGTAGGCGCCAGCCCCATATGCCGGAGGTGGCAAGTTCAAACCCAGCCCCGGCCAAAAACTAAAAAAAAAAAAAAAAAAGAAAAGAAAATTGGGTGCAATTCATGGCAAAGGCAGCAAATACACAACATGAGTGTGCAGCCGCCCTCTCTGCCTGAGACCACGACAGACATCGCTCATCAGCCAAGGCCCCTCATGCAGTGAGTTCTATGGAGCTCAGCCCCAAGAAGCCAGGCTTGGTTGGAATGGGAGTTAACATCTAATAGTATTCCCAACATTCCATGTAGCCCAGTACCACCACCAGGGCACCCCTAAACTCTTTACTGCACGGCCGGTGCCAGCAGCACTAAATGCTACGAAAACACTTCTCTGGCCTGGGCCTTCTTCAGCATCACTCCCACCTCCACCATCTGCTGTGCATGGTTGGAGACCGAGAAATGGAATTGCAGCCCAAAATGTGGGTGGGGAATTAACTGGGCTGGCTGGGATTTTTCCTCGCTCATCCTGGCACTCCTTCTGGCACACAGGAGGACAAAAATCTAAAGAAGATACTGAACCCTTGCCTCACTGCCCTCCCCCACACTGCCCCACTTTCATTCTATGCCTGCTCTTTGCCCCCGTCCTAGGTTTCCTAGCCACCTACACCATGAACGCCCTCTGTTAAAACTTTCAAACAAGCCAGGCCTGGTGGCTCACGCTGATAATCCTAGCACTCTGGGAGGCTGAGGCAGGTGGACTGCTTAAGCTTAGATGTTTGAGATAAGCCTGAGCAAAAGCAAGACCAGGTTTCTACTAAAAATAGAAAAACTACCTGGGTATGATGGCTGGCACCTGTAATCACAGCAGCAAAGGAGGCTGAGGCAAGGGGATCTCCTGAGCCCAAGAGTTTAAAGTTGTCCTGAGCTGTGATGCCACCGCACACCCCCAGGGCAATAGAGTGAGATTCTGTCTCAAAAACAAACAAAAAATAAAACAACTTTCAATCATGCCAGGAAGTTGCAATAATGTGGTGGACTATTAGGTTGGAAATGGCCCATCTGGGTAGGACAGTCATGAGGACCACTGCTGGCAAGGTCCAACCTCTGGAAGGCTGCATTTCCCCATGTCCCACCCGAAGGGAAAGGCAGTGGCCGTGGGATTCCTTTCATGGGGACAGTGCTATAGGGACCTGAGGTCCACTGAGAACAGGCAGGAGCTGTCAAGGTCCATTTTGGAAAACCGGGCCACCTTGTCTGGCCTCAACAGCAAACAGAGCAAAGGAGGTGCCTGGCTTTGCAGAGTGAACAGTCCCTCAAAAAGCAGAAAGTGGCTGTCTCGGACGGCATGAACATGACATTGAGGAACACAGAGCAGACCCCACTCTGGGAACAATTCTACTCCAGAGGAAAGAAGTGGCCTTTTGTGCTGACCTCACATGCCCTGCTGAGACAGAATACTAACCTTTCCTGCAGTGTCTAATGTCAGGCACTGCCCCATGTACTGTAGGGGTTTGGAGTATCCCTAGCCTCTATAAAATGGCAGGAGCCAGGGCCAGCTTCCTGTGCAGGTGACAGTGTAGTCACACAGGGCTCCACACTCAGAAGGACTCAGTGCTTGGTTTAATGTTCCTATTGTCATCCTGAAATTCTTAATAATGTGTTTTATGAGTGAAAGTCAATGTGACAATGGAGGTCATACTTTCATGATAAAATATGCCGTTCCTCCTCACCCTATTTGCATATACACACAAATGTAGCACTGCTCCTTGAGCAGAGAATTCCAGCGGCCCCGTATTGTATGATAGTTCAACAAGCCCTGAAGCCTCAAATACAAGGTGAGTGTGTGAGCACTGGAACTAACTCAGGTGGTGAGGGTGGGCGGAAGCCCAGGCTTTCTGTTAGAACTGTAACTTGCTTAGAAGACAGAAAAAGATAAGGGCAGTACCTGTGCCTCAAAGGAGTAGGGCTCCAGCCCTGTATGCCGAGGTGGCAGGTTCAAGCCCAGCCCTGGCCAAAAATAAATAAATAAATAGATAGATAATTGCATCTTAAGACATATAAACAGCCAAGAGCAGTATTATATTCTTTCTTGCTCTTATTACCTCCCTGCATATGCCAACAACTGCACTGAAAACGATGACAGCGAAGGAAAGTGAAAGATGGGGTGGCCCATCACTCCCTTTTCCTCTCTGTTCCTCCTGACTCATCCATGAGCAGAAAGTACAGCATGTTGGTAGAATAGGCGCCTACCAAGAAGTGAAATGAAACAATTCAGTGGGTGCATGAACATTTCCACTGTTCCAGTAAGAAATACATATGCATGTGCAAGCTATGAACTCAAATTGTACAGTTTTCTTGATTCCATGTAAGTTATATTTGCATTGAAAACAGGACTGTGGCTGGGCACAATGGCTCACACCTGGAATTCTACAACTCTGGGAAGCTGAGATGGGTGGATCACCTGAGCTCAGGAGTTCAAGACCAGCCTGAGCAAGAGTAAGACCTCATTCCTACAAAACCCAGAAAAACTAGCCCCAAGTTGTGATGGGTGCCTGTAGTCCCAGATACTCGGGAGGCTGAGGCAGGAGGATTGCTTGAGCCTGAGAGAATGAGATTGCTGTGACCTATGACTCCATGGCCCTCTACCCAGGGTGACAAAGTGAGACTTTGTCTCAAAAAAAAAAAAAAAAGAAAGAAAGAAAGAAAACTAAAACTACACAGTATTAAGATGAATGATAAGATTCATATTAACAATTTTCACCTCTAATTTTTCTTTACTTAGTAAAGAAATAGCAAATTAAAAGCACTGTGATAAGAGAGAAAAGAAGAAAAAGAGAAAAAATAAAAGAGCTTTATACTTCAGTAGCTTTAATGGCATTTTGCCCTGATTTTTGAACAAAGGACCCTCATTTCCAGTTGACACTGGACCCTATAAATCATGTAGTCAGCCTCGCCAGGAGCGCCCCTCATTTAAAAGTGTCAGGTGGAAAAAATCACTTCTGCCCCAGATGGCGTGAGTCTGCTCAAACAGAAAATGCTTTGGAAGCCGAGCATTTTAATCATGTGAACTCTGTAGGATTCAAGTGCTGTAGTAAGATGCTGAGACTTACAATCCTTTCCTGAATAGTTTGTGCCTTGCAAGTGTTTCCACCACAGGACAATGTGAGATTAGAGAAGGATGAGATATATTTCACAAATATGTATCCACATATCTTCCATACAAAGGGAAAATCATGAAAAGTGGAGGTTAGAAAGAAATTTCAGGCAGTTTCTCCAGCAAATCAATTTTAAGAAAAAGAAAACATAATAATTTATTTAAAATAATAAAAGAGGGGGGTGGAGACAGGATGGCTGACTGAAGCCAGCTTTCCACAGAGGCTCCTGTCCAGAAGGAGAGTAAAAGGACAGAAATTTATCAAGTAAGCAGGTGGATTAGAGCTGCACCAAGAGAGAAGGTTGAAGAACAGACATCAACCCTGCTGAGGTGAGCTGTGACCCCAAGGAAACAAACAAAAGGTACAAAATCCATCACCAAGCGGACGGGAGTCCCCTCCCCCATGAGAACGGCTCGGAGTACCCCATAAACAAATGAGAAGAGTTCTAAAGTCCTCCCATTGTACTCCACAGGACAGACCCTCTAAAAACTGGACCTACTTCCCCTACTAGGGTGCCATGGCACTCTCCTGCCAGGCAAAAAACTTTGTAAAACTGTATATATTCTCTACCTGCAATTCTGAGCTCCCAGCACTCCCCTCCACTCTCACTCTGAGGTCTGGAGGCCTGTCCCCCAGGAGTCCAGATTCATGGGTGATTTCTTGAGGGTTGTGGACAGGGCCTGGACTGCACCTGGTCAGTGCTAATTCTGTGGCCCGGGAGTGAAGAGAGGACAGTTGGCTGAGAGGGAACCACGCTGAAACAGCGGTACCCCGAGGCACAGAGCAGCAGCCATTTTTGCCAAAAATAGGGCTCACCCCTGGATATTCTGGAGTCATACCTTCTGTATCTCTGTCTCTCTGTCTGTCTCTCACCCCTGGCTTTCTTCAACCCAGAGGAGGCCAGGCATCTTCTCAGGTGACAACCACTGGCTAAACACAGGCCCTGTGAGTAAAGGGTTTTCCTGAGGCGGTACCGGCCTGGTGGAGCGCAGGTACTAGAAAACGCATGTGCAGTGCCTGCTGACTTCCAGGGTGGGGCTGACCCAGAGGACCTATTTACTGAGCCTAAGATGCACCCGGCCCCCAGGGGATCATCGGCCTAGACAAAGGATGGAAGGAGGCTAGAACTGACAGCTAACCATGTTGCAAATACAAACTACCAGGCAACAGCAAAGATAGGGCCTGAGGCACAGGTTCTGTGAACTCAAAATAACTTCTCTTTTGCAGGGGAATTTAGCAGGGACAGAAACAAATTCTGCAAAGTTGTTCAGTCAGCAGCATCAATCAGGGGCGGGGCTGGAATTGAGTGAACATCCTCCCCCACAGCCTCCATCAAGCACCCGAGGTTGTCAGGCCTCACCTCCGCCTGCTGGAGAGAGGCAGAGAGCAGCAGCCTGGCTGAGGACACATAGATGTCCTTGTGATTCACGCAGGTGCAAACTCCTGGAGTATCTGCTTACTGGAGGCAACTGAGTCACAGCCCTATGGGGTTATCATTGACTGGGGTTAACAGAGGTGCAAGGTGGGGAAGGAGGCATCAATCCTCCCAGACTAATCTATTTGTTGCATGGGTCCCCTGACCTCATGGAGCACAGGAACAAGTCATATTTGAGTTGTCAGCAGACCCCTGAGTTCTACTTGCCAGAGACCTTTTAAACTCTTCCACCTGAGACAGGTGCAGACTGAGACAATTGATTTGGACCTTTATAACTCAGCCAATCACCCGAGGTCTATCCAAGTGGTGCCCTGGGTGTGAGGTGGGAGGAAGATTTGATTTGCGTTTTACAATTGTTGCCTGTGGGGGGCAGGGTGACTTAATTGCTGGTATTTCTCCACAGCTGAGACTTCAACCCAGAGTATCTGTTTCACTAGGGTCAGACAGGGACACTTAGCCCCACCAAACGAAACTGGTCCACGGTTTCTCAGGCCATAGCACTGTATGGGTCCTTGGCAAAGCTCCAGGGGAAAGGTCAAATGGTGTAAAATAATCATGAGGTGGAATCAGCAGAAAAACTCTGGTAACATGAATAACCAGAATAGATCAACCACCCCAAGGAAAGATATGGCAGATGTAACTGAATATCCCATTCATAAACAGATAGCTGAGATGTCAAAAATCAAATTCAGAATTTGGATTGCAAACAAGATTACTAGAATGGAGGAAAATTTGGAATTAGAAATTCGAGGAAAAATTCAAAAGTTGTCTCAAGAATTCAACGGATTTAAAGACAAAACCACCAAAGATTTTGACACATTGAAGCAAGAATTTGCAGTCCTCCAAGGTCTGAAAAATACAGGAGAATCACTCAGTAACAGAGTGGACCAAGCAGAAGAAAGGATTTCTGACATTGAAGACAAAGCTTTTGAATGGTCCCAAACTCTCAAAGGGGAAGAGAAATGGAGAGCAAAAATAAATCATGTTCTCTGAGAGCTGTGGGATAATTCAAAAAAGGCTAATATCTGGCTCATTGGAATCCCTGAAAACAATGAAGTGGCTTCGCAAGGCACAGAGGCCCATTTCCATAAATTATGAAGGAGAATTTTCCAGACATGCCAAGAGATTCTGAAATTTAGATAGCAGACAGTTTCAGAACCCCAGCACGACTCAACCCAAATAAGACATCCCCTAGGCACATCATAATTAACTTTACTAAAGTTAATATGAAGGAGAAAATTCTGAAAGCAGCCAGAAGTAAGAAAAAAATTACCCACAAAGGGAAGAATATTAGAATGACTGCAGATCACTCTGCTGAAACTTTTCAAGCCAGAAGAGGGTGATCATTGACTTTTAATCTCCTAAAACAAATAACTTTCAACCCCGGTTTCTGTATCCAGCTAAACTGAGTTTCATTTATGATGGAGAAATTAAATACTTTAATGAGATTCACATATTAAAGAAATTTGCCATAACCAAACAAGCTCTTCAAGATATTCTCAGTCCGATCCTCCATAATGATCAGCCTAATCCTCTACCACAAAAGTAAGCTCACTCTGAAACTTTTGATCAAACTCCAACTTCCACAGTGGTGAAAAAATTAAATATGTCCACAGGACTTTCGAAAAACTCGATACCCAAAATATTTCCAGACTTATCAATATTCTCCATTAATGTGAATGGCTTAAACTGTCCTCTAAAGAGGCACAGTTTGGATGACTGGATACAAAAACTCAGGCCAGATTTTTGCTGCATACAAGAATCACATTTTACCTTAAAAGACAAATATAGACTCAGGGTGAAAGGATGGTCATTCATATTTGAGGCAAAAGGACATCGGAAAGAAGCAGGTGTTCCAATTCTCTTTGCAGATACAATAGGCTTTAAACAACAAAAATAAGGAAGGATAAGAATGGTTACTTCATATTTGTTAAGGGCAATACTCAATATGACAAGATTTCAATTATTAATATTTATGCACCCAACCAGAATGCACCTCAATTTATAAAAGAAACTCTAACAGACATGAGCAACTTGATTTCCTCCAGCTCCATAATAGTTGGAGATTTCAACACTCCTTTGGCAGTGTTGGATAGATTCTCCAATAAGAAGCTGAGCAAAGAAATTTCGGATTTAAAACTAACCATCCAACATTTGGATTTAGCAGACATCTACAGAACATTTCATCCCAACAAAACTGAATACATATACTTCTTATCACAAAATGAAACATACTCCAAAATTGATCACATTTTAGGTCACAAGTCTAACCTCAGTAATTATAAAGGAATAGAAATTATTCCTTGCATCTTCTCGGACAACCATGGAATAAAAGTTGAACTCTGTAACAACAGGAATCTGCATAATCATACAAAAGCATGAAAGTTAAATAACCTTATGCTCAATGATAGCTGGGTCATAGATGAGATTAAGAAGGAAATTGCAAAATTTGTGGAACAAAATGACAATGAAGACACGAATTATCAGAACCTCTGGGATACTGCAAAGGCAGGTTTAAGATGGAAATTTATAGCACTGCAAGCCCTCCTCAAGAGGACAGAAAAAGAAGAAGTTAACAACTTAGGTACATCTCAAGCAACTGGAAAAGGAAGAACATTCCAACCCCAAACCTAGTAGAAGAAAATAAATACCCAAAATTAGAGCAGAATTAAATGAAATTGAATACAAAAGAATTATACAACAGATCAATAAATCAAAAAGTTGGTTTTTTGAAAAGGTCAATAAAATAGATAAACATTTGGTTAACCTAACCAGGAAAAAAACAAGTAAAATCTCTCAGTTCATCAATCAGAAATGACAAAGATGAAATAACAATAGACTCCTCAGAAATTCAAAAAATTCCTAATGAATAAAACAAGAACCTTTATTCTCAGAAATATGAAAATCTGACCAATACTTGGAAGCACGTCACCCTTCAAGATAAGCCAGAATCAAGTGGAAATGTTGAACAGGCCTATATCAAGTTCTGAAATAGCATCAACCATACAAAATCTCCCTAAAAAGAAAAGCCTGGGACCAGATGACTTCATGTCAGAATTCTGCCAAACATTTAAAGTGGAACTAGCAAATATATTATTCAACCTGTTCCAAAGTATACAAAAAGAAGGAAGACTACCCAACACGTTCTATGAAGCAAACATCACCCTGATCCCCAAACCAGGAACAGACCCCCCCAAAAAAGGAAATTATAGACCAATATCACTAATGAATATGGATGCAAAAATACTCAACAAAATCCTAATAAACAGAATCCAGCAACACATCAAACAAATTATACATCATGACCAAATCAGTTTTATCCCAGAGTCTCAAGGCAGGATCAATATATGTTAATCTATAAAAATAATTCAGCACATAAACAAATTAAAAAACAAAGACCATATGATTCTCTCAATTGATGCAGAAAAAGCTTTTGATAATATCCAGCGTCCTTCATGATAAGAACACTTAAGAAAATGGGTATAGAAGGGACATTTCTTAAACTGATAGAGGTCATCTATAGCAAACCTACAGACAATATCATATTGAATGGAGTTAAATATTAATCATTTCCACTCATATCAGGAACCAGACAAGGTTGCCCATTGTCTCCATTGCTCTTTAACATTGTAATGGAAGTTTTAGGCATCGCAATTAGAAAAGAAAAGGCAATCAAGGGTATCCATATAGGGTCAGAAGAGATCAAACTTTCACTCTTTACAGATGATATGATTGTATAACTGGAAAACACCAGGGATTCTACTACAAAACTCTTAGAAGTAATCAAGGAATACAGCAGCATCTCAGGTTACAAAATCAACATTCATAAATCGGTAGCCTCTATATACCAATAATAGTCAAGCTGAAAATACTACTGTGAATGGGACACTATCCCATTCACAGTAATGCCAAAAAGATGAAATATTTGGGAGTTTATCTAACAAAGGACATGAAAGATATCTATAAAGATAACTATGAAACTCCAAGAAAAGAAATAGCTGAAAATGTTAACAAATGGAAAAACATACCATGCTCATGGCTGGGAAGAATCAACATTGTTAAAATGTCCATACTACCCAAAGCAATATACAGTTTCAATGAAATCCCTATCAAAGCTCCACTGTCATACTTTAAAGATCTTGAAAAAATAATACTTAGTTTTATATGGAATCAGAAAAAACCTCAAATAGCCAAGACACTACTCAGAAATAAAAACAAAGCAGGAGGAATCATGCTACCAGACCTCAGACAATACTATAAATCAATAGTTATCAAAACAGCATGGTACTGGCACAAAAACAGAGAAGTAGATGTGTGGAACAGAATAGAGAACCAAGAGATGAATCCAGCTACCTACCATTATTTGATCTTTGACAAGCCAATTAAAAACATTCAGTGGGGGAAAAGATGGTACTGTGTGAGCTGGCTGGCAACCTGTAGAAGACTGAAACTGGACCCACACCTTTCACCATTAACTAAGATAGACTCTCACTGTATTAAAGATTTAAATGTAAGGCATGAAACTATAAAGAAAAGACTGCAGGGAAAGCTCTTGAAGAAATCGGTGTGGTCAAATATTTTATGAGGAGGACCCACCACCTCCCCGCCCTGGGCAATTGAAGCAGCTTCAAAAATACACTACTGGGACCTGATCAAACTAAAAAGCTTCCGCACAGCCAAGAACACAGTAAGTAAAGCTAGCAGACAGCCCTCAAAATGGGAGAAGATATTTGCAGGTTATGTCTCCGACAACGGTTTAATAACCAGAAATCACAGAGAACTCAAACATATAAGCAAGAAAAGAACAAGTGATCCCATCACTCAGCAAGGGACTTGAAGAGAAACTTCTCTGAAGAAGACAGGCACATGGCCTACGGACATATGAAAAAATGCTCATCATCCTTAATCATCAGAGAAATGCAAATCAAAACTACTTTGAGATATCATCGAACTCCAGTAAGATTAACCCTTATCACAAAATCCCAAGACCAGAGATGTTGGCATGGATGAGGAGAAAAGCTAACACTTCTAAACTGCCGGTGGGAATGCAAATTAATACATTCCTTTTGAAAGATGTTTGTAGAACACTTAGAGATCTAAGAATATATCAGCCATTCAATCCTGTAATTCCTCTACTAGGTATATACCCAGAAGACCAAAAATCACATTATAACAAAGTATTTGTACCAGAATGTTTATTGCAGCCCAATTCACAATTGCTAAGTCATGGAAAAGGCCCAAGTGCCCATCGATCCACGAATGGATTAATAAATTGTGGTATATGTACACCATGGAATACTTTTCAGCCTTAAAGAAACATGGAGACTTTACCTCTTTCATGTTTACATGGATGGAGCTGGAACTTATTCTTCTTAGTAAATTATCTCAAGATGAAGGAAAAAGTATCCAATGTACTCAGCCCTACTATGAAGCTAATTCATGGCTTTCATGTGAAAGCTATAACCCAGTTATAACCTAAGAATATGGGGAAGAGGGAGAGGGAGGGGAGGGAGGGGGAGGATGAGCAGAGGGAGGGTGATTGGTGGGATTACACCTATAGTGCATCTTACAAGTGTACATGTGAAACTTACTAAATGTAGAATATAAATGTCTTAACACAATAACGAAGAAAATGCCAGGAAGGCTATGCTAACCAGTGTGATGAAAATATGTCAAATGGTCTATAAAACCAGTGTATTGTCCCCATGACCACCGCATTAATGTACACAGCTATGATTTAATAATTAAAAAGTAAATAATAAATAAATAAATAATAAAAATAAATAAACAAAAAATAAAATAATAAAAGAGGCCAGCATGGTGGCTCACACCTGTAATCCTGGCACTCTGGGAGGCTGAAATAGGTGGATCACTTAAGCTCAGGGTTTGAGACTAGCTTGAGGAAGATTGAGACCCTGTCTCTAATGAAAATAGAAAAACTAGCCAGGCAAGTGCCTGTAGTCCCCGCTACCCGAGAGGCAGAGGCAAGAGGATTGCTTTAGACCAGAAGTTTGACCAGCCTGGATAACACAGTGAGACCCCAACTCTACAAAATATAAGAAGAAAACTTCTCTGGGCGGGAGGGCACATGGCTGTAATCCCAGAGTCAGAGGGCTGAGGTTGGAGGATTGTTTGAGCTCAGAAATTGAGCTTACACATAACTAAGATCATGCCTCTCACTCTAGCCTAGGCAACAGTGAGAACTGTCTCTAAAATAAATAAGTAAATGAATAAACAAATAAATTTCTAATTCCAAGCTAAGTAATGTCTTCCTATGCATCATGTATGTATGCTTTGTATATTGACTTTGAATTATATTTTTTGAAAGAGATGAAAAAACTTGTATATATACTGTATTTTCTATTTTATCATACTTAGAAAAATATATAAAATCACTTTTTATAATGACAAATAAATAGTTATATAAATAAATATTTAGGCAATTTAATCCCAGGATTCCCAAAACAAAGTCACTTAGCATATTAATTAGCATTACATGTTTATTTCCAGACTCACACATTGTATAAATACTCCAGAAATAATGAATATGCTGTTTTTATTTTACCATATATAAATTGCTTCTCAGTTATGTCATATAGCAAAAATGGAAGCCCTGAGCCTAAGAGAAAATTGTTTTAATATTCTACTGACCTCGATTCTTTTCTTCTGTGTTTGAAATTTGCAATGATATGCCCTTCTGAAGTGTGAAACTAAGACCACGATCCCGTTTCTCCATGTGCCCCAGATCACTGTCTGAGGAAACACCAAAGGACGTCCCTGGAGAAAGGACAGAGTCTATGCTGCTGGAGGAGCCCCGAGCACACGGTGGTAGGATTTGCCTTCCTCCTTCCTCAGTGGTGACTCTTACCATCGCTGAGTCTGCTTGTCAGCAAACACCAGGCAAGAATGACATTGTCCCTGAGGTTCTCAGTGCAAATCCACAGCTGGTGTCCCTCTGGGTGGTTTTGTGCTCCTGCTTTCTGTTCAGATATTGGAGGACTGAGCTGGCTCTGCTTTGTCCCCAAGCTCAACCATGGCGTGGCCTATGGATGTGCAGCCCCTCCTGCAAATCGAAGTGTGCGACCCTGGTTGCCTGCATGCTGTGGTCACTGAATGACTAAGTTTTCACAACAAAGAATGGAACTGGACCACTCCTGGTATCAAAAGAAGAACAATCCAACAGAGGGCTGCCAATGACGGGAAGGGGCGTTCCTCAAGCCAGGGTAGGGCCTGGGCAGAAAGGATGTGGATGGCAGAGTTGTCTTGGTTTTGACTTCAATGGGAAGACCACGAGGTGAAAAGAAAGATGAACATTTGTTTGCTCACTCACACAACATGCACCCAGCCCTTGTTCGTGCCCGGAGGAGCTGCACAAGGAGCTGGCGTGTGAAGGGGCCACAGAGTAGGTCTCCTGCAATTGTGCTGGCCTCCAAGTTACAGCTGTGCTTCTCAACCCACCTGCAAAATCAGTTGTTTGCAGAGCTTTTAAAAAATACCTTTGCTGAGTACTGTCCTGAGAGATTTTTATTTTACCCACCTAGGTCAGACCCAGAGCTTCCTAGATGATTTTAATGTGCAGCCAGCACTGATAACTCCTGAGGCAAAGCACAGACAGTACTGGGGTGAGCTGGAACAGGAACTGAGGAGTGAACAAATCCTGGCCCTTTTAAGGTATTTGCGTGCTAATTTTCTTTGGGCTTTACCGTAATGCTTAATGAAAGTCTACCTCAGCTATGCTTATAGAAAGTAAGGAAAAGAAAGGCATGTCTGCCTATGCTCAGGGTACCATTTTAAAGGGAGGGAGCCTAACAAACCCTGGTCCTTTCCTGGTGGTCATGAAAGGGTGATGACCTTAAGCAGAAGGTAAACATCAGGGGCCAGCATCAGGGCCAAGACTAAACACACCTGTTCCCCTTAGAAAGTCTCCTCTCAGGAATGTAACACCATCTTCTTTTGAGCATTTTTATTGTCATTTAAAGGAACTAGAAACAAATTCTTTACATGGTGCATTTAAGGACTTAAGAGAACATGACAAAAAGCCTCTCTCTTTCACCCTCAGTAACCCCTCTGTCCACATCCCACACTCCAACACTCACCATCAGGGCCCTGTGTGTGGCACAGCTCTCTACTGGGGCATAGTTAACCACCCCCAGAGCAGGCTTCCCAGGAGGAAGGAGGCCAGCCAAGACAGTCATTTCCTCCCCTGCAGAACTGATGCCCACTCCTGTGCATCCCCCTTCAATCGCAGAACTCTGACGCTTTAGTAAATCAGTCCCAAACTTTTTGTCATCAGGGACCAGTTCCATTAAAGATAATTTTATACTTTTTCCATGGATTGGGGTTGGGGGAATGAGGGAGTGGCATGGTTTGGGAACAATTCAAGAGCATTACATCTTTAGGCGTTAGATTCTCATAAGGAGTGTAACCTAGACCCCTCACATGTGCAGTTTACAGGAGGGTTCTCATTTCTGTGAGAATCTAATGCTGACTCTGATAAGACGGGGAGCTCAGGTGGTGATGCCAGGGACAGGGAGCCACTGTAAATACAGGTAGCCACTCACCTCCTGGAAATCAGAAAAAAGCAGGTGTTGCAATTCTATTTGCAGGTATAATAGGCTTTAAACTAACAAAAGTAAGGAAGGAGAAGAATGGTCACTTCATATTTGTAAGGATAATACTCAATATGATGAGATTTCAATTATTAATATTTATGCACCCAACCAAAATGCAGCTCAAGTTATAAGAGAAACTCTAACAGACGTGAGCAACTTGAATTCCTCCAGCTCCCTAATAGTCAGAGATTTCAACACTCCTTTGGCAGTGTCGTATAGATCCTCCAATAAGAAGCTGAGCAAAGAAATTTTAGATATAAACCTAACCATCCAACATTTGGATTTAGCAGATATCTACAGAACATTTCATCCCAACAAAACTGAATACACATACTTCTCATCAGCCCACGGAACATATTCCAAAATAGATCACATCTTAGGCCACAAGTCTAACCTCAGTAAATTTAAAAGAATAGAAATTATTCCTTGCATCCTCTCAGACCAGTGCTTCAACTGTCTGGACATTCAGTGAACTCATGCACTTTGCACCTCTGCCTTTTTTGTGGGCTTTGTCCTCCGCCTTGAAAGCTCCTCGATCTTTAGAACTAGCCAGGTGTGATGTCTGTGAAGTGTCTCTGACCGGCCTGGTGTCTCTCTCTGTCTTGAGTCCTTTATGCTCGTAGCCTCACACTTCCTCAAAAATGTAATTAAACTTCCTTATGTCTTGCTATTTTTTATGTATGTAATTTCACCCCAACTAGACCATTAACTCACTGAGGATAAAGACAAAATATCATGATTTTTCAGGGCCCTATGTAGTCCTCTGCACAAGGGCACTCAATAAATACTTAGTGAATGGAGTGATTACTTTTGTTCTTTCTATGAGTATCTTAACCAAATTGTATTCCTTTCTAGTTTTTCTTACAGGATGGGATAGGCTACATGTAAGAGGCTTACAGGAGATGGGAATATTATTTAGCTGTCTTGAAACTTTCAGTGAAAGAGATTGTCAAAGATCATGACTTGTCATCATATTCTGGACTGCCCTAAATATTCTACAATGGAAAGAATGGAGGAGGCACTTCAAGTAGCCATCAGTGACAACAGAGGATTTGTCTCACCCACACTAAGGCTATAATCCGAGAGGCCCAGTGAAGGTTCTCTCTCCCTTGGATTCTTCTATTCTTGCATATATCTAATTAGTACAAGGGCTTGATGAATTTTAGTTTATATTAGTTGACATGAGAGTAAGGGGAATGGGGAGATGATGGTCAAAGATTACAAAATCTGTTAGACAGGAGAAATAGATTTTTTTCTTTTTTTCAGTTGTATTGCATAGCATGGTGAACATAGTTAATAATTATGTATAGTTCATTTCAAAATGTAAGAGAGTATCAAATGTGTTCATGGCAAAAATGTTAAGTATTTGAGGTAATGGATCTGTTAACTAGTTTAATTTAGCTATTCCACATGGTATCCATAAATTATAATGTCACTTTATACCCTAATTGATTTATACAATTATAAATTGTCAGTTTACAATTAAAAAAGAGAATTACTTGATGAATGTCCAGATAAACAATAAAGCAATGAATCAAGAATACTTACAAGGGTATATGTGAAACTTGGTAAACGGTCTGTGAAGCTAGTGAATGATGCCCCATGAATATATCAATGTACGCAGCTATGATTTAATTTAAAAAAATACTTTTAATGAAACACAGTTATGTAAACAACAATTCCTATATGTCTAAAGTTGCTATTGGATGTTAGCTATGTTGAATTATTTCCTGAATAATAATTATCATTTAAAAATAAGGCCAGGCATAGTGATGCATACCCATAGTCCCAACTACTTGAGAAACTAAGGTAGAAGAATTGTTTGAACGCAGGAGTTCAAGGCCAGCCTGAGCAACAGAGAAAGACCCTGTCTCTTCAAAAATGAATAAATTAGGCTCAGTGCCCATGGGTCAGTGTTTAGGGCATTGGCCACATACACTGGGGCTGGCGGGTTTGAACCTGGCCTGGGCCTGCTAAATAATGACAACTAATACCTCAACAAAAAAAAATAGCCAGGTGTTGTGGCAGGCGCCTGTAGTCCCAGCTAGTTGGGAGGCTGAGGCAAGAGAATTGCTTAAGTCCAAAAGTTGCAGGTTGCTGTGAGCTGTGACACAACAGCACTCTACCAAAGGCAACATACTGAGACTCTGTCTCAAAAAGGAAAAAAAAAGAATAATTAAGTTAAAATAAAGTGAATATTTAAAGCAATACATATTTTTTAAAATACCGTACCTCTAATAAACAGTGCAAGTATGAAAGACATACTGAAGTTTGAAAAAGTAAACAAAACAAATTAATTTTAATATGTTTTGTGTTATGTAGATGTATATTTTATATTTGGAATGTGTCTACAGAGTTTTGAGTTTAGCACACTGCTGAAAAATTTAATGAAAATTCTGAATGTTAAGGGATTCATTAATTCATTGAATACTTATATTTAGTGCTATGTTCCAAGAACCATTCTAAATGTAGATATAAATATAGCCCATCCAAGAGCTCCTTTCTAATTGTAGCTAAGGAGGTGTGACGAGGATGACATATGTCTCAGTGTCATGGCTACAAAGCAAATTTATGGACTGATGTAACTACTATGGGAAATGGGCAATGAATTCTGCAGACCAGTTCCATCTAATATTAAATTTAAAACTGTTATGTGGCTTCAAAATGATTTCAAACACTTGCATAGTTTGCTCACCCAGGTGATAGATGTTTTGCTGTGATGTGAACCTGGAGTGAACTCCCTTCTTTAATCATTGGGAAAAAAGAAGAAGATCTTTGCATGGCAATAAACCGCGATTTGTGAAAGCACACTCTGATCATTTTCCTTTAACCATAAGAAACAAACTGTAAGGTATTCTTTACATACCTACTGTTGCCCCACACCATTCACAGAAGCCTGTGTTAGTGGTACTTTGGGAAATCAAAGACTATGAGGCAAGTCCACACTGGGTGCTGATGTGGGCAGGAATCATCTGAGGACAGACGTAGAACAGAAGTAGAGAATTCCACAAGGGCACTGGAATGTGAGGTGGCTGGCAGAAATACAAGCCCCAGCAGACTGGACTTCGGTTTCCTTCATCAATGGAATGAAGGGCCAAATTTATGCTATTTGAATTTTATATAGGATATTAGGGCTCTCCAGACACCGAACTTCTGGAGTGAATTGTACTAAACAGTTAAGGAAGAAATAGTACCAATCTTTCACACATTCGTTCAGGAAACAGAGGAAGAGGAAACACTTCCCAGTTAGTTCTATGACACCAGCATTACACTAATACTAAAACCAGACAAAGACATTAAAGTAAAATTCCATGCAAAAATCCCTTACAGATTTGAACATATAAAACATATCCAACAAAATATAGAAAGGATAATACCTCATGACTATTGGGTGTAGCCCAAAAAGGCACTTGAAATTTAATTATATTTCACAATATTAATGGAGAAGAAAAACTATGGAATTGCCTCAGCCAAGACAGAAAAGAAATTTGACAAAATTCAGTACCCACTTATGCATGATAAATACTCTTAGCAAACTAGTATTAGAGGAAACTTTTTTGACCAGATACAGCCTATAATGCTAACCTCATACTTAATGGTGAATGACTGTTTTCTTACTAATATCGGTAACAAGGCAATAATGCCTCTCATCACTTCTTTTCAATACTGTACTGAAGGTACTAGTCCATACAACAAGGAAATTTAAAAAGGCGTAAAAATTAGAAAGGAAGGTATAAAACTGTTTTCTTTGTAGACTACATAATCAACTACACAGAAGATTCTAAAGATTTACAAAAGAAACCTACTAGAACTATTAAGCAAATACAAAAAATACAAGGGATTCCAGGTAACTATACAAAATTAATTGCATTTTTATATACTCACAACAATCATACATTTAAATTTGAATTGGTACCATTTGCAATATCAAAAAGGATTTCAGGATAAATTAAACACAATATGTTTGATGTACACTGAAAACTATAAGATGTTGCTAAAGGAAATTAAAGAAGATTGAAACTAATGATGAGGGAGAGAATGTTCATGGACAGAAGAACCGTGTCATTCTTCTAAATTGATCTAATTTAATGCATTGCAATCAAAATCCCTGCAGTCCATTTTGTAGAAATTGACAAACCAATCTTAATATGTATATGAAAAAGCAAAGGACCTAGAATGGTCAAAACATCATTGAAAAAGGATAGTGTTCGTTGGAGCACTTCTATGAACTGATTTCAAGACTTTCTTTGAATCTACATTAGATAAAAGTGTGATACTGATCTTTATGTGTCCATTCAGCTATGTTTCAGAACATAGAGAAATAAATCCAATCAAATTGTTGTAGAACAATGGGATGACTGCTCAATGACCATAGAAACCAAAATGATAGCATCAGTTTATGAGAAAAGAAAGGCTTCAGCTGGACGCCCATAGCTCGGTTGTAAGAGTGCCAGCCGCGTGCAATCGGGGTAGCCAGTTCCAACCTGGCCAGGGCCTTCTAAACAAAACAAACAAACAAAAAAAGACAGGCTTTATTGTGAGGCTAAGGAGATGGAAAGGCATTGCTCAACCTACCTCCCTAGGTTGGGGTCTGAGACAAGTTTTTTTTTTTTTTTTATTAAATCATAGCTGTGTACATTGATATGATCATGGGACATCATACATTCTTCCATTCAATCCTGTAATTCTGGCATATACCAAGAAGACCAAAAATCACATCATAACAAAGATATTTGTACCAGAATGTTTATTGCAGCCCTATTCATAATTGCTAAATCATGGAAAAAGCCCAAGTGCCCATGGATCCACGAATGGTTTAATAAATTGTGGTATATGTACACCATGGAATGTTATGCAGCCTTAAAGACTGAGACAAGTTTTGAAAGGTCAAAGGGCAAGGTTAAGTATTAGGCATGCTGGCTTAGGATGGTCTGATTGGAGAACTTCAAATTCAGTCATTCATGGTAAACTATGGTGAGGAGGATTTTAGCCCCAGATTTTCTCCGCCAACAGACTCCTCACTTCTGATGGGGTTCTGGCATTCATGTTTGGATCATATCCTGGTCTTCTTGATTCCACAGAGAAGAAATGGTCCCAGGTATTATTACAGGTCAAAGCTTTCTTTATTGCACATGCTCAGACTACATGTAATAGTTTTGTGGAGTCCCACAAAACATTGTGTTAGCAACAGAGTAGGTTTGGGCTGGTCCTGAGGCTCTAATACATGGCAAAATGAATTTTGACAAAGTCGCCAGGGTAATTCAATGGAGACAGGCAGACTGGAACAACTGGAAATTCATAAGGATACAAAACGAACCTCTGCTCTTACCACACCCTATAAAGAATAATTCCTGTGAACTATAACAAAGACCTATAATTATAAAACTTCCAGATGACAAGTTAGAAAATCTATCTCGTAGCCTTGCGCTTGGCAAAGAGTTCTTAAGTAGGACAAAGAAGGCATGAACTGTGTAGAAGTAAATAAATGGACAAACTGCACCAAAAGTAAAAACTTTAGCTCTTCAAAAGGCACTTTTAATAAAATGAAAAGTCAAGCCACAGACTGGTGGGAAAACATCCCAAAACACACAACTAATAAGGAACATGCTATAAAACACAATAAAGAACTCAAATACACAAAGGACTCTTAGATAACAATTCAAGCCATCTCATTAATGGGCAAAATATTTGAACAGATGCTTCACCAAACAAATTAGAACCAGGAGGCTGGACATAGTAGTGTCTGAGGGAGGCCAAGGCAGAGAAACTCTTGAGTCCAGGAGTTGCCTGAGCAACACAGGAAAACCTCATCTGTACAAAAAACAAAGAAATTAGCTGGACAGGGTGGCACAGGCCTGTTAGTCCTAGCTACTCAGGGGACTGAGCCTGGAGGATAATTGAACCCAGGAGTTTCAGCCTGTGACAGTGCGCTCTAACCAAGGCGACAGAGGAAGACCAACCTCTACTAATTAATTAATTAATTAATTAAAATAAGAAAAAAAACACAAGGAAATACCATTACAATTGCTAAAATTAAGAAAGTTGACAATATCAAGTGCTGACAAAAATACAGTGACTGAACTCCCAAAAACCGCTGGAGGAAATACACATTGTACCCTGTCAGGCTGCCTCCCAGAGAGGCAGTTTCTTCTCTGCGGTTTCTTCCAAAGCCATTCCGTACAGGGGTCAGGAGTTCAGGTGGTCAGTGCCTGTCCCGGGACACCGTTTCAGTCCGACTGGCTCCTTTCACCACCTGACAGAGATGGCCACCTTTGAAGCCCCCCATCCTTTGAGTTTCCCTTTCTTTTTCATACGTCCCCTAAAAAATAAATTCTGTTTCATTTCCCACTTGAACTGTTGTCCCATCCCCAAACAGAGCACTGGGAGCCCAGCGTCTGGGCCAGCGCCAGGCACAGGAGGCCGCAGGTCCCCCAGCTGTCTCCGCACCCCCCGCTCCTCTGTCCCCGACGCCCTAGGCGGCAGATCCGCCTGGCCCGTGGCTGTCTCCGCGTCTTCTCTCCCCTCCGGTGGAGTCCCACAAAACAGCGGTGGGGTGGAAGCCGCCAAGGTGGTTGCGGGTCCACAGGCGCTCCGGTCAGAGTCGATCCCAGCCCCGCCGGCCGACGCCACGCGCCCAACCTGCCGCTCGCTGGGGCGCTGGGCGCTGCGGGGACGTGGGGTGCCGGCGTGGAGGTCGGCAACTGCAGGCGGGGAGCAGCGGGTGGGGAGGCACGCTTGGCTGTCCGCCTCGGCGGGGGCGGGAAGAGCGGGCGGGCCGGGGCTCAGCGGCTGCAGCGCCTGGGGGACCAGCACAGAAGCTCGTGGCCGGAGGTGCGGGGCAGGCCTTCTCTCAACTGGAAGGAAGCCCTGGCGGTCCGCGGCGGCCACAGACGCTGGCCTGGTCCGGTGGTTGCCCGGTTTTGCTGTGCTGTGCACCTGCGCTTTCTTCTAGCCCGGTCCCTCCTGGGGACAGAGTTCGCAGGATGTGGACGACCTATGGATCATCCCCTCAGCAAACTGATCGGCTAGGAGTGCACAGACAGTGTCTTCATCACTGCAGTCTTCCTCATGATTGGTTTCTCTAAGAAGTCGGTTATGTCTGCTCCGATTTTGTGTTCTCCTTGTCATGTTCCCTCCCAATAAGATTATCGGGCTTCAGGTGCGCTTCTCCCAGATCCTAATCTCCGAGATGTTAGTTGGGTATTGTAGGTCTGATTTTATAGGTGCAGGAAGGTAAATGCCCGCACTCTCCATCTTTAAAACTTTGCCCATCTGAGGAGTGAAGAAATTGGTATCTTACTGTGGTTTATTTGAATTTAAATTAAGCATCTATTTCCGTTTCCTACAGGGCGTTTGCATTCCTTTTTCTGTAAACTGACTATTCATCTTTGCCTGGCTTTAAGAAAATTGAAGAAAAATAAAAGACAAAGAGGGGATCTTGAAACCTGCAAAAGAAAATAAAGATATCATGTATAAGCAAGTTCCAAAAAGGCCAGCAGCAGATTTCTCAGGAGGAAACTTACAGGCCAAGAGTGGGATATATCTAAGTGCTGAAAGAAAAAAACTACCAAATGATACTTTACCTGGTAAAGCTGTCAGAAATGAAGGAGTAATAAAGACTTTCCCAAACAAAGTCTGAGGTAGTTCAGACTACCTTGCTCTGACTCCTGGGCTAGAGTGAGCCTGAGGTAGTTTACAAGATATGCTGAAGGGAGTTCTTCATATCTGCCAAGGTCCCTTACGTTTTTTTATGCCCATGTGTACCCATTGTTTAACTCTCACCTATATCACACACCTGTCAGAATGCCCACTATTAAAAAGTCAAAAAATAATAGATTCTAGTATGTATTCAAAGCGAAAGGAATGCTTATATACTGTTAGTAAGACTGCAAATCAGTAACACCTCTAAGGAAAACAGTGTGGAGAATCCTCAAAGAAATAAATGTAGACCTACCATTGGATCCAGCAATCCCACACCGCTGGGTATCTACCCAAAGGAAAAGAAGTCATTTTATAAAAAAGACTCTGCACTTGAATGTCCATCACAGTACAATCCAACATAGCCCCTCAGTGCTAAGCACTTGCAGCCTCAGCCCCCCCTACACAACAGAAGAGAACTTGCCTGGTGGCACCGTCAGTCCAGCCCGCAGGCTGAGGTCAGCACCCTTGGCGACCCTGAGGCGTAGCGGGGAGAACTAGGTCCCGCCGCTGGCGGGAGAGCTGCAGCTACCACGTTCTCACCATGGGCGGTCCCGCGAGAGCTTCCAGTGTTCTCTGCGCTCCGCCCCCTGTGAACACAGTGCTGGGACGTGCTCCTGCCCTGCGCGTGCGGAATTGTGCTCAACGGCTTTCTCCGCCTTACTTGGTAGGAGATGGGAGCCCTGAGGCTCCGGTGACGTTGTTGACTGACCAGGTGGGCTTCCTGGATTGAGCATAGACTCCAAGGAGGTGAGGAGGCGGTGGAAACCCAAGAGGCCAGGCTATACAATGGCTTCTGCAGTGAAGAAAATTTGGGGGTTGGAGAGTTAGAAGATCTAGGAGTCCCCAGGGAGACTCCACTCCCTGTGTCTTCTCCAGTCCCTATTGTTGCGTCCACAAAAACATCTTAGAAAAATCCAGGAAGCGGCCTTTGCTGGTGAGGCAAAGAAAGTGGAGCAGATCCTTTCCTCCATGAAAAAATGGTGTAAATGATACAGAAAAGAAGAACAGGTACTAGGAAAGGAGAGGCTGAGGCCGTGGCTGGGCTAGCTGGGAGGTGGGGTGCGGGGTATCCCCCTTCCCGGGCCAGTCGTCCCTCCTGTCTCCCCCCATTCCCAGGCCAGCCTCCCTCCTGTCACCCCCGATTCCCCGGCCAGCCTCCCTCCTTTCTCCCCCCATTCCTGGGCCAGCCCTCCCTCCTGTCCCCTAGGGGACTGGGATTTCCTCTCTCCCCAGGCACCTGGGACAGGGAAACCTTGGAGGGTTTTTTTATGAGCAACAACACAAAAACAAAACAAGCAGGTTTACAATCCACGCATCATTCCCCTTCTAGAGATTTTATTGACAATTGTAAAATGATATCTCTAACACAATTAAGTATATGCAGGTTTTTTTTTTTGTATTATTTATTCTTTTGTTTGTTCTTCTGTTTGAGACAGTCTCACTTTGTCACCCTGGGGTTGAGTACTGGGGCAATATAGTTCTCAGCAACTTCAAACTCCTGGGCTCTAGCAATCCTCTTCCCTCAGCCTCCTGAGTAGCTGGGACTACAGGTGCCTGCAAGAATGCCCTGCTATTTTTAGAGATGGAGTCTCGCACTTGCTTAGGCTGGCCTCCAACTCCTGAGTTCAAGTGATCCACCTGCCTCTGCTCCCGGAGTGCTAGGATTACAGGCATGAGCCATCGCACCTGGCTTGCAATGTTTTACTTTTAATGTACACGCTTCAAAACACTATATTATAGAAAGATGAATAAAGAGAGAAATAATTTGGCCCAACTTCTGGGCTAAAACTTCTTCAGATAAAATTCAGTATCCATGTTATATCCATTTATGGCTGTGTATATAAAAACTCTTTACTGGCCTTATAAGGAAACTGAAGTGGGAAGATGGTTTCATGTTTATAAGTAGGAAGATTTGCGTTTCTCAAAATGCGAACTTGTTTCTTTTACATAGACTAAATAAAAACCCAAAGTTTTAAAACTTTTGAGTTACAGTTGTGAAGTCAATGAGAAAATTTTTGTAATGAAGTGAACAAATAGATGCGCTTCTAGATATCAAAATAGATTATGCACTCCCACAAATTAATCGTTTATTAACAGAGAAAAAAGATAAGTGAATGGGACAGAATAGAAAATGCAGAAACACCCAGATATATGTAAAAATTTAGAATTTGTTAATGATGACATTTCATATTTGTAGGAAAAGATGAATTATTGGTAAACGAAATGCCTATTAACTGTTTAGAGAAAACCTAGATTTTTATATCACAAAAATATGTTCTTGATGGAATATAGATTAAATTTTTTTTTTTTTTTTTTTTTTTTTTTTTGGAGCAGAGGCTTTATTCGACATCCTTTTTGGTACAGAATCTACTTAGCTGTATCAGGCTACAAAGTCATTCCAGGTCTAATTTTCCCATTTGCAAAATGGGGAGATAACATTTTCTTGAGTTTATATGTGCCACTGCTGAACTGACATTACAGTGATATGGATATTACACCAAAATCTTGAGGACAATTTTGTGATGTCTGGTAACTGAGGGGAACTAAAGATCTTAGTAGGACAGCAGGTTCTGAACTTTAACATGGCTGTTGGTCATAGTCCATATCAATGAGTAATGGAATTGTCATCAACTCATTTTGCAAGGCCTTTCCATTCATATTCAAACACTATTATTATGGGTATTGTTATGGGACTGACTGACACCCCCCCCCAATTTATATGTTAAAGTTTTTTTTTTTTTTCCCTTCTTACAAGGATTTAATCCAGCTGTAAGTCTAAAAGACACTTTTAAAGAGACTAATTTCAAAGCTTTAAATACGTAGTACACATTAATACAAAGAGGTAGACATTCAAGTGTGAAAATCCAAGTAATAAGTCCTCAAATCATCTGATTAATGAGCAAAAAGCAAGTTTACCCTACACTTATCTAGTACATCATGCAATACTAACTTCTGATTCCAGATTGCATGACTGCATGTCAGTCGGGATGATCTTCCACTCCAGAGCTTTTAATTGCTTCTTTTAGATTAAAAATTTTCAACATACAAAATGAGAAATGTACCAGAAGAAAACACAAATGCCGGGTGGCGCTTGTGGCTCAAGGAGTAGGGTGCCAGTCCCATATGCTGCCGACCAAAAAAAAAAAAAAACACAAATGCCTATTTATACAGGTACATTTTTACAGTGACAAAGACCTTCCTAAGGATGATGTCAAAAGCATTTCAAAAGTTGTTTTAGCAAGATAAAATGAAAACATCCCGTGTGTAGAAAGAATTATTAAAAGAAAAGCCAACATCATTGCAAAATTCTTACAATGATATTTATACACAATATATATCAGATAAAAACACATTTTTTACAGAGAAGTCTTTGGAATTGGTAAGACAAGAGATATAAAATTGGGCAAAGTACTTTTTTGCAGTTCTACAAGTGATGTATGCACATAGAAAAAAAATTGTTCCTGGTTAGAGAAATAATTTAAATTAAAAGGAGTAGAACTGTTTTCTCTCCACAGAGTTTGTGAGGATAAAGAGCAGTGGCATTGGGACTATTGCTTCAAGTTTAAGGTGTCGATAACTTTCCAAATAGATAATTTGGTAGCCAGCACCACATTAAAAAAAAAAAAATATATATATATATATATATATATATATATCCTTTACTCAACAGTTCAATTGTACTAAAATATTTTTAATAACTAATTAATGACACATACAATTTGTTTTTGTCAGCACTCCTTAAAATAGCAATGTATAAGAATCCGTATAGTTGATTTTGTAGCTAAATTTCAGTGCATCCATAGGATGGAATAATAGGTAAACACCAAAGGGGGAAATAGATACAATATGATGTTGGTATGTGACAGTGTACTTTTGTATATCCAGTGAGAAAAGATCAATTTGATTATAGATAGACACAGACTGGTCTGCTGTTAACTGAAAATATGTATAAAATGGGATAAAACTTTGTTACTTCCAGTCGTTTGTATTATAAGTGATTTTTTTCTTTTCTTTATGTGATTTCTGCAATGAACATGTATAAAACATCCATTAAAAGTTTATTATTTATGAAATAATCCTTGGGGAGAGCAGGAATGTGATCTTGCACAAATAAAAATAATTTCTTTGTATTTAAATTTGTTTTTCTTATAGGCATAGCCTCTTCATGAGTAAAGAGAATCTTTTTTATCTGTGCATGTAGATTTTATTACGTACACATTTTATTACAGACATATGTTTTTATTACATACAGATTTATTAGATATATGTGAGCAATTATAGAGTAATCGTTTTAGTTTGTATCCTTAGGAAAATAAAAAGTAGCAAGTACAAATGATTATTAGTATTGCAAAAGTATTGCTTTACTTTCTCGGACTTTTCTTTTAAAATAGGGTGGCGCCTTTGGCTCAGTGAATAGGGCGCTGGCCCCGTATACCGAGGGTGGCAGGTTCAAACCCAGTCCCGGCCGAACTGCAACGAAAAAATAGGGCATTGTGGAGGGAACCTGTAGTCCCAGCTGCTCCGGAGGCTGAGGCAGGAGAATCCCGGAAGCCCGAGAGCTGGAGGTTGCTGTGAGTCCAGTGACGTCACGGCACTCTACTGAGGGCAGTGAGACTCTGTCTCTACCAAAAAAATAAAAAATAAATAAAAATATTGAACTATCAACTGTATTTATTCCTTCAATCCACTTATTCTTCAAATATAACTTGAATACCTATTATGTAGCAGACATGTCCTGCTTATGTCTCAGGACCCCTCCATTCTTAGAAATAGTCTTGTTTACCTGCCTAGCCTGAGAAAGTTGAAAGATTTAAAATCACAATGGTAGGACTTAATCTCAATTGAAGTCTTTCCTCCCTCCTTTCAAACAAAAGCATTTCTGAGTGTAGAAAATTATAAAAAAAAAATTAACTGCCCTTTTGAAAAGGTATAACATCTTAAATGCTAATAATCACTGAAAAATATCGGATTGGACATATATTCTGTACATCTAACTATTGAATAAAATAAGTCTTACCTATTCATTTGAATGCTGAGTTTGCTTTAGCTTGAAGATTTATTTATTTATTTATTTATTTATTCATTCATTTTGGGGGAGGGGTTGTGTGTTTTTGTGTTTGTTTGTTTTTTGAGATGGGGTCTTGCTATTCCTCAAGCTGGTCTCAAACTCCTGAGCTCAGGCAGTCCATCCAGCTCAGCCTCCCAGAAAGCTAGGATTACAGGTGTGAGCCACCACACCCACTGGCTTAAAGTTTTTTGAAAACTAAAGAAAGAATTACTTTGTTTTAAAAATTTGTTGTTTTTGTTGTTTCAACCATCTGACCCCACACAACTTCTAAGAACTAAGAGTTCTTAGAAACTAAAAGTTCTTATTTAAATGCTGGTCATATATCTAGATCTTCCAAAGACCTTTTTTATGTATCACATTTCACTTGATGTAAAGCACCAAGGGATTATGTGATTCCCTATTATTTTTGGTACCAATAAAAGGATTTTTGAATGCTGCCTGTAACCATTGTAAGAAATCATGAATTTTAATGTCACAGATGTTAAAATGTGAGAAAATGAGCATCTGACAATCACTGAAATAATATTATCTCTTAATTTTTAAAACCTACTGCTAGGGCGGTGCCTGTGGCTCAAGGAGTAGGGCGCCGGTCCCATATGCCGGAGGTGGCGGGTTCAAACCCAGCCCCGGCCAAAAATCACAAAAAAAAAAAAAAAAACCTACTGCTAGGAGCTACAATTATATCATTTTATTTCAAATATTTTCTTTTTAAGTAGTAGTCACTGTAGTTAAGTAGTAGTAACAGTAATTCTTATAACATCTAATGATTATTGAGCTGGTTTTTTTGTGCTTGGAATTGCCCTAAACATTTCACTTAAAGTGTTCTCTTTTTAAGTAATAGTAACGGTTGTTAAATAGTAGTAACAGTAATTCTTACAATATCTAACAATTATTAAGCTTTCATTTGCTCTTGGAACTGCTTTAAATACTTTGCATAGATTTTCACTTAAGTATCCCGATGGTGTCCTGTGAGATGGCTACTATTTCATCACCATTTTATAAAGGAAGAAGTTGAGGCACAGAAAGGGTACGCCATAGCTAATAAGTGACAGAGCTTAAAGTAGGGATTTAAGCTGAAATTAAACTGCATCCAGAGGTCGAGCTCTTTCCATTCAAATAGGCTTCTCCCAAATAATGTAGTGAGCCATAAGAGCTAATAAATAACGTATCTTCTTCACAAGAAAATTACTTTGAATAATAACATGCTGTTTAATGTTTACAACTGCATGAATCATTGTTTGTTTTGAGGTAGTGCACTATAGTTTTCTAAAAATTCTCTGACTTTCATAGGACTGCTCTCCATCTGGCCTGTACTAAAGGCCATTTAGCAGTGGTGATTCTCCTGCTGGAAAGATGGTGCCAACTTCACATCTGTGACGGAGAAAAGACGACACCTGTGATGAAGGTATGTAATAACTATTTCAGCATGAGGTGGATTTGATTAAAATACATAGACCCAAAATGAATTTATCTCATTTAAATATAATTGGTTGGTGAAACCTGTGGAATGTTTATTCGAATTCCTAGAATTTGTGATCTTTCATGGCCTAATGCCAACAGGCTGTACATTGCCAGGAAAGGGGATGTACTGTTTCTCTACTGGAATACGGTGCTGATCCCAACCTTCAGGTTATCTACAGCAACATTGCCCTCCACTATGCTGTCTATAAGGAAAATGTGTTGCTAGTACAAAAACTGCTTTCATACCATGCAAATATTGAAATAAAAAACAAAGTACAGGTTAACCAACTTCATTTTCAAAATATTTGAAATGCATTTGTTTTAATATTGACATATATGTAAGGGTCAGTGGTTCATATTGGAAGCTCAAACATTGCACAGTAACTGAGATAATGCCAGGAAGGCTATCTTAACCATTGTGATGAAAATGTGCCAAATGGTCTATGAAGCGAGTGTATGATACCCCCTGATCATATCAGTGTATACAGTTATGATTTAATAAAAAAATAAAAACATTGCATGAATGAAAATATTTTGGAATGACTTAATTGTCTAAGATTTTTCTTAAAATATCATTATTTTTAATGAGACATTAGAGGGTACAGTTTTCTTTTATGCATTTATGGTAAATATTTGTGAAATCACTGAATTTGCTGAAGGTGAATTTTTTTTGCTAAGTATTTTTTCCTCACCCAAGTATTTTTTTCCTAATTAGTATAAAACAACACGGTAAAGCAAAATTTGTCCACAAAATAGACTTTATCTTAGAAGTCTATTTTATACAAATCTAAAGCATTTTATAATGAATGGAAATCCTGCTGCTGTAGACACCTCTCTTAAAATTAATTTATATGAAAAAGATTTAATTCTCAGGGGCAAGGCTTAACAGTGATGAATAGAAAGGGAAAGGAGAACATCAAAAGTCTGCAGACCAATTGAGAAATTATGTAATGGAGGGGAAATACCAAGAAGAGGGGGTTTTTTGGTCTTGGTTGGTTGGTTGGTTGGTTGGTTGTTTTTTGTTTTTTTTTTTCCAGCTTCTATGTTGAGGCAAGGTGATCTTCAGTTTTGATGATAATAATTCTCAGTTTAGAAAAGAGAATTAATGAGCTGTAAACTTGCCTAGAGTCAGTTTTAGGAGGACTCTGAGGAAAACATATTGCCTGTGAACAAGTGGTGATGAAGTAGGAAATACTTCAGAGAGGGAAGAACAAAGAATTAGCTGACTTATTATCCTATTCTCACAAAAACAGCCATTTGCTAAGAGTGTGAACTCTGCTGTCCAATCTAGAATGTCTTGATGGGAAGATATTATAAATAGCAAAATCAAGTTCTGTTTGAGTGTATTAGTCCCTGTTTGATTCCCAACCAAGAAAATCAGATGGAATTTTCAGTAAATGACTCTCTCTTTCCTATTTTGTCAGATCCCTAATTGACAAAAGGGATTGATTGGCCATGTGGATAACAGATGAGATTGATGTCTCCTGTATAAGTTTTCAGCTAGAACTGTGCATCACAGTGATCTGGGGAAATTTTTAAAAAGTCTATAAGTCTAGGCCCTTCCAGGAAGATTTTGATTTAGTAAATGTAATAAATCATGGAATGTATATTTAAAAATATTTCCTCAGAGGTGACATGTCTCAAAAACATCAGAAATCACTAGATCAGTTGGGATTTGATAGGGACTACTTCCTTCAAATCTCTCCTTTCCAATAATATTAGCCTGAGATTTATCTTCCTCTGTGCTTGGAAAGGTAAAAGGAATATTTTTGGCGATCTTAATCACCTTACAGAAAATAATGCCTTGCTTTTTTAAATCATAAATCATTTACTGCTATTAAGAGGGTCTTTAGAAATTTCTTTATGCGCGGTTTTTCAATAAGCAGGGGTGCACACTTTCAGGATCTCGTGACTGTTGTGATTCGGGTGATAGCTCAATAAATGTTAATGTAAGCAGAATTTTCTTAATTAGAAGAGTAGCAAATCCTGACCTGTTTTTTACTTGAAGCTGTGTGATGAACTGTCTCAATATGTCTGTCAAGTTTACAGAGCTTTAGCATAATCAGGATGGCAGTTTTGTTGTTGTTGCTGTTGTTGTTTTTTGTTTTTGGCTGAAACTGGGTTTGAATCTGCCACCTCTGGTATATGGGGCCAGTGCCCTACTCTTTTGAGCCACAGGCGCTGCCCAGGATGGCAGTTTTAAACACTGAAAATAATGAAGTTAATAGGAATACAGCTAAGAATTCTTTTGATAATTTAGTTTCTGCAATCCTATGAACTGATTATGTATTTGGTTAACAATTTGGGAAAATTAAATATAAATAGATTAGAAATGAATAAATGTAAAATTTCTTTTTTTTTATTAAAACATAGCTGTGTACATTAGTGCAATCAAGGGGTACAATGTGCTGGTTTCACATAAAATCCGAAATATTTTCATCAAACTGTTTAGTATAGCCTTCATGGCATTTTCTTAGTTATTGTATGAAGACTTTTTTTTTTATTAAATCATAACTATGTATATTAATGTGATCATGGGACACCATACACTAGTTTCATAGACTATTTGATATATTTTCATCACACTGGTTAACATAGGCTTCCTGGCATTTTCTTAGTTATTGTGCTAAGACATTTACACTCCACATTTACTAAGTTTCACATATACCCTTGTAAGATGCACCACAGGTGTAATCCCATCAGTCCCCGTCCCTCTGCCCACGTCCCCTCTCCCTCCCCATCCTTTGTCCCTTCCCCCTATTCTTAGGTTGTAACTGAGTTACAGCTGTCATGTATGAAGACATTCGTATTCTGCATTTAGTAAGTTTTGCCTGTACCCATTCTAAGATGCACTGTAGGTGTGGCCCCACCAATTACCCTCACTCCACTCCACCCTCCCATCTTTCATCCCCACCCTAGGCCCTTTCTTACTATTCTTTTGCTGTACTTGGGTTATAGCCTTCATATAAAAGCTATAATATAGCTTCATAGTAGGGCTGAGTACATTGGATACATTTTCTTCCTTTCTTGAGATACTTTGCTAAGAAGAATATATTCCAGCTCCATCCATGTAAACATGAATGAGGTAAAGTCTCCATCTTTCTTTAAGGGTGCATAATATTCCATGGTATACACATACCACAATTTATTAATCCATTCATGGGTCGATGGGCACTTGGGCTTCTTCCATGACTTAGCAATTATGAATTGGGCTGCAATAAACATTCTGGTACAATTGTCTTTGTTATATTGTGATTTTTGGTCTTCTGGGTATATACCTAGTAAAGGAATTATAGGATCGAATGGCAGGTCTATTTTTAGATCTCTAAGTGTTCTCCAAACATCCTTCCAAAAGGAACGTATTAGTGTGCATTCCCACCAGCAGTGTAGAAGTGTTCCCTTTTCTCCACATCCACGCCAATGTCTCTGGTTTGGAGAGTTTGTTATGTGGGCTAATCTTACTGGAGTTAGGTGATATCTCAAAGTAGTTTTGATTTGCATTTCTCTGATGATTAAGGATAATGAGCATTTTTTCATGTGTCTGTAGGCCATGCACCTGTATTCTTTAGAGAAGTTTTGCTTCAAGTCCTTTGCCCAGGCTAAGATGTGATCACTTGGTCTCTTCTTGCTAATACGTTTGAGTTCTCTGTGGATTCTGGTTATTAAACCTTTGTCGGAGGTATAACCTGCAAATATTTTCTCCCCTTCTTAGGGATGTCTGCTTGCTATGCTTACTATGTTCTTGGCTGTGTAGAAGCATTTTAGTTTGATCAGGTCCCAGAAGTGTATTTTTGAAGCTGCTTCAATTGCCTGGGGAGTCCTCCTCTTAAAATATTCACCTAGGCGGACAACTTCAAGAGTTTTTGCTGCTCTTTCTTTGAGTATTTTTATAGTTTCATGTCTTAAGTTTAAATTTTTTTATCCAGTGAGAGTCTCTCTTAGTTAATGGTGAAAGGTGTGGGTCCAGTTTCAGTCTTCTGCAGGTTGCCAGCCAGTTCACCCAGCAACATTTGTTAAATAGGGCATCTTTTCCCCACTGAATGTTTTTAATTGGCTTATCAAAGATCAAATAACGGTAAGTAGCTGGATTCATCTCTTGGTTCTCTATTCTGTTCCAGACATCTACTTCTCTGTTTTTGCAGTACCACGTTTTTTTCATCACTATTGATTTATAGTACAGTCTCAGGTCTAGTAGCATGATTCCTCCTGCTTTGTTTTTGTTTCTGAGTAATGTCTTGGCTATTTGAGGTTTTTTTCTGATTCCGTATAAAAGCGAGTATTATTTTTTCAAGATTTTTAAAATATGACAGCGGAGCTTTAATAGGAATTGCATTAAAATTATATATTGCTTAGGGTAGTATAGACATTTTAACAATGTTGCTTCTTCCCATCCATGAGAATAGTATGTTTTTCCATTAGTTAACATCTTCATCTTAAAGTTTCATAGTTCTCTTTATAGAGATCTTTCACATCCTTTGTTAGGTAAACACCCAAATATTTCATCTTCTTTGCCACTATGTGAAAAGAAGAGAGTTCTTGACTGTTTTTTTTGGCTTGGCTATTGTTGGTATATTAAAGGCTATAGATTTATGGGTGTTGATTTCGTAGCCTAAGACATTGCTGTATTCCTTGATCACTTCTAAAAGTTTTGTAGTAGAATCCCTGTGTTTTCCAGATATACAATCATATCATCATAAAGAGTGAACGTTTGATCTTTTCTGATTCTATGTGGATACCCTTGATCGCCTTTTCTTCCCTAATTGCAATGGCTAAAACTTCCATTACAATGTTAAAGAACAGTGGAAACAATGGGCAGCCTTGTCTGGCTCCTGATCTGAGTGCAAATGATTTCAATTAAAAACCAGTAATCAAATAAAATAGTATTAAAACAATCATGTAACAACAATAACATATTTTTTCTCAGTAAAATCATGAAGTTCATTTTGTCCCCGTACCTTAATTTTCTACCCCACCAACAAATAGCAGTCTGTTGATGGAGTGTAAATTAGTTCAGTCTTTGAGACTATTTAGAGATGTGAATCATTTCTCTAGGTTTTTAGGGGATTTTTAAGATTTTTAAGATTTTTTCATTCAGCTAGACGTAGATTTTTAAGATTTTTTCATTTGGCTAGACCTAGAAATCCCATTAGCCAAAATATAGAGTCATACAAGGGTAGATGAGAATCTTCACAGAAGCAACATTTACTTTAAAATATTAAAAATGTATAAATGTTCAAAATTCAGGAAATGGCTAATGAATATTGCAAACATTAAAATGATGCTGTAATTTTTTTTTTTTTTTTTTTTTTTTTGTAGAGAGAGTCTCATTGTACCGCCCTCAGAGTGCCATGGTGTCACATGGCTCACAGCAACCTCTAACTCTTGGGCTTAGGTGATTCTCTTGCCTCAGCCTCCCGAGCAGCTGGGACTACAGGCGCCCACCACAACACCCGGCTATTTTTTTGTTGCAGTTTGGCTGTGGCTGGGTTTGAACCCGCCACCCTAGGCATATGGGGATGGAGCCCTACTCACTGAGCCACAGGCGCCGCCCTGATGCTGTAACTTTTCTTTTTTTTTTTTTTATTGTTGGGGATTCATTGAGGGTACAATAAGCCAGTTACACTGATTGCAATTGTTAGGTAAAGTCCCTCTTGCAATCATGTCTTGCCCCCATAAAGTGTGACACACACTAAGGCCCCACCCCCTCCCTCCATCCCTCTTTCTTCTTCCCCCCCATAACGTTAATTGTCATTAATTGTCCTCATATCAAGATTGAGTACATAGGATTCATGCTTCTCCATTCTTGTGATGCTTTACTAAGAATAATGTCTTCCACTTCCATCCAGGTTAATACGAAGGATGTAAAGTCTCCATTTTTTTTAATGGCCGAATAGTATTCCATTGTATACATATACCACAGCTTGTTAATCCATTCCTGGGTTGGTGGGCATTTAGGCTGTTTCCACATTTTGGCGATTGTAAATTGAGCTGCAATAAACAGTCTAGTACAAGTGTCCTTATGATAAAAGGATTTTTTTCCTTCTGGGTAGATGCCCAGTAATGGGATTGCAGGATCGAATGGGAGGTCTAGCTTGAGTGCTTTGAGGTTTCCCCATACTTCCTTCCAGAAAGGTTGTACTAGTTTGCAGTCCCACCAGCAGTGTAAAAGTGTTCCCTTCTCTCCACATCCACGCCAGCATCTGCAGTTTTGAGATTTTGTGATGTGGGCCATTCTCACGGGGGTTAGATGATATCTCAGGGATGTTTTGATTTGCATTTCTCTAATATATAGAGATGATGAACATTTTTTCATGTGTTTGTTAGCCATTCATCTGTCGTCTTTAGAGAAAGTTCTATTCATGTCTCTTGCCCATTGATATAAGGGATTGTTGGCTTTTTTCATGTGGATTAATTTGAGTTCTCTATAGATCCTGGTTATCAAGCTTTTGTCTGATTGAAAATATGCAAAAATCCTTTCCCATTGTGTGGGTTGTCTCTTTGCTTTGGTTATTGTCTCCTTACCTGTACAGAAGCTTTTCAGTTTAATGAAGTCCCATTTGCTTATTTTTGTTGTTGTTGCAATTGCAATGGCAGTCTTCTTCATGAAGTCTTCCCCCAGGCCAATATCTTCCAGTGTTTTTCCTATGCTTTCTTGGAGGATTTTTATTGTTTCATGCCTTAAATTTAAGTCCTTTATCCATCTTGAATCAATTTTTGTGAGTGGGGAAAGGTGTGGGTCCAGTTTCAGTCTTTTACATGTAGACATCCAATTCTCCCAACACCATTTATTGAATAGGGAGTCTTTCCCCCAAGGTAAGTTCTTGTTTGGTTTATCGAAGATGTTAGTTTCATTTCTTGGTGTTCAATTCGATTCCAAGTGTCTATGTCTCTGTTTTTGCGCCAGTACCATGTTGTCTTGACCACTATGGCTTTGTAGTACAGACTAAAATCTGGTATGCTGATGCCCCCAGCTTTATTTTTGTTACTAAGAACTGCCTTAGTTATACGGGGTTTTTTCCGGTTCCATACAAAACGCAGAATCATTTTTTCCAAATCTTGAAAGTACAATGTAGGTACTTTGATAGGAATGGCATTGAATAGGTAGATTGCTTTGGGAAGTATAGACATTTTAACAATGTTGATTCTTCCCATCCATGATCATGGTATGTTCTTCCATTTGTTAATATCCTCTGCTATTTCCTTTCTGAGGATTTCATAGTTTTCTTTATAGAGGTCCTTCACCTCCTTCGTTAGGTATATTCCTAGGTATTTCATTTTCTTTCAAACTATGGTGAAGGGAGTTGTGTCCTTAATTATCTTCTCATCTTGACTGTTATTGGTGTATGCAAAGGCTACTGACTTGTGGACATTGATTTTATATCCTGAAACATTACTGTATTTTTTGATGACTTCTAGGAGTCTTGTGGTTGAGTCTTTGGGGTTCTTTAAGTATAAGATCATGTCGTCAGCAAAGAGGGAGAGTTTGACCTCCTCTGCTCCCATTTGGATTCCCTTTATTTCCTTGTCTTGCCTAATTGTATTGGCTATAACTTCCAGCACTATGTTGAATAGTAAAGGTGACAGAGGACAACCTTGTCTGGTTCCAGTTCTAAGAGGAAAACTTTTGAGTTTTACTCCATTCAGTAAAATATTTTCTGTGGGTTTGTCATAGATAGCTTCAATCAGTTTTAGAAATGTGCCACCTATGCCTATACTCTTCAGTGTTCTAATTAGAAAAGGATGCTGGATTTTATCAAATGCTTTTTCTGCATCTATTGAAAGGATCATGTGATCTTTATTTTTGCCTCTGTTAATATGGTGGATAATGTTTATGGACTTGCGTATGTTAAACCAGCCTTGCATCCCTGGGATGAAGCCTACTTGATCATGATGAATGACTTTTTTGATGATAAGCTGTAATCTATTGGCTAGGATTTTGTTGAGAATTTTTCCATCTATGTTCATGAGTGAGATTGGTCTGAAATTCTCCTTTTTGTTTGGGTCTTTTCCTGGTTTTGGTATCAGGGTGATGTTTGCTTCATAGAATGTGTTGGGGAGGATTCCTTCTTCCTCAGTTTTTTGGAATAATTTTTGCAGTACAGGAATAAACTCTTCCTTGAAGATTTGATAGAATTCTGGAGTGAAGCCATCTGGACCAGGGCATTTTTTAGTTGGAAGCTTTTTTATTGTTTATTTGATCTCAGTGCTTGAAATTGGTCTGTTCAGGAGGTCTATTTCTTCCTGGCTAAGTCTAGGGAGAGGGTGTGATTCCAAATATTGATCCATTTCCTTCACACTGTCAAATTTCTGGGCATAGAGTTTCTGGTAGTATTCAGAGATGATCTCTTGTATCTCTGTGAGATCAGTTGTTATTTCCCCTTTATCATTTCTGATTGAGGTTACTAGAGATTTTACTTTTCTATTTCTAGTTAGTCTGGCCAATGGTTTATCTATTTTATTTATTTTGTCAAAAAACCAACTCCTTGTTTCATTTATTTTCTGAATGATTCTTTTGTTTTCAATTTTCATTGATCTCTGATTTGATTTTGGATATTTCTTTTCTTCTACTGAGTTTAGGCTTAGATTGTTCTTCTTTTTCCAATTCCATAAGATCTCTTGTGAGATTGTTGATGTGCTCTCTTTCTGTTTTTCGAATGTAGGCATCTAAAGCGATGAATTTTCCTCTCAAAACTGCTTTTGCAGTATCCCACAGGTTTTGGTAGCTTGTGTCTTCATTGTTGTTATGCTCAAGGAAGTTAATGATTTCCTGTTTTATTTCTTCCTGCACCCATCTGTTATTCAACAGAAGATTGTTTAATTTCCATGCCTTTGGGTGGGGTCGAGCATTTTGTTAGACTTGAGTTCCACCTTTAATGCCTTATGGTCTGAAAAGATACAAGGTAAAATTTCAATTCTTTTGATTCTGTTGATATTTATTTTGTGTCCCAGGATATGATCAATTTTCGAGAATGTTCCATGGGGTGATGAGAATAATGTATATTCTTTATCTTTGGGGTGGAGTGTTCTATATGCGTCTATCAAGCATAGTTGTTCTAGGGTCTCATTTAAATCTCTTATATCTTTGTTTAATTTCTGTTTAGAGGATCTGTCCAGCTCTGTAAGAGGTATGTTAAAGTCCCCTGTTATGATGGTATTATCAGATATCATATTGCTCAGACTGAGTAAGGTCTGCTTCAAGAATCTGGGAGTATTTAAATTGGGTGCATAAATATTTAGAATTGAAATGTCTTCTTGTTGTAGTTTTCCCTTGACCAATATAAAGTGACCATCTTTGTCTTTTTTGACTTTGGTTGCTTTAAATCCACATGTATCTGAAAATAAGATTGCAACTCCTCTTTTCTTCTGAATTCCATTTGCCTGAAAAATTGTCTTCCAACCCTTGACTCGGAGCTTTAATTTGTCTTTTGAAGCCAGGTGTGTTTCTTGCAGACCGCAAATGGATGGCTTGTGTTTTTTAATCCAGTCAACCAATCTATGTCTCTTCAGTGGGGAATTCAAGCCATTAACATTTATTGAGATAATTGATAAGTGTGGTAGTATTCTATTTGTCTTATTTGGTGAGAGTCCATTGCTTAGTTTTATCTTTTGCATCAGTGTGGAGGTTAGGTTCTGTCCTTTGATTTCTGAGTTCTTACTTTGCTGCTGATCCATTGTGGTGGTCAGTGTGCAGAACAGGTTGAAGTATTTCCTGTAGAGCTGGTCTTGTTGTGGCGAATTTCCTCAATGTTTGTATATCTGTAAATGATTTGATTTCTCCGTCAATTTCGAAGCTTAGCTTAGCAGGGTACAGAATTCTGGGCTGAAAATTGTTCTGTTTAAGTAGATTAAAGGTAGATGACCATTGTCTTCTTGCTTGAAATTGTCATTAGAGAAGTCTGCGGTCACTCTGATGGATTTGCCCCTGTAGCTCAACTGGCGCTTACTCCTGGCAGTTTGCAGAATCTTTTCTTTTGTCTTGACTTTGGACAGGTTCATCAGAATGTGTCTTGGAGAAGCTCGGTTAGAGTTGAGGCGACCTGGGGTCCGATAGCCCTCTGAAAGCAGTGTGTCAGAATCTTTGGTGATGTTTGGGAAATTTTCTTTTATAATATTCTCTAGTATGGCTTCCATTCCTCTGGGGCATTCTTCCTCCCCTTCTGGAATTCCTATAACTCGTATGTTGGAACGCTTCATAAAGTCCCATAATTCTGACAGAGAACGTTCTGCTTTCTCTCTCTTCTTTTCTGCCTCTTTTACTATCTGAGTTATCTCAAAAACTTTGTCTTCTACCTCTGAAATTCTTTCTTCTGCATGGTCTAACCTGTTGCTGATACTTTCCATTGCATCTTTAAGTTCCCTGATTGACTGTTTCATTTCCTTCAGCTCTGCTATATCCTTTTTATATTCTTCATATCGTTCATCTCTGATTTGATTCTGTTTTTGTATTTCCTTTTGGTTATTTTCTACTTTATTAGCAGTTTCCTTCATTGTTTCCATCATTTCTTTCATTGTTTTCAACATGTGTATTCTAAATTCCCTTTCTGTCATTCCTAACATTTCTGTATAGGTGGATTCCTCTGCGGTAGCTACCTCATGGTCCCTTGGCGGTGTTGTTCTGGACTTTTTCTTCATGTTGCCTGGAGTTTTCTGCTGATTCTTCCTCATGAGTGATTTCTCTTATCTGTTTCCTTGCCCTAATTTTCCTTTCACTTCCTCTTGCTCTTTAAGTTCTTGTGCCTGTGGGAGTTGTGGGCGGGTTTAGACAGATTGAACACACGCGACCACTTGCTGGTTTTCCACCGTTTTAGACCTCCTCTTGGGGTCCAGAAGTCTCTTGCTGACTCCCTGTATCCTCACAGGAGTGATGATAGGCAGTTCCCACCAGCCAGAGATGCCTGGAGTCCTGTCTCCCCAGACTCACGGTGCCCAGATGCAAGGAAGCTGCCACTCGGCTGCCATCTTGCTCCGCCTCCCGAATATAAATGTCTTAACACAATAACTAAGAAAATGCCAGGAAGACTATGTTAACCAGTGTGATGAAAATATGTCAAACGGTCTATAAAACCAGGTTCAGGTACAGTGCCCCTTGATCGCATTAATGTACCCAGCTATGATTCAATAAAAAAAAAAAAAAATTACGAATTTAAATTTGAAAGGATGGGCTCAGCGCCCATAGCACAGTGGTTACAGCACCAGCCACGTACACCAAAGGTGGCAGGTTCGAGCCCAGCCTGGGCCAGCTAAGCAACAATGACAAGTGCAACAAAAAATAGCATCGTGTTAGGCACCTGTAGTCCCGGCTTCTTGGGAGGCTGAGGCAAGAGAATCGCTTGGGCCTAGGAGTTGCAGGTTGCTGTGACCTGTCGCTGTAACTTTTCAATACTGAGGAAAATATTTTCTAAAATACTAAAAATGATAAAGCTACATTTTAAGAAGATAACATCTATTCATTAACAAAAATTAGAAGAAAATATATACAAACAGTAATAGCTTTAACAAAGAAATAGGAAAAGTATATTGGACCTTTTGTGAACCAAAGGATTGGCATTAACATTCCAAAGTGAATGAAGATGAGATTCAAAACTGTGGCAACAGGCACCATTTTGGAATTCTCTGCCAAGATTTCATTTCTAATTTTATCTTTTCATTTAATGTTGACTTATATCAAAGTCATTCAAAGACCAATATTCAAAAGACTTGAGATAATTTAGAGAAACCACAGCCTGTCTGCCGATTTATTTTAGGAATGTTGGCCTTCTTAATTTACTCATATACTTTGGCAATCAGAATTCAATTTGTGAGATTTTTATTGGCCGTTATAGCCTTTTTTATCACACGGGCCACCCTCCTCAGTGTGTTTTACCACTAACCAAGCTTTTGCACAATGCACAGCCTGTTGACTTTGGGAGTTTTCATGGTGTTTCCCCAAATTAGTTCCTGCCTTATGTTAAATCCTGCAGGTGCATATGATACTCTTGTTTTACACCTTAGTTAAAGAGACAGAGTTATCTTTATAGAAATACAGGGGAATGTACAGTATGTTATACAGGTATTCAGAAAAGAAATAATCAGTGCAGGCTGGAAGAAAACTATTAAAGCAGCAGTTACTGAGCACATATTAAGTATTAGTCACTAGGGTTTTATATACGTTATCTCTTATCATTTTCACAACACCTCCCCACAATAGTCTTTATGGCCCACACTTTATAAATAAGGTAATCACAGCTCAGAAAGTATATAATTTTTCCAAACTCAAATAACTGATAAAGAGGCTTATGTGATTCCCATGTTCTTTTCCCACAATTCAAAGGCTTTAAAGAAAAGTAAGAATGTGAAGAAAAAATGATTAATATGCCAATGGGTAAGATGATAGGTATTCTGTAAACAGATTATTATCTAGCCAACGTTTCTTCATTTTAACAAATTGATTACTTGGGTTCATCTAGTAGAATATTTTCCTCCTTGGAAAGTAGAAAGTCTAAGGCATCAAACTAACCACAATCTGAAGCAATTTTCTAGAGTATCTCATGCTACTCTTCAGAAATACATAGCCTTTAGGACAGTGCTTTGTCTATAAGACTTTGTGACTTATAAAATTATAAAGAAGAAAGTTGATCAAAGTGGAGATGTTTCAAACTAATTCTTGAGAATGAATCAAACTCTCAACTCATGTCAGGGCTAAATCATTTGCCATGTTTTATTTTTATTTTTTTTAACACATTATCACATGCAATGTACTATTTCATTAGACTTTCCCAGGCTGCTGGCCTTGGGAAAATGTATTTTAAGCCAAAGAAAAAGTTGAAGAAAAGACAGCAGCTTTTCTCCACAGGACGTTACTGAGCTACTGTAGGGATGAAGGCTCTCTTTGTGCAAGGGTTGCCTGTGACTTTGCTCTCCACCTCGGGGAAAACTTACTAGATTCCTTTCTGATTGTCCACAAATTGGGAGCCAACTCAAATTAGAGGGAAAATCTGTCAACCTCAGTCATTCCACTTAAGAAATATTGAAGGATATTTCCATTAAGATTCTTTCTAAATGTTTCCTATAGAGCAGGGGTACTCAAACTACGGCCCGCCGAGGACATTTATCCAGCCTGCCAGGTGTTTTTGCCGCCCTGCCTGGCCTGCTTAGCAGCCGCTCATCCTGGGCCGCAGTGCACATATGTGGAATGTGCACCAACTCTCTGACTCCACTCCTTCTCTCTGTCTCTCCCTGTCCCTCGTTCTCTCTGTCTCTCGCAGCGGGGTGTTTTTGCTGTACTGCTTAGCAGCCCACTGGTCCCTGCCCACAGTGCGCATGTGTGGAATGTGCCCCACACTCTTTGACTCCCCTCTTACTCTCTGACTCCCCTCCTTCTCTCTGTCTCTCAAAGACTCCTCTCAGTCTCTGGTGTAATCAGAGGAGTCACTAGGTTGCCTGTGCAGAGCCTGTTGCTGCCTAAGGACTGAGGTAAGAACAAGTTAGGATTTTTTTTTTTTTTGAAGTTAAGAGGTCTTTTTTTTTTTTGGCAGTTAGTAGGGCCTTTTTTTATGGTTAAAGGGGGCCTTTTTGTTCTGAAGTTTAGGAGGTCTTTTTTTGTCGCAGATAGGGGGTGCCGTTTTTTTTGAAGTTAGAAGAGCCTTTTTTTTGAAGTTAGGAGAGCCTTTTTATTTGAGTTGGTTAGTTGGTTGGGGGTGGTTTCTAGGGGGATTGCATCACAGAGATAATGCAAATAGTCAGTGCTCAGTGCTAATGCAAATTGTCAGTGCTCAGAGGTAATGCAAATGGTCAGAGCTCAGAGGTAATGCAAATAGTGTTCAGTGATAATGATAATTGTAAGTGCTCAGTGTTAATGCAAATTGTTAGCACTCATTAATGCCAATTGTCAGCAGTCAGTGTTATCACAAATGGTCTGCAGTCAGTGTTAATGCAAATGGTCAGTGCTCAGTGTTATCGCAAATGGTCTGCAGTCAGTGTTAATGCAAATGGTCAGTGCTCAGAGTTATTGCATGGGGGTCCCAAGCTGCTAATCTGCCTAGGGCCCCATGGGAACTTAATCTGGCTCTGTAGACAGCTGAGGAGTAGGAAATTCAATTTAATAGACAGTAAGTGCATTTATATTCTGATTGCTATTCAGTTCTGTGATGATTTTGTATGTTGTGTGCTGTGTAAGCCCCGGTTCACACTGTTGTGATCTCTGCGCAGTGCGAGTTCAGCCATATGCTCATCCACCAACAAGCGCTGTGTAGTAAATCACTGAAGTGGGACTCTTATGAAAACTGTGGTATCTTGTGTTAACTTCATTAGAGCTAATGCACTAAACCACAGACAATTTCAAGAATTTCTGTCTGAGCTAAATGTTGCCTGTGAAGATGTTCCGTACCACGCAGAAGTCCATTGGCTGAGTCAAGGGAGAGTTTTGAAACATTTCTATTACTTACTTCCACAGATTACATCTTTTCTGCTTTCAAAAACAAAGAAGTACCAGAGCTCAATGATGCAGAATGGAAATGGAAAATTGCCTTTCTGACAGATGTAACAGATCTACTTAACAGGTTCAATGTGCAACTTCAAGGAAAGGGGAAGCTCATCTGTGCTATGCAATCACATGTGAAAGCATTTGAAGTAAAATTAGGCCTCCTTATCAAACAAGTAAAGGAGGAAAATTTCTGCCATCTCCTCACAACTCAAAATCCGTTAGCAGAAAATCCATTGGTTGCATTCCCAAATAAAACACGTGTGGATTCACTGGAAAAGTTGCAAAAGGAGTTCTAATTTAGATTTAAAGAGCTTCATCTCTATGAACAGGACATACAGCTTGTCTGTAACCCATTTTCTACTGACATTGAAAATGCGGATACAATTTACCAAATGGAACTGGCTGAACTGCAGAATTGTGACTCTCTGAAAGACACATTCAAGTCAAGCAGCCTTCCTAATTTCTATGCATCTCTCCCCTCTGAGACATATCCTAATCTCAGGAACCATGCATTCAAAATGGCAACCATCTTTGGCAGCACTTATGTCTGTGAACAGACTTTTTCCAGAATTAAACATCTAAAATCTCCAACCAGATCTAGACTAACTGATGCACACTTGCATCACTTGTTACGACTAGCAGTGACAAACATGGAAATGGACATTGACCATCTCATTAGCCAAAAGCAGGCCCATAGTTCCCATTGAAATACTGGTAAGTTTGTTGATTTAACCTACTTGTTCTTCATTTTAATACTATAATAATTACCATATATCTATTCTTGTCTAACTTTATTGAGGCATAATTGCCAAAGAAAAATTATATATCTTTAAGTTGTATATTGGGATATTTTTATATGTATATTAATGTGAAATGATTAATTTCACATTAATACACATATAAAATTGGTTTAATTGGTTTAATTAAATTGGTTTAATTCAGCCATTTCTTTATTACTTATTAGGTTAGCACAATGTGTGAATCACCACAGGGGCTAAACAGATGCATAAGCATAGCTCTGCTGTGAAAGAGCTCACCATAGTAGCATATACTCCATTGTTTGGTCCACACGTTTTTACTCAGGTCTGTGAAATTGAATAGATGTGTCAATATTATTTGTATTTGAATGTGACACTGTAAGTTAATTGCCTTGTGCTTTTTCTAGTACTGATGCTAGAGTTTGCCAGTTCATCACTTCTGGCATTCATGGTCTCTCTCTGTACCAAACATACATTTCAGAAAAGCTTTGTACATTCCATACATTTTCAGAAAGGCTTCTCAAAGTTAGGTTGTATAATATATTGATTGCCCCCTTGAGAGAGAGCAAAACAAATTGATTGATATTACATGGGATATTGTGATCTGGGTAATTCTGTTATTGGCCATAACAATGAGTAGTTCCATGGAACAAATAAGGATGTGAAATGGAAGTTCACACTGATGTAGTTCCAAGAAGAGGGCCAGCCTATGGATTATTCTCAGTAGAGTGGGTTAGTAATTTGTGATGAAAACCTCAAACAGAAGGTCTGGGAAAGGTGGGGATCGTGACTGTGCTTCAGAGAGTATCTAAACATTCTAAAATTTTAAATATCATTTTTTTATTTAAGAAGCTGTGTGTTTTCTTGAGGAGATAATCTCTACCCTTCACTGGATTCTCTAAGAGATCAGTGAACTCTCTCCCCACCCAAAGTTATGAACCACTGGCTCAGGTCAGGGGTAGGGGAACTTACTCTGAAAGGGGCTAGACAGTAAATTTTTTAGGCTTTGCAGTTTATACAGTCTTGGCAAATAAGTGGGTGTGGATGTGTCCCAATAAAACTTTATTTACAAAACAGGGTTGCCCTGGAGGCAATCTTTGACTTCTAACTTAGGCTATGACTTGGTAATATCAATGACAAATAACTTTGTCATGTCTTTCATGTTGAGGTATAATTTACATAGGATAAAAGGAACACATCCTGAATATACAACTTGATGAATTTTTATGTATACCTACACCCACATATCCACCACCCTGATCAAGATATAGTATATTTTCATCATCCTGGAACATCCCCCCTTCGAAAGTAACATTTTTCCCTCTTCTATCACCATTGCTTAATTTTGCCTTTCCTGGAACTTCATTGAAATGAGATTAGGGAGCAGTGTGGTGTGTGTGTGTGTGTGTGTGTGTGTGTGTGTATGGTTATTTGTCTGTATTCTTTCTTTTTTTTTTTTTTAACTCAACAGTGTTTTGGAGATTCTTCTGTGATCTGTGTTTTTGAACAGACACAGATTTCTAATACAGACTTCCTGGCTCACTTATTGTTGTTTCTTAAGACCGTACATACTTAAATAAATTTGTTTTTGTTTTTGTATTTTTTTGAGACAGAGTCTCAAGCTGTCTCCCTGGGTAGAGTGCCATAGTGTAACAGCTCACAGCAACATCAAACTCTTGGGCTTAAGCGATTCTCTTGCCTCAGCCTCCCAAGTAGCTGGGACTACAGATGCTGTCATTGTTGTTTTAGCTGGCCCAGGCTGGGTTCGAATCTGCCAGCCTCAGTGTATGTGGCTGGGACCCTACCCACTGAGCTACAGGCACCGCCCTGAGTTCTAGTGTTTGTAGTGCTAGACTGGGGACCATATGAAGTTATCAGGAGCCTGGGTGCAGTGGCTCACGCCTGTAATCCTAGCACTCTGGGAGTCTGTGGCAGGTGGATTGCTTGAGTTTAGGAGTTCAAGACCAGCCTGAACCAAGAGTGAGTCTCTGTTTATTAAAATGGCAGGCATTGTGGTGGGTGCCTATAGTTCCAGCTACTTGGGAGTCTGAGGCAAATGGATCACTTGAGACTAAGAGTTTGATGTTGCTGTGAACTATGATGCAATGGCACTGTACTGAGGGTGGGTGAAAAAGTGAGACTATCTCAAAAAAAAAAAAGATTCAGGAATATTTATATTTCCATCCTTCCACCACTTAAGAGTTAAACTACAAACATGTAAATTGCATGTCAAGAACCCTTAGCTACAGATAATATCAACAAATTGAAACAAACTCTGAGTACTCTTTCTCAGTGGAGAATTTAAAGGTTTAATTATAGTCTTATGTAAGAGTTAAACTACAAACATGTAAATTGCATATTTAAACTATAAACATGTAAATTGCATGTCAAGAACCCTTAGCTACAGATAATATCAATAAATTGAAACAAACTCTGAGTACTCTTTCTTAGTGGAGAATTTAAAGGTTTAATTATATTCTTAATAAGTAAAATTTGCTTTTGTACTACCACTGGCCCATAGAATTGTGGAGGGGAGTTCCTAATGACAGATCCACTTGAGATGGAATGGCTGGATATATACGATGGAAAACATATGAATGATAGTTTGTGCTTTTGGAAAAGAGTGGGATCCAAAGAGTAGTATTTGGCTTTTGAAAAGAAGACAGATGTTCGACCAATGTAATAGGAGTAGAGAAAATTGAAAAAATGTGTGGAAGGGTGTGGTGGTGGATGTTGAGGGCTTCAACATTTTTCATGAAGTAGGAGGTAATGCCATTGGCTATGAGGAAAGGGATGTTGGTGCTATTATGATCTTTCTAGAGAAGAATGACATACATTAGGTAGTATAATATGTTGACCAGATAAATGTAGCAGGCTGCTGATCATTTGTTTAAAATCTAAGTACGTTGTGTAATTTAATCCAGCACAAAGTCAGAGGATGGATAGCGTTTATGTTCATTGTGATTATGCCAAATATATGACAGGTCTTTGGAGTGCTGCCCAGATTGTCACTAAAATGGTGGATCATGGAATTTAAGAAAGAAAATGAAAGTGAAGAAATGAGAAAGATGATGGTAGGAATGATAGTAAAGAAGACAGTTATTTAGAGGCCCTATTGAGCTGGAAAAATGCTCACTATGGGTATAGTTTAATAAAATACCTATAAATAAAATAAAATAATAAAATAATAAACAGGAAGGGAAGGAAGTCAGGATCTAAATGAAAGATGTCCCAGTGAATAATTTCAGGCTATGAAAGTCCAAAGCCATGCTTGTGGGATAGGTGGCAAAGGAGAAGTTTGCAAGTGATGAGGAGGTCAGGAATCCAAGTGAAGCTGTCAGGTGGGTCCTCCACCTAACTACTTAAGTGACTCAGCTATTGGCAGGACTTAGGGTGAGGAGGAAGACTGTCATCATGTGCAAAAGCCTCCTGTGAGTGGTGGTGACAAGGGAAGCTGATGAGTCACTGGAAAGGTGGTAAATGGCAGTTAGGAGGAAGGGGAGAGGCTGTCAGGCATGACATAGGGGGAGATGATTATTGTTGGCAGGTGATGGTGGGAAGCACAGAAGCCAAAAAACTCTCATGTGCTGACTTTGAGCTACCTTGACAGTGAGAAAAGGAACAGGGAACTGTCTCCACTTGCGAGAGATGTGGGAAAGTATTTGCATTGGGGTCTCTCTTAAATAAGGTGGAGGGATTAAGCAAGAAATAGATAAGTTCATAGAAAGCAGTATATGAAACAGTATTTCCAGAGAGCTCATATCAAGGGTTTTGATGTTGGGAGAAGGATATGCTGGGTCCTGGGCCCAGAAGTAGCTATCAGGAAGGATGAGGGAGAAGGAGAGGATGGATGGCCAGAGACTTATATTGGGGTGTTCCTGATGAACACGCATGGAAGTTTGCAGTTAACCTCTTTGAAGAGGATGGGCACAGGGCCCTGTGTTCAGGGGACTTCTCTAGACTTAGATGATCTTGGTCCCAACATTTAGTTTTCACAGCCACTTGGCTTTGGGTGGTATTGTAGGCGGCAGTCCTGCAGCCAAGGCATGGGAGACGGTAAAATCCTTTATTGTTGTTGAGTCTTATAACCAAAATTTCTGGTTATGTTTATTTTAAGCTTAAGTCTTCTGGGATTTATGATAATGCAATCACACATTCCATAATGTTTACAGGCTTTAGAAGAGTTTACAATGTACTTTTACGCATATGATCCCATATCATACTATACATTTTTCTTTTATAAACACAAAGCTTTTGTCTTATGGTTTATTTTCATTAATGGGGAAATTCTGGCTAAGAAAAGAGTATTTTGGATTAATCATTTCTGTTAGTTTAATTGGTTTGTTAAGTGGAAACAAAAGGTACACTGAGGGAAATTTAGATTTGACTAATAAATTTGGGCAGTCAGAGGCAAGGTATGTTCTCTGTCAATTCTTAATGATCTGATGCAGGGACAGTGACTCACACCTCTAATCCTAACACACTGGGAGGCCAAGGTGGGTGGATTGAGCTCAGAGGTTTGAGACCAGCCTGAGCAAGAGCAAGACCCCCATCTCTGTTAAAAACAGAAAAATTAGCTGGGCGTTGTGGTGCATGCCTGTAGTCCCAGCTACTCGAGAGGCTGAGGCAGGAGGATCGCTTGTGCCCAGGAGTCTGAGGTTGCTGTGAGTGTTGACACCATGGCATTCTACCCAGGGCAAATGAGTGAGACTTTATCTCAAAAAAAAAGAAAAAAAAAACTGAATTAAAAAAAAAATTCCTGATGACCAAAATGGGCGAAGTTGAAACAACCTTAGCAGGTGGGTCTTCATGCTGTTCTTCAGCCTTCATGGTGGTTGCTCTCTAGTCGTTGATTTTTCACTTTTAACGTAGTGCTGCTCAGTATAGGATTCTAAACTATCTCACTTGACTTTGTTACTCTTTTTAAAGTAGCAGGGAGGTGACAGATATTCTAAACATTTGGCTGGTAATGTAAATTTCAGTAGACTTCAGAGGTAACAAAAGGAAGAGGAAAGAGCACCAGTGTTGAAATTTTGTCTCTTACAGATGCTCAAGCTTGAGTAGGCTTTATAATAACAATTCCTGAACCCCATTTCCTTCCCTGTTACCAATGAAAATGAGGAATACTTATTTACCTTGAACAATATAGATACTCAATAAATGTGCAGCTTTTATTTTTTCTTCTTGGCTGAACTATTTGCTTATTCTTGGTACCAAAGTGAAGTTTCAAAGTGTAGAAAGGATGCAATGAGGTCTTTTGTTTAAAACAAACTCATCTTGGTTTTGGTATGTGTTTAATAATGTGCCCTGTTATATTTTACACTTTGGGGATATCCTTTTATTAGTTTGAGCAGTTTAATGTTTTTAGACTGACATTTTAATTTCACTGTAGGCCACATTAAAATACATAAAGTTAAATGAGGGGCTTGAAAATTGATGTTGAAAGTTGAAAGTCTACTAAGAATATTTTTTATTTTAGATTAATATGAGGGTACAAATATTAGGTTACATTGTTTGCATTTGTTAGGTAAAGTCCAAGCCCTTCACTCGGGAGTGTGGTGTATACCCTAACCTTGTGTCCATAGTGAGAGCTTACCAATCTCTCTTCCTCCTTCCTTTTCCCTTCTATATCCTTCCCTCTTCCCCCAACTTGAATTTATTTGTGTTTTTCTCTCATGTGGGAGTATAGTTGTTTATTAATTGGTTTCATATTAGTATTGCATACATTGGATACTTGCTTTTCCATTCTTATGATACTTTACTAAGAAGAATGTTTTTCAACTCCAGCCAGGTAAATACAAAAGATGTGGTTTCCATCTTTTCTTATGTCCGAATAATATTCCATGGTATACATATACCACAGTTTATTAATCCATTCATGTATTGATGGGCACTTGGGTTGATTCCATATCTTGGCAATTGTGAATTGAACTGTGATGAACATTCTAGTGCAAATGTCCTTATGGTAAAATGATTTTTTTTCCTTCTGAGAAGAAGCAAGTAATGGTATTGTGGGGTCAAATGGAAGGTCCACTTTAGCTCTTTGAGGATTCTCCTACTTCTTTCCAAGTATAGCTACACATTAAAAAGATTATACATGATGATCGGGTGGGCCTTATTCCAGGGATGCATGGTTGGTTCAATATATATAAATCCATAAATGTAATCTACCACAAATTTAATCATTTGGGAAATTAAAAATGGTTTGGTTACATAAAGCAAAAAATTTTGGGATTTGTCACTGGTATTTTCTTATGGGAAGAGAAAGAAAAAAATGAAATAACTATTTATAGTTTGAATGAATTGATATCATCAAGTGTATTTGTGTGGTATCACACAAATAGCAGACATGTTGCTTATCAACTGTTCTGTGGTTGCATGCAGCAGTTTGAATAAAGGCTCTCTTATATTGATCCATATCTTTTTATTTCATGGACCAACTCAAAGTTTCTTGCCATATCTTTCCTTTTCTTTACAGACACTATGAAAAGATGACTTTTAGATAAACTCTTCTTTTTAAATTTTCTCTGTTGATCGGCTTATAGTTAATGATTCATGGATCTTTTTTCTTTAAGGATTCTTATTTCTTCAAACAAGAAAAATGAATTTGGAAAAAAGAGTTTTCTCAAGCAAAAAGTTGTTAATTTTATGCAAATTTAAGGAAATGCTTGTATAAAGCCAATAGCTAGCACATGCCTAAAGAAAAATCCATTGATTTCAGAATTAATATATATTCCTTTCTCTTCTCCCTGTAAGTCTTAGACCAAGATTCTGAGCACTGTGTTTGAAGGTCTCTTTCATCAGCGTGCCATAGATAGAAATGTCATCTTGACCTTGTTTCTGAGAGATGTTTTAACCTCACTAATTAAGTAACTGCCACTGTTATTCAGTGAAACCCTCTTGAGAGAGAAGGGCCTTTGATTGGGGAAATTTCCTAATTGGATAGGACTTCTCATCATAAATTTTCTAATTGGATAGGACTTCTCACCATAAAATAGTCATAACATGTTGATTACAGTTTTACCATTAGGAATTCCATTTTTTTTTATTAAATCATAACTGTATACATTGATATGATCATGGGGCATCATACACTCGCTTCATAGACCATTTGACACATTTTTGAATTTGATTAATCTAAGTAGGTATTAGCCTGGAGATATTTGGAACCAGTGAAAAGATCAAGTCACCCTAGGAACTCATGAGTCTAAGAAAGAGGATGGCCTATTCAATCATGTTCATAAAAATAAATATTGTAAAACAGAATAACCATACAGTGTGTATTTTTATATAACAGCAATTCTCTAGTGATTGATAGTATCTAATGATTTCTTCTGTTTTTCAGCCTTCATTTTAAAATTTGTATTATTCAAATACTCATGAATATACACAAGGAGAATTGTATAATGAATTCCCTGTATCCATCAGCCAGCTTTAGTAATTATCAATATTATTTATTTTTGTATCATCAATCCCCTTGACTTTTTTGTTTGTTTTCTTCACTCATTTAAAAAGAATCCTGGATATATTATTTCACCAATACTTCAGTATTCACCTTTGTTGATCTATTTTTTATTCTGCTAAAATATCCATAGATACTAACATATACCTCTTTGTAGCCTTAAAACACATTTTTTTTTAGGTTATCACAAAAAATTGGTATATATTATCATCACTATTGATCAGGTTAGGGGAAAAAAACCTGAGGTTCCAACTGGCTAAATGACATTCTCAGAGACTACTGAATAGTGACAACAGGTTTCAAACTGGGGCCTCCCACAAAGGTATATGACCCTGTCAAGTAAAATCCTGCTGCCTTGGGTATGTGACTTTGACTGCTCTTAGCATAGGCTCCCTTTTTTTGATTTTGTGATACTTTGGGACCAACTACACGCAGTTGAGGGTAGCCTGAGGGAAGTGGCCAGTGGAGATGTATATTAAGCATGTCTTTTTATTCTGATGTTTTGATGTCTGAGGTCTTGCTAACTTCTGATTTCTTCACAGCCGTCTCATGAGCTTGCAACTTATGCCAAAAAGACAACACATTACTTAACTATCTTCACTGAGGTCTTACTATGACCTGAAATTTTCTAGGAGGAAGTACCCAAAACACATATTTAAGTAGTAACTTGAGTCAGACAAATAATGTTTGAAAAATACACCAATACTCCTAGTGGAAGATCACCAATCATTGGAGAGACTGTCCCTCCCAGTGCTAGCCAGGGCTTGGGAGATTGCAACTGTGCTTTTTATGTGCAAACCAATCAGTCCAGAGCCTCTGCCACCACACCTCCCTTATCTACCAGACTCACAGTTCCAGGCCCCTATCCATCTGTCCTAATCCATAGAAAACTGGGGAGAGTCTATGTGCCCTAGAGCCTGCTGAAATTACTCTTAACTCTTCAATCCTATACCTGCTTACCTTGCCTTACTTGCTTCTTCTTCCTGGAAGAAGAAAATATTTTCTTTCACTCCCTCTGACTGACCAGTGCTTCCCTTATGGCCCTGTATACTATAGCAAGCCCCCTCCTATGGGAGCTATGAGGATAAGAAATCATCTTTTCAGTGACTGCCATATCTTTATCTGTTGACTTTACCATACCATCTCGTATTTACCATACCTGGATAATAATAAAACCTCTATTCTAATACAAGGTGGGAGAATGAGTAAAACCTTTAGAACCTAATATTCTAGGGCACACTGTTGTGCTATGAGAAAACTCTTAGGTGCGCTATAAAAATTTTTTTATTTTATTTTATTTATTATTATTATTATTATTATTATTATTTGCAGTTTTTGGCTAGGGCTGGGTTTGAACCCGCCACCTCTGGCACATGGGGCTGGCGTCCTACTCCTTTGAGCCACAGGCGTTGACCCGCTATGAACATTTTTAAAGATCATTAATTAAGTTATTTTTGAAAGAAGTTCAAAGCATAGTAAGTATATTCTTTTTTTTTTAACTTTTTTTTGTTTTGATCAACATAATTGAAGTGTGCCATGTAAGTTAAACTCTATTTCAAGTGTGCCGTGAGATAAAAAAGGTTGACAAGCTCTGAGCTAGAGCTTGCTGCTGCAAGATCTAGCAAGCTTAGTTGGAAACAGGTGAGGATTCAAGGTTAATTAGTCAGGTTGGAGACTAAACACTGTGAAAAGACAGCAATGAGGGACAGACAGGGAGGTCAACAGCACGTGGAAGACATCTTCATTGGCAGGGGCAGACTTAGTGAGTGGATGGTGATCATTCACTTATCTTGATGGCCTCCTGAATTCTGGAGGGAGTTGTGTTTCTTAGTTAATGAACGTAACCCTAACATTTGCACTGCCCTAGGACTGTAGGAAGGCAACATCTCTTTCACTGTGACATCGATACCTCCCCATATTTCTTCTCTCAGGCCACCATCCCTTCTGGGCCTGCACATTCCACCCAGTCTTGCAATAGTCAGCAGAAAAGGGCCATCCATATCTGAGGCTTTCAGTACCTGATTTTACCTTAAGTATTTCCTCAAGTTCTCAAGCTATCTCTTGCATTTCCAGCCCAGAGAAAATATTAGATCTCTTAGAGCCTTCAGAGCTCTTTAAATCCAATATTCTGTTACCAATGAGGAAACTGAACTTCAGAAAGAGAAAGGAGCTGTTCTGAATGAAGAACAGACTTCAGAAAGGCAAATGACTGTAACACAGGCCTCTTGACACTAATGTGCACATATCTATTGCTGATCATTTTCACTGAAATCTGATTTCTATTCAGTGTAGATCATATCTCCTGATAACAAGTTCTAGGGGACTATAGGTGTTAACTTGGCAATAAGCATTTATTACATTAATTTTGCTATTTAAATAACTGAGAAATTAATTATTTCCTGATAAAAAAGTTCTCACAACGGAGTGTTTCTATTTTGCCAATGGACATTATGTCATATTTCATTATAATTCTGATACACTGTAGTAGGTAGAGTTTTCTTTCTAACTTCAAATGCAAACAACCCACGAGATAAACACACCCCACACCTGAATCCTCATTGTCAGTATCCACCTGTCTTTTTTTTTTTTTTCTTTTTTTGTAGAGACAGAGTCTCACTGTACCACCCTCGGGTAGAGTGCCGTGGTGTCACACAGCTCACAGCAACCTCTAACTCTTGGGCTTATGCGATTCTCTTGCCTCAGCCTCCCGAGCAGCTGGGACTACAGGTGCCCGCCACAATGCCCAGCTATTTTTTTGTTGCAGTTTGGCCAGGGCTGGGTTTGAACCCACCACCCTCAGCATTTGGGGCTGGCGCCCTACTCACTGAGCCACAGGCGCCGCCCTCCACCTGTCTTTTTAAAAAAACTTTAAACTTGGATTAATCTATCTAGTTGGATGGGACAATAAATTAAAAGGTCATGTGTTAAAACACTTCACAATAACTCATGGATTCTAATATGAATTGATTTTGAGATAATATCCTAAAGTATACTGTGAGTTTTAATGAGATATTTTGTCATTTGTACTAGTTCTGGGAAATACACAATTAAAGTTCCAATCTTCAGAATCAAACATATTCATCCAAAATGTAGTCATGGAGTCAAGCCCATGTGCCTTTGCTAACCACTAAAGTGACCAAGACACCATTAAGGAAGATGCTTTACGTCAGTGGTTCTCAAACTTGAGAGGCATGGGAATAACCCAGAGAGCTTGTGGAAACACAGACTGCTGAGTCCCCACCTTCAGAGCTTCTGATACAGTAGGCTGGGGTGGGCCCCAAACATTTACATAATATTTCTAGCAAATTGTTGCTGATTTAGGAGCCAAATTTGGAGAGCTGCTGCTATAGGTATTCATTTTTTGGAAAGTTACACAAAAAGAGGATGGTGGAAGTTTCCTGATTTCTTCATAGTCAACTATGAAATTGATGTACTTGCATCTTTAATACCTATAATATCTTCCTGCATCCCTAGGAGCCCGCTGAGTCCCACACTTTCCCCCTCCCCAAAGGCCCCTACCGATCCCCCCTCTCTGGGCCCCCCAGGGGTCCCTGGCCCGTCTGTGCTGCACACTCCAGGTGAACCGACACCTGGCAAGGCCGTGATGTGCAGGGCTCACCCTGGGCCTCAGGGGAGCTGCAGCTGACACAGGGTTGGGAAGCTTGAATTAGACACACGGCCCCTGGCCAGGGACCAGCCCACCACTTGTCCTCCCCAAGTCAGCTAATGCTGCTCCAGCTATTTTGTCTGTGAATTGTATGTATTTAGAATCATTTTTAGAGAAACTCTGCATTTAATCCTGAACTTTGTCCCCTCAAATGATATCTATTCCAGTAGTCCTTAAAAATATTTTTTTAAAATATAAAGTAAAATGCATTTGCAGAATAGCACAAAAACATCTTAATAAGTTATGATGACATAATCACTCTAGTGACCATCCCCCGGGTCACACCGTCTCATATTTCCCTCATTTAGTCTTAGTTGTACAAGTGACTACAAATTTAGGACCCATGATATGTCATACATCATTGTCTTTCTAGGTACCTTCTTATCTGAAGTTTATTTCTGTGCAAGAGATTCACACCTCTCCCATGTCCAAAATCTTGGAAATAGGAATAAAACCCTAACTTGATTCCATTTAAGAGCTCCACGTCCAGATGCACCTGGTCACCCTCTAAGGCCAACAGGAACTCCGAGGCTGTGTGTGAAGGGCTGCTGGGCGGGCTGCTGGGCTTGCTGCCCTCATTGGCTCTCACAGTCCCACTGGCCTCATTGTCTGGAATCAACCAGACCCCAGGAATGTTCCCTTGGGCAACAGCAACAGATGACCCGGCTCCTTTCAGAGGCACTGCTCCAGCCAGACAGCGCTGCCCTGCTCCCCCACCCTCTAGTCAGGCCCCAGCCTCTTCCCTGTGCTCAGGCCTCCCAGGCCCCCTGCCTTCCCAACCCTTTGCAGTCCTCTATGGCTCCAGGCAAACTTTGGAAGGTCCCTTTATGTGTGTGCCCCAAATCCACCTGCTGTGGAATCCCCGTTGCCTCACTTGCAGTGAATTTGGACAAGTTGCTTTACCTCTCCTTTTATATCCATCCTCTCTAAGAGGCTAGAAAAATTAATGGGGTTGTTGTGAGAATTAAATATTTCCCGAGTCCCTAAGAACATCCCAGGCACATGACAGTAACTGGACACGTGGATTTGGCTGTCTTTCTCTTCTACAGAACTCAACACAACCCCAGCACCATGCAGGGTGCTTGCCAGTTTGCATGGAGTAGATAATTCATCCATGGACTGATTGGACAGGGTGGCCTTATATCCAGAGTCATTTTTCCAATATCCCCGTGTTGGAGAACAGTAGCATTGGTGACTGACAAGGAGAAAGGAAATGAATAGGAACTAGGAGACAGAAATGAGAAGTCAATAGTGAGAGGAGAAGAAAAGATGGGGCATCCATGTCTTGCACAGGGAGACGAGGGGACAGTGGCTGCCTCTAGGAGGAATAAGACAATGCAGCCACTCCTGCCTCATCTCAGTTGCAGAATTTGAGGGTGGGAAGGGGCCCGTGCAGATCCCAGATGCATCTGCTCATTGCAGAGGGGAGGCTTTGGAGGCCCTGGGAGAGAAGTGTGCAGATGAGGGCAGAATGGGGCCCAAGGTGAGGTGTTCTCCTGCCAGAAAATGGGGCCCCAAGTTCTCACCCCATCCCTCCATCTCTCCCTTCTCCTTTCCCAAGGCCACCCTGTCACACCATTGCAATTGTACATGCAGAAGGTTACTTTGCAGATTCTGAGGACACTGACAGAGAAACAGCATTCTGCCTGTAACTCATCACCTCTTTTGTGTCTTTTCCTACTTCCTGATTCTTAATCATAAGCCCCTCTGTGTAGGCTCTCCCCAGTCTCTCTTTCCCTCCTTTCATGATGGGCATCCTGAAGGTCAGGTCTTATCCAGGCAGTGGATCCTTGGGCCTTCACTCTCTCTAAGTCTCTCTCCAGGCTCCTCCCCTCTTTCTTGGCATCACCCTGGTTTCTACCGCGCAGGCTGCAGCTGTGACCCTTGGCCAGCAGCCCTGGATGTTCCAGGCAGGGAGCTGGGCTGGGGAGGGGATCTGGGCCCTCCCTGCTGGAGGGGCCTCTGGCAAGTCTGTGTCTGCTCTGGGCCCTCCCCTGACAGGGCTGTCCCCGCACGGGGGCCCTCTGGGTAGGTGCAATTATTCCTTTTCCTCCAGATGCCAAGATATTCTTTAGTCCTATATCCAGGAGGAGAAATGGAGGACAGAAAATGGAGCAGAAGAGAGCGAGAAACCTGAGTGTGGAGCAGGCACCAGGAGGAGGGGAAGGAAGACAAGTGCACGTGTCAGCAATGAGTCTGATTCTGTTGTTGGCCCAGCAGGAAAACCAGCATGTCTGAGGATAGCACTGGAGGGGCTGGTCTGGTGTGACTTTGCATATCTATGAAAGGGAGCTAAGACCCAGGCAGGCAAATGAAGGCTACCCTGAGGACATCCTACAAGAGAATGGACACTCACAGCTTAGAAGTCTCTAAGTCTGCTTGGCTAAGCCCCCAGCAGGCTGCTTTAATCAAGGGAGTGGCTATGGGTGCCGGTAGGGACACCTTGTCTAAGACTTCCTGGGGGGGGTCTTATCGCCTTCCTGTGGACAGAACCACTGGAGTTCGTCAACGTCTGCCTCTGCAGGATCCAGCCCTGCCTTCCCAACACTCTAAAGGCATTAGAAACCCCCACCCCCAGTTAATTGTGAGGAGACATTGGGGCTGACCCTGACTTCCCCCTGTTTTGAGGCACCCAGGGCCCTTATCATATAAGCAAGCAGCCCACCCAGCCCAACTGTGCCTGCCTGTGGAGGTTCTGGCACCAAGAGGGGGACACCCCAGGGTCCAAGACCATCTGGGATATGCCCAAGCCCTTAGGGGGTCCCCAGCCTCTGTGGAGCACCATGTTTCAAGATGAGCTTCTATATATTTTTCACATATACATAAAAATCAAAGAAAATATACACATACACACACAGAAAATGATTTCATCAATGCTTTCTTGAGATATGTTAAGTTGATAGAATTTCACGTTACTTGTGTTTATTTTAGAACTCAAATTTATCAATAAAGGTAATTGCTTTAAAATAGCAATGTTTTCTGTGTCCTTCCCATAAAATTTACTTTTTATTAGCATTCTTTTAATTGAAAGACATAGGGGAGGTGTGGCAGTGGCGTTAGAGGGAATAACGATAATTAGCAACAGAAGCAAAGAGCTCCGGGAAGCAGTTCTTATTTCCCCTGCAAGTCTCCTAATTGTGCAGGCTGAATCGTGTTGAGGGTCTGGATGTACTCTCGCACCGCTGTGTCATCAGACCTCCTGCTCCTCACAGGGCCAGGTGGAGGGGACTCTGCCTTTTCATCCTGAGATCCTACAGAGCTCCCCTTTCCTTTGCATCTGTTTCACCATCGAGAGGACCTGTCACCTGAAGGCTTCCCAAGTCACTGCCTGGGCTAATTTTCTCCAATAGGATGTTTATAGACACTCTGTCAACACACAGCACCCTCATCAGAGAGCAGAAAACAGACCTCAGTACCCCATGGACTAGACTCCCTATCACCTCTTCATCCTGCACACCCACCCACCCCAAGGAGCTTCTCCTCCCTCTCTGCCTCCCCAGTGATTCCTGTGCCTGTGTCTGTGTTGTACATTCCCACAACGGGACACGGGAAGGTGATGACATATAGATCCCATCCTGGCCCAGTGAGGACCCAGAGTCACAAATTTGGGGAAGATTAAATCAGAAAGGAGTCTGCTGCCTTCCCCCGGCAGGAGCTAGTTTTGTGACAGGACCTGAGCCCAGTCCAGAAGGCACCTGGCCCTTGCTCTCGGCCACTGTGCTCTGTGTCTTTCTGTATTATGTCCTCTTGAGAGTAATTTCCCCACACAATCAGTCCCTTAAATACATTAAAGTGCACACCATGCCGCAGGGTTCCTCTTTCGACTCCTGTGGCAAGTAATGAACAGAAGAGTGACCTGGGGAAAGATTATTAACACCTTCCCATGGTCTTCTGCCAACAAGATGTCAACACGCATCTCTATTTTGAATGTATTGGGCAGGATCTTGCCTCAAAGTTATGATTAAAAAAAAAATCACGAAGGATTTGAATACAGAAAAGTGTTTGTATTCAAGGGAATCCACTGTCCTTTCCCAGAAGTGGATCAGCAGCATTGAAATCCCCATCTGGCCACACAACAGGGTAAAATCACAAACATCATCCCCTGCCAACTGGTCCATGAAAGGTGCTGTGGAAATGAAACCCTTAAATAGATTCCAGAGTCAGGATTATAGTTTATATAGCTGGCACTGAGGATGTGAACAGGAAGGTGACTCTGAGAGCTGGTGTAGCCACTGCCCCTCTCACTGAGGCCTGAGTCCAGGCTGCTCAGACAGTTGGTAGAACTTAAGTAAGAGAGACAGACTCTGGGAGCTCGGAGCCTTTGTGCATTGAATGACTTAAGCACTGGCCCAATGGGCCAGTTCTTTTCAGTTAAGTAATCTTAACTGCTTATCTTCCCAGTTTGGTCAGTTGAACATACTGCTTAGGTTCTGTGCAACTGTCATGTGGGCAGTTGGTTTGTAATGTCCTGGGTTCTGAGTCAGTTGGGAGTCAAGGAGTTGAGGAGGTCACCTGACCACAGGGAAATCTCACTACAAGGCAGTTGACAGAGTCAAATGTCAAAATTGGCAAAATTGGTCCTGGTCCTTCGGCAGGGCTGCAGTTGAGGTAAAGACACTGCATTTGGGGTCAGGGATTGCAATGTCAATCCAGGAGTTGAGTCAGTATTTGGGCCACTCTCTGGGGCCAGCCACCTTCGGCAGAGCATCACCTATTTCCCAGCATCATCCTTGGGGGGAGGAGGATTTGGGGAAGGGAGTGAGCAGAGTCCTAGGTTTTGTGTCCAGGGAGTGTCCTAGTGGTCTCAGGTGTTCAGGGATCTCCAGGGTACCAAGCATATCCTCTGTCTCAGACCTATTATCAGTGTTGTGACTCTGGGACAGTCAGTCTCTTGTAAATTTCAGTGCTCTGAACCACAAAATGGAAGTCACAGCCCTTATTCTGCTCACCCTACATCATACGAGCTGGATTCTTTTCCATGAGCTGTAAAGTGTCCTAGCCTGTCCACGTGGCAAAGTAAGTCTCCATGCTCCCCCGTCCTGTCACTTTCCATGTCCCGCCTCTGGAGTTCACCACTGCTGTGTCTAGCTTATTCATCTATAAATTGAACAATTAGTAAGTAGTACTTATAAAGCAGATGCCATTTTCTTGAAGCTTCATCTGCATCACATAATGGTAATAAGCAGGCTCTATTCACATTTCCATGTCCCCGAACAGGGAACAGAGCAGAGGAGCTAAGGAACCTTTCCAGGAACACTTGGCTGTGATTTCAGGTCCTCAGCCACCTGCACCCATATTCTCGGTCACTGTGTTGTGCTGACTTTCTACATTAACTAAATGAAGTGATTATTCCCACACTTTCTACATTATCTCATCTGAACAAAGCTATGACTCTCACACAATTGGCCTGTGCAGTATATTTTAAACACACGCCAAATGGCAAGACCTTCCTAAGCCCTGCTTCAGTGCAGGAGACTCCTCTAGATGAGGTTCTAGTACCTTGTTGCAAGAATAGAAAAAAAGAAAAGCAAAAGCTAATAAGGGAGTCAAACAAAGTTTGCACGTGATGATAGATCCTCGGTCAAGCAAACATGCTGCCTGTCCCCAGGAGTCATTCGGCAGCATCAGAAAGAGCACCTGGCCAGATGCAAGGGTTGAGCCTCGGCTATTCTCCCATACACCTTACCCCACTGAAGGCCCAGTGGGGCTGCTTTCACTAAACTGAGATAGGCTTTCTGTTAGCCAATTGTTTCAGCTATTCTCCACAAGTAACAAAGTCAAACAATTGCCTGTAATTTAAAAAAATATATATTTGTGCTAGGGAAAAGGCTTTGTGTTCTAGGAAAGCTCAAAGTCACTGGAAATACAGTTTAGCAAGTGGGATCTTACAGGGTCCACCAGACAGGTTGTTTAGTGAAGATTCTTTAAAAACAAGGCTTTGAGGGAGTTCCAGCCCCATCCTGCTCTATCCAATGGCTGCCAATTTGCTGGTTTTCATCATAAACATGGCACTTGAATTTTCAAGCTACTTTGGGATTATAAGACAAAGGATGAGGATAGGACAAGTTAAAACAGCACAAAAATCATGGTTCTTACTAAAATTCAGGTTTTTGTTACTTGGAGGGGTTTGTTTTTGCTTATTTATTTGTTTGGAATCAACTTTCTCTCCATTCCCACAAGTTACAGTGTGTGCAGATATCTGAAAATGTTGGTGGTGACAATTTTTAACAGTTTCCTCACTTCTCTATTGGAAGAGAGATTTTTTTTTTGGAGGTCTTTATCCTGACATGTCTGCTAAAGTCAGTTGTTAAATTATGTTCTCTGGAATATCCTCTTGACAATTTTAGGAATTCTGTAATAGTTGCAATGCAGTGTAAATTGTATCTGAGATGAAAATTTCTCAAGTAGAATGCATATTATTAGGTGAAATAGATAAAATTAAATTTAAATACAGGGTGTCCATAAAGTTCGTGTGGAATTTAAAATAGTTGTCTGATGGGAGAGGGGAGGATGGAGACTTACTCTGCCACATGGAAAGGGCTAGGACGCTTTACACTCACGGAAAAATAGTTTAAAATTGTTGTCTATTTTGAATTGCACATGAACTTTATGGACACCTGTAGGACAGGGTCTCATTTTAAGAGGATTTTCTTAAATGATATTTTAAGGAATACTGAATAAAATGACCTGGTATATGTGGCATTACAGAAGTTTTGAGACACGCAAAAATCAAGAAACATGTAATCTGCTAAAAGAAAATAATTTATTCTACATAAAATTTTACAGCAGTTGGCTTAGATATTTAATTTATATATACTTATATAGAGAGAGTAATACTAATGAAGTTAAATATACACAATGGATTTGTTCTAAAAGCCAAGAGAAAATTTATAAATATTGACCAGAAGCAATGTTCATGAGATTTATAAATATAGCTGATCCTTGAATAATGTGGGAATAGGAGCACCTACCCCATGTGTGGTCAAGTCTGAGTGATGATATTATCAGTCCATTAACACATGTTTTGTATGTTATATGCATTATATACAGTATTCTTACAATAAAGTAATCTGGAGAAGAAAGATGATATTTAAAAATCAAAAGGAATGTTACAGAAAGTCTGGCCCTTGTCCCTAAGACCACATCAGAAGAAAGAGCATAGTTTGAGGAGAAAAGAGAAGTTTATTAATTTGCTGGCAAATGAGGAAATTGTCAGACTCCTGACTTCAAAATACCAATGTCTCACTGCTGGGCAGAAACAGGAGGTTTGACAGGGAATGGTTTGATTAATTCCTTTGTCAGCTAAGATAATCTCATAACCTCCCCTGAGCCATCTCTGAGATTACAAGAACAAGGACACTCTCCTGACCCTCCTGACCACTTGTCTGATCTAGGGATGCAGCTTTTAATTCCCAAAAACAGTGGGGGAGGTTTTAGAGAGACAAAACATTTTTACCCATTTTCAGGCCATTATTCCTGTTGTAGAGAGAGAAAATATATTTACTATTTCTTAAGTGGAAGTGGATCATCATACAAAGTCCTTATCTTTATCATCTTTAAGTTGAGTAGGCTGAGGAGGAGGAATAGGAGGGCTTGGTCTTGCTGTCTCATAGGTAGCAGAGGGGAGAAAAACCTACACATCATGGACCCTGCCACTCAAACTCACAGTATTTCAAGGGTATGCAACCAGAAATTTCTGAAAACGCAATTCATTTTGAAATTTTGGTTCAATGTTGAGTTAAAACATTTGACTCAAGGTTTATAGTAACCTCTGTATCATTAGTAAGGATCTTGTTTCTGCAGAAATTTAACCAGACTATAACCAGATTAAAGAGATGAAGCCAGGTGTGAACAGGGTGGATGAAGACTCCTTCTACATAAAAACCCCATGTAGATCAATCTCACTTTAGAATTGAGCCACCTTTGGGAGGTGAGTCCAATCTTATTTTGTTTTTACTTCTTATATTTTTACAAAAATTCAATGTAGGAGGGCAAGGTCTCAGGAAGTGAATACATTATTAATGCAGCAGGAGCCGTCTGAGGCCAACTCAGTGCCAAGCACAGCAGGTGCACTTAGGGCCACTGGGTCCTCTGCTCCAGGACCTACAGGCAGGGTAGATTCCCCAACCCAGGCTAGAGATGTGACATGTTTTCTTTTCTCAATCAATTCACAGCTTGGGCTACTGTAGGCTATGATGAATTGAATTTTCCCCGATGACTTCATTCAACCTGGCAGCTGCTGCTGTAGGTTTGTGCCTCCAGCCAGGTTGGACCAGCGGTGGAGCTGAAGGAGCCCTGAGCCTAGATCAGTGATGTCCTGTAGAAATATAATGTGACCCACCTATATAATTATACATTTTCTAGTTGCCATAATAAATAAAGTAGAAAGAACCAAATTAAAATGATTTTAATTAAGGGCTGGGCACCATGGCTCGTGCCTGTACTCCTAGCATTCTGCGAGGCTGAGGCAGGTGGATCACCTGAGGTTAAGAGTTCAAGACTGGCCTGAATTAGAGTGAGACCCCATCTCTAAAAGTAGCCGGGTGTTGTGGAGGGCACCTATAGTCTCAGCTACTCAGGAAGCTGAGGCAAGAGAATCACTTGAGCCCAAGAGTCTGAGGTTGCTATGAGCTATGACACCACAGCACTCTATTGGGGGCAATAAAGTAAGACTCTGTCTAAAACAAAAATGATTTTAATTGGTAAAATATTTTTTATCATTTGAACATGGATTTACATTGATGACACAAATATTCTCGTTTGTTTGTTTTTTTGTAGAGACAGTTTCACTTTTATCACCCACGGTAGAGTGCCATGGCGTCACACAGCTCACAGCAACCTCCAACTACTGGGCTTAGGCGATTCCCTTGCCTCAGCCTCCCGAGTAGCTGGGACTACAGATGCCCGCCACAATGCCTGGCTATTTTTTTGTTGTTGCAGTTTGGCCAGGCTGGGTTTGAACCTGCCACCCTCGGCATATGGGGCCAGTGCCCTGCCCACTGAGCCACAGGCACCACCTGACACAAACATTTTTAAAAGAGTTTTTTTTTTTTTTTTTTTTTTTTTGCCTAGTGCAGTGGCTCACTCCCATAGACCCAGCAATTTGGGAGGCCGAGGAAGAAGAAGCACTTGAACCCAGGAGTTGAAGACCAGCCTTGGAAATAAAGCAAGACTTCATCTCTACTAAAATTAACCAGGCGTAGTGGTGCCTGTGACTAGAGACCCAGCTGCTCAGGAGGCTGAGGAAGGAGGATCACTTGAGCCCAGGATTTTGATGTTACAGTGAGCTATGATCATGCCACTGCACTCCAGCCTGGGCAGCAGAGCAAGACTCTGTCACTGAGGAAAAAAAAAATTTCTTTTTTGAGACAGGGTCTCCTTCTGTTACGCAGGCTAGTCCTGAACTCCTGGACTCAAGAGATCCTTACTTTCACCCCTGCCCCCTGAGTAGTTAGGAATACAGGCACACGCCATCACACCTGACAGTTTCAGGGTTTTTCGAACCGAACTGCTGAATATGAATCTTCACAATCTTGGAGAAAAAGTCCTTTTGAATAAAATGACTGGTCTAATGAGCATGATTTTAAGAAAGACTTCCGAATAAGTCTGACTAATTTCCTTGATCAGAACATGAGATTTTATTTTTGTGATAAAATCCATTTGTCTTTTTGTTGAGAAGGGAGTCTCACTCTGTGGCCTCAGGCTAGAGTGCCATGGCATCAGCCTAGCTCATAGCAACCTCAAACTCCTGGGTTCAAGTGATCTTTTTGTTTCAGCCTCCTGAGTAGCTGGGACTACAGGCACACACCATGACACCTGGCTAGTTTTTAGATTTTTTAGGGGCGATAAGGTCTCGTTTTGATCAGACTTGTCTCTAACTCCTGAACTCAGGCAATTTACCCACCTCAGCCTTTCAGAGTGCTAGGATTATCGGTGTGAACCATCACGCCTGGCCTGGCCTGTAAATAACCATTTGAAACTGTTGCCAATCATAGCTTGATTTTGATGCCCAATATTTCATTTCAATAGTTACAGCCTTAATCTTAAATCTTATCAACATCCATACATAATATACAGCCCTAATATAGAATAATAACAGGGTGATATTTGTCTGTAATTAATTTAAAAATCCTTAAGTCGAAGTGATACACTTTGTTTGTGGTAATCGGATTACAACATCAGGAACAATCCGATTTGGGCATAATTAAATCAAAACCTGATTAAGGAAGACAAGCAGGATGTGAATAGGGTGGGAGGAGGGTGGAGCTCTATATAAGTGGAGCTTATTCCATGTCTAAGCTGTCAGTGAAAACAGTTGGAGACCACAGAAGGAGGAGAGGCGAGTCTGATCTATGTTACTTCTTTCTTTGGTTATTAGAATACTGCAAAGGACAGATATTAGAGAGTACGGTCTGAACAATGGAGTAGTTATTAATTCAGCAACTGTTATTTGAGGCCAGTTCAATGCCAGGGACTTAGGGATACTAGATTCCCTCCTAGGAGAAGAAATTAGGTTTTCAATACCCAGCCTAGAGAAATTGCTGTCTTCAACTTCCTTAATCATAGCTTGGCCAATTCTATGAGATCATGAAGGAAGTTTCCTCCTTTGATTTATCCAACCTTTTATTCAATCTTTCAGCTACTGGAAGGTTTTTTTTTTTTTTTTTTTGCCACAGCAATATTAGAACACTTTGGGTGTGGGGTGGGAGTGTTGGACAGTGTCTGAGTCTAGCCCATAGCTGTCCAGTAGAAATATAATGAAACCCACATGAGTAATTACACATTTTCTAACACCCCATTGACTTGGGGGGGGTTGAATTTTAATACAGAAAATGTGATATCATTGTGGCATTATGGAAATCTCTAAAAGTTTTTTTTTTTTTTTTTTGGCAGTTTTTGGCCAGGGTTGGGTTTGAACCTGCCACCTGCGGCATATGGGGCCGGCATCTTACCCCTCTGAGCCACAGGCACTGCCCAAAATCTCTAAAAGTTTTTAATAAGACCATTTACATTCTCTTTTTCTCATTATATTTTCAAAATCCAGTGTGCATTTTATTTATTTAGTGTTTATTAAATCATAGCTGTGTACATTAATGCAATCATAGGGCACCATACACTGGTTTTATATACAATTTGACATATTTTCATCACTCTCGTTAACATAGCCTTCCTGGCATTTTCTTAGTTATTGTGTTAAGACGTTCATATTCTATATTTAGTAGGTTTCACATGTATCCTTGTAAGATGCACCGTAGGTGTGGTCCCACCACACAGGAAGCACATCTCAATTTCCATAAGCCCTATTCCAAGGGCTGGACAGCTGGGTCTGGATCCGTTCCCCACACCAGCTTCCCAAAGAAAGAATCATGTGCAGAGTGCGGTGACTCAAGCTGTAATCTTCAAGAAGGGTGGATTGCTGGAGCTCAGGAGCTTGAGACCAGCCTGAATAAGAGCAAGCCCTTCATCTCTACAAGGGTACATGTGAAACTTAGTAAATGCAGAATATAAATGTCTTAACACAATAACTAAGAAAATGCCAGGAAGGCTATGTTAACCAGTGTGATGAAAATATGTCAAATGGTCTATAAAACCAGTGTATGGTGCCCCGTGATCGCATTAACGTACACAGCTATGATTTAACAATAAAATAAAAAAAATAGAACAAAAACAAAAAAAACCTACCTGGGCATGATGGCGCACACCTGTAGTCCCACCTACTCAGGAGGCTGAGCCAAGAAGAGGCTTGAGGCCAGGAGTTTGAATTGCTGTGAGTACGATGCCAGGGTACACTACCCATGGCAGCAAAGTGAGACTTTGTCTCATAAAAAAAAGGAAATCCAGTGTGCATTTTTCTCATGGGAAACACATCTCAACTCCCATCAGCCCTATTCCAAGGGCTGGCCAGCAGGGTCTGGACCCTTTCACAAAACCAACTTCCCAAAGAAAGAATCATGTCCTTTGTTCCGACTAGCAGACCAAATATCATAGGTTCAGGTCCATGAGTCTTTTATGCTGTCATTACCTATTACGAGACACTGAGATGCCTACTCACGTAAAGATGAAAGAGCCCCAAGGAGTATTGCCATTCACTTCGTGGAACTACAATATCATGTACATTTTCCCACAGACAGTGGCCATGGCTGAACTATTTAAAGAAGGAAGCAAGTGTTCTGCCTGCTTATCTTACCTTGAAAACCCCGTGTACCTAAATTGTGGCTACATCTGCTGCTTCCGATGCATCGGCTCACTCCAGAAGGAACCCCGTGGGGAAGGTGTCTCATGCCCTTTCTGTTCTGTGGTCTCTCAGAAGAATGACGTCAGGCTCCATCACCTGCTGAAGAGGATGGTTTCCAAAGTCAAGAAATTAGAGCTCCAGCTGAGAGCAATTCTACACCAGAACCCAAGGATGCTGAAGTTCTGCGGTAAGAAATCTGTGCAATCTGCTCTCAGCCCCACCAACGGCCCTGGAAAAAACAACTGTTCAAAAGATTCTGCATTATAGGTGGGCATTAGCTGAGTTCTAGCACCTAAAAATGTTATGCCCCCTAAGAACAGTTCTCATTCTGACCTTAGATTTGAGTTTTTTTGGTTGTAGCCATCATTGTTGTTTGGCAGGCCCAGGCTGGATTCGAACCTGCCAGCTCAGGTGTGTGTGGCTGGTGCCTTAGCCACTTGAGCCACAGGTGCCGAGCCAGATTTGAGTTTTTGAAGGAAATATAATATTTAGGTGTTCTAGTCCTGTGCTGTCCAATATAGTAGCCGCCAAGGGCTACTGAACCTACTGAAATATGGGTAGTGCCCCATGTGGAAAAGACAATAATTTCTGACATATGGCCTTATATGTTATTTAAGGTATTTTGCATATCTTATTGCTTTTTTATTTTTTGAGACGGAGTCTCACTATGTCACCCTTGGTAGAGTGCTGTGGCGTCACAGCTCACAGCAATTTCAAACACTGGGACTTAAATGATTCTCTTGCCTCAGCCTCCAAAGTAGCTGGGACTACAGGTGCCTACCACAGTGCCCGGCTATTTTTTGTTGCAGATGTCATTGTTGTTTAGCTGGCTTGGGCCGTGTTCGAACCCACCACCCTTGGTGTATGTGGCTGGTGCCATAACAACTGTACTACAGGCACGAAGCCAATATTATTGCTTTTTAAAATATGTCTACAGAAAAATGTTAAGTAGTATACATGGTTTTCACTGTATTTCTGTTTTTGGCCACGGTTGGGTTTGAACCCACCACCTCCAGTATACGGGGCCAGCGCCCTACTCCTTTGAGCCACAGGCACCTCCTGATGGTTTTCATTGTATTTCTTTGGGCAAGACTGACCCAAACTATGGCTTTTCAAATTTGAACATGTGTTAAATTACCTGGAGATATTGTTAAAATACAGATTCTGAGTCTATAGGACCAGGCTGGCCTGAAAATAAGGATTTCTGACACTTTAATATTTCCTATTATTTTATAGTAAAATTGTTTTCTAATCATTCACAGTATTTGTTAGTTGTCTATATTTGGACTGAGTCTGTGTTAAGTTGTATAATTTTGTGAGTAAACAACATTCCTAGTCTCTGTCTTCAGGGATCTTATGCTCCAAAGGGGAAAAAAATTGATAAAATAAAAAGAACTTAATGTAAAAAGAATACCTACTCTAAGAGATGCTTGTGACAAATATGTTCATTCTCTATATGAAATCTGACTTAACTGAGGAATCCTGGGTAGTTTCTTCTGGAAAATTCTGATTTAGGGAAGAAGAGTAGCTTAAAGAAACACGTGAATGAGATGTTTGAGCCTTTACATTAGAATTGAAAGTAGACTCAGAGTCTGTGTATTTGCTGATTTACCTTTTTGTCTTTCCACAGTAGATATGACTTTCAATGTTGACACAGCCAATAACAGACTAATCATTTCTGATGACTTGAGGCACGTCCGCTGTGGACGTATCACACAGAATCGCAGACAATGCCCTGAGAGATTTGAACACTCAATCTGTGTCCTGGGCTCCCCTCAATTCACCTCTGGACGCCATTACTGGGAGGTGGACGTGGGGACAAGCAAAGAATGGGACCTGGGTGTTTGTGAAGAATCTGCCGATCGACATGAGTCAATTCTGCTGTCTTCAGATATTGGCTTGTGGACTGTGGGTTTGAGAAATGAAGAGCTTCTTTCAGCCAGCACTATGCCTTTAACCCCCCTCTCAGGGAGACTGCCATTACGCCGAGTAGGCATTTTCCTGGATATGGACGTTGGAATCATTTCCTTTTATAACATCAGCAATGGAGCCCATGTTTTTACATTCACTGAAGTGTCCACTGAAGAACCATTGTGTGCATTTTTTTCTCCTGCAAATCGAATTAATGATGATCAGGGCTTCCTGAGTATCTGTCCCCTGATAAATCTGGGCACTGCCAGGTCTCTAGTTTATCTGGAGCAAGGCAGATAAACTTTTAGCCATAAAAAACATGTGGAGAAAATCACTTAATGCTCAAAGCTAAAAATGTTTCTTCTTGGTTCAACATATGGGACAAAGTTACAGGAGAAAATATGAAACATTTTATGAATCATAAATATAAAGTAGGTGAACTGAGAAAAATTACATTTCAAAAATTATTTTTTTTTAAGACAGAGTCTCAAAGCTGTCACCCTGGATAGAGTGCTGTGGTGTCACAGCTCACAGCAACCTCAAACTCTTGGGCTTAAGCGATTCTCTTGCCTCAGCTTCCCAAGTCGCTGGGACTACAGGCACCTGCCACAATGCCCAGCTATTTTTTTTTTTATTAAGTCATGTACACATAGGTCATGAATACATTTATGCATATGTGGGGTACAATGTGTTGATTTTTTAATACAATCTGACATGTTTACATCAAACCATTTTTTATAGTTGTCATTGTTTTTAGCTAGCTCCAGGCTGGGTTCAAACCCACTAGCCTCGGTGTATGGCCAGGGTTCTACCCACTGAGCTATGGGCGCCGCTTTACATTTCAAATATTAAGTATTTGAGGTGATGGCAATCATCTTTCAGAACTAACCTGAAATGAAGAGAATACTCATTGCTGATCACTTGAAGGCAAGTAAAAAAGTCAGTACTTCCTAAAGCAATCTACCGATTCAATGCCATCCCTATTAAAATACCAACATTGTACTTTCAAGACTGGGCAAAAATAATTCTTTGTTTTGTATGGAACCAGAAAAAAACCTGTATAGCTAAGGAAGTTTTTAGTAATAAAAACAAAGCCGGGGCATCAGCATACCAAACTTTAGGCTGTAACATGAGGCCATAGTGGTCAAAACTGCATGGTACTGGCACAAAAATAGAGACATACACATTTGAAATCGAATAGAAAACCATGAAATGAAACTAATATCTTACAGCCACCTAATCTCCAATGAAGCGAACAAGAACATACACTGGGAGAAAGACTCCCTATTCAATAAATGATGCTAGGAGAACTGGATATCCACATGTAAAAGACTGAAACTGGACCCGCACCTTTCTCCACCTTTCTCTATTAACCTGGATGGAAGTGGAACACGAGATGGGTAGAAGACCTACATTTAAGGCATGAAATGATAAAAATCCTCAAAGCATAGGAAAAACACTGGAAGATATCGGCCTGGGGAAAGACTTCATGAAGAAGACTTCCATGGCAATTGCAACAATAACAAAAATAAACAGATGGGACTTAATGAAACTGAAAAGCTTCTGTACAGCTAAGGAGACAGCAACCAAAACCAAGAGACAGCCTACACAATGGGAAAGGATATTTGCATATTTTCAATCAGACAAAAGCTTGATAAGTAGGATCTATAGAGAACGCAAATTAATCCACATGAAAAAAGTCAACAATCCCATATATCAATGGGCAGGAGACAGTAACAGAACCTCTTCTAAAGAAGGCAGATATGAAAAAGTGCTCATTGTGCCTAATTATTCAAGAAATGCAAACCAAAACAACCCTGAGATATCATCTAACCCCAGTGAGAATGGCCCACATCACAAAATCTCAAAACTGCAGATGCTGGCGTGGATGTGGAGAGAAGGGAACACTTTTACACTGCTGGTGGGACGGCAAACTAGTACAACCTTTCTGGAAGGAAGTATGGAGAAACCTCAAAGCACTCAAGCTAGACCTCCCATTTTTGATCCTGCAATCCCATTACTGGGCATCTACCCGGAAGGAAAAAACATCCTTTCATCATAAGGACATTTACACTAGACTGTTTATTGCAGCTCAATTTAAAATCGCCAAAATGTGGAAACAGCCTAAATGCCCACCAACCCAGGGATGAATTAACACGCTGTGGTATATGTCCACCATGGAATACTATTCAGCCATTAAAAAAATGGAGACTTTACATCTTTTGTATTAACCTGGATGGAAGTGGAACACGTTATTCTTTTTTTTTTTTTTTTTTGGTAGAGACAGAGTCTCACTTTATGGCCCTCGGTAGAGTGCCATGGCCTCACGCAGCTCACAGCAACCTCCAACTCCTGGGCTTAGGCGATTCTCTTGCCTCAGCCTCCCGAGTAGCTGGGACTACAGGCGCCCGCTACAATGCCCGGCTATTTTTATTTTTTTTTGGTTGCAGTTTGGCCGGGGCTGGGTTTGAACCCGCCACCCTCGGTATATGGGGCCGGCGCCTTACCGGCTGAGCCACGGGTGCCGCCCGGAACACATTATTCTTAGTAAGGTACCACAAGAATAGAGAAGCATGAATCCTATGTATTCAATTTTGATATGAGGACATTGACACAGTGGGGTGGGAGAAGGGGAGAGCAGAGAGAGAAAGGAGGAGGGAAGGGTGTGGGAAAGGAAGACAGAGAGAGGGAAGGAGGAGGGGTGGGGTCTTGGTGTGTGACACACCTTTTTGGGGCAAGACACAATTGTAAGAGGGACTTTGCCTAACAAATGCTACCCTCTATGAATCTCCAACAATAAAAACAAAAATAAAAAAAAAATTATTCCTGTGAATTATCAAAATTTTTCCAAATCCAAGATGGGTTGCAGGCACAAATTACCTATAATTCTGATGTGTATGAATTTCTACCATGTTTTAAAATGACAAATGCAATCATACAGAGTGCTTTATTTTAGGATTATAAGCAAAGCTTTAAGTGTATCATTTATATCAGAAGAAACATTACCAATTACAAATGATGAAAAAAATCTTATAATAAGGCTGTGAAATTAGTACATTAGTTTAAATTTAACGTAATGCTAATTAAACATTACTTTCTTTTTTTTTTTTTTTATAGAGACAGAGTCTCACTTTATGGCCCTCGGTAGAGTGCTGTGGCCTCACACAGCTCACAGCAACCTCCAACTCCTGGGCTTAAGCGATTCTCTTGCCTCAGCCTCCCGAGTAGCTGGGACTACAGGCGCCTGCCACAATGCCCGGCTATTTTTTGGTTGCAGTTCAGCCGGGGCAGGGTTTGAACCCGCCAGGCTCGGTATATGGGGCCAGTGCCTTACCGACTGAGCCACAGGCGCCACCCTAAATATTACATTCATACGAAAGAAAAAATAATATAAAGATTGGTGGGGCTGGGTTTTATTTTTAATTTTTTTTTTTTTTTTTATTTTGAGACAGAGTCACTCTGTCGCCTGGGCTAGAGTGAAGTGGCATCAGTCCAGTTCACGGCAAGCTCAACCTTCTGGTCTTAAGCAATCCTCCAGCATAAGTCTCCCAGGTATCTGGGCCTACAGGCACCTACCACCATGCCTGGCTAATATTTTCTATTTTTGTAGATGGGGGTTTCCTCTTGCTCAAGCTAGTCTTAAAATCCTAAGTTCAAGCAATCCTTCTACCTCAGCCTCCCAGAGTTCTGGGATTACAGGTGTGAGCCAGCGTGCCTGGCCTTTACTATCATGATGAAGGATTTTTACTAAGGTTACAGGGGTAACTGGAGATAGATCACCAATGAAAACCCCATTATCTACTATAATGAAATCAAAATCTGATTAGATTGAGGCAGGGTGTGAGGAGGGAGGGAAGGATGATCTCAACCATAAAAGGCCCTGGTGTGTTCATTCCCCAGAAGACTTGAGCTACCTGTGGGAGCAGCTGGAGGACAGAGGAGATTCTAGTGCAGAGGAAGTGAGTCCACCCTTATGTGTTTGGCTTTTTCTTCTTAGATGCCGAGAAATGGTGGTTATGACATAGGGGAATGAAAGAAATAAAGTTAGTGATTAATGAATTCAACAAATGCTGTCCAAGTGCCCACTGAGTGTTGACAACCAGACACACTGGATGCCCATGGAGTGGTGGGCAGTTTGGTTTTCAGTTCCAAGGCTGCAGAAAGGATGACTTTCTCCTTTACATAATCAATTTGTTGCTTAGGTTCCTCCAGGTGAAAAGACACCAGCATAGGGGTGCAATAACCGCTTTTCAGATAGATGCTCAGGCACCTCTGTTGGTGCAGCTAGGCTGGGGGAAAGGGTTGCATGGGCCCTTCCTCCACCACGGTTCAAAACACAATGTCTATTTGTGACTTTCTTTCCAGAGAACTTCAACTGCCTGATGGTAGGGTATGTGGTTAGGTCATTGTACTGTCACAGTCTTGTTTTGGGGATGACAAATTCGGAACACAATAACTTGGTGCATGTAAAAGTTGTCACGTGCCACTAATAAGTATTCATCGCATTGAAATTCACCCTGCCATGTGTGTTTCCCCAACAGTGGACATGGCTGGACTGTTACAAGAAGCAAGCAAATGCCCCATCTGCTCAGCCTATCTTGAAAAGCCAATATACATGGAATGTGGATGCATCTTCTGCCCTAACTGCATCTATTCACTGCAGACAGAGCCACATGGGGAGGATTTATTTTGCTATTTGTGCCCCATGATCTCTCGGAAAAACAACCTCAGGCCCAACTGGCAGCTGGGAAAGCTGGTTTCCAAGATCAAGGAGCTGGAGCCCCATCTGACAACTATTCTACAGATGAACCCAAGGATGCAGAAATTCCACGGTAAGGACTCTGTGACCCCTGCCCCCTTCCCACTACAGGTCCAGGAAGACTCATCTGTAGGATGGGCTCTCCTTTCCATGTAGGGATCAGCTGATGCCTGATGCTAAAAATGAGATGCTCCTCTGGCTTCAGTGGTTCTCAGCCCTGACAATAGATAGAATCATCTGATCTTTAACAAAACATTCCTCTATCCATGTCATGGATTAGACAAGAGAGTCTCAAAATGTAGCTTGCTCAGATTACCTGAGGATCTTGTTAGAATCTGGATTCTGAACTAGGAGATTTCAGATTCAATGACCCTGCTGTCTTGGGGGATCACATCAAACTTAGAGTAGCAAAACTTTGAGCAATTGAATCTGAATTTCTCTCTGGCTGTAGTGCTCCTGAGTCTAATGCTAATACCCCCTGGTAATTCTAATGAACAGTGAATGTTGGCACCATTGCACTGAATGGGCTTTCCCCAGCCTTGGGACGAGTTTGGTATGGAGCACCGGGGATGGGGGCGGTGTTTCAATGGGTGTGGGGAGAGCTGCAGAATCTGGTCTCCTCATCTGAGCACTATGGGCTTCAACAGGGGCCTTTGCTACAGAAAATACTATCCGACTCCATGACTCTGGAGGGAAAGCACATTTAAATGAAGAGATTATGGACTGCCTGGGCAAAGAATTGCAACGATAAAGAAAGGCGGGTTCCTGTGAAATTCCCCACACTGTTGAGTTCTGTGCAGTATCCTATCTGATACCCACAATTTCCAGTCATTTACCTACCAACATCTGGCCTTCTGCTTGAAACATAGAGCACAGATTCACTCTGTCCAAGCCAGTTTTCTAACTCTCTTCCTCCTTCCTTCTCAATGTCCACTCATCTTATTTAATCCACTAATTCATCATCAGAGATCAGTCACCCAATGTCTTGTTTTAACCTATGAAATCTACATTGGTGATTGCATTTGTCTTTTGACTTGAAAGATAATGTGTTCTGTCGGTTTTTTTTTTTTTCATAATTTTCTAGTCTATTAATTTCTTTTTTTTTTTTTTTTTTTTTGTGGGTTTTGGCCAGGGCTGGGTTTGAACCTGCCGCCTTTGGCATATGGGACCGGCGCCCTACCACTTTGAGCCACAGGGGCCGCCCGTCTATTAATTTCTGTAGGCCAGATCACACCCTTTCTTTTCTTCCTCCATTAAAATTGGCAGCTTCACCTTTCAGTCACATACCCATCCCTCAAAATGTTCATTCATTTTCATCTCCTGCACTTACACCAGACAATAGATAAATTATGTCTACTAACTTTTATTTATTTTTTTGGCAGTTTATTTTTAATGTTTATTTTTAAGTATAAATCAACCAATTATAGTTGTATATATTTATGGGATACAAAGTGACATTATGATTTATGAATACAATATGAAATCATTAAATCAAGCTAATTAACATATCCATCACCTCAAATACTTAACATTTTTTGGTGAGAACATTCAAAATGCACTCTTTTAGCAATTCTTAAATGTTCAATATGTCATTACAACTTAATAGGGGGAAGTGGGAAAGGGGGGTGGATAGAGGGAGGGTGCCGCGCCCACGGCATAAAGCCGTAGTGAGGCAGTGCTGTCCGCGTTATAGAACGACGGGAAGGTGGATTGTGCTCCCCGGAGCTTTGCCCCCAGCGCCCCCAGCACGTACAAGCATCAGAAATGTTGCTCAACGTGTTTAGGTATTTGCCAAAGTTTAAAGATTATGGCGTCTATTCATGTGACTGTCATTCTGTACCTGAAGCCAGTTTGTTCTGATAAATTGTCAATATGTACTTTCCTAAGAATGAGCACAATGCACTACTAATCCAGATAGAGCACAGCCTTGTGAGCTGCTAAACTCAGTGGCACCAACAATGAGCACATAAAGATGTTTTCCCACCAGTGAGCTAAGACGATAAGCCCAAGGACATGAAATACAAATTATCTACATAAGCTACAAAGTCACTGAAACACATCCACCCACCATAAAGTCCTGTTCAGAACATCTTGTTTCACCAACTGTCACGCATAATAAAAATCAATAGGAAAAATAATACTTGTCAAGGAATTTACTCTAAATCAAAATTATAATTATCAATAACAATAAGATCAAATAGTAAATGTAGAATTAGTCAAGCATTAACGTAAAGAAGATGTCAAGCTGTTCTAAAAAGATAATAAGAAACTGAGATAGGAGGAAGCGGGCAGAGTTGACTAATAACCGCCACCCTCCGGAAGCGGAACGTTAAAACATAACAATGCATGATAAATCACACTTGTAAACGCAAAGATAACCCGCGCACGTAAGCAGAAAGATTGCATTATGTAAGCTCTGTAAAAATGTATAAATACCAACATGTGTACCCAGTAAATTTACAGCTGCACACTTTAACCCGTAGTGTGTGTCAGTCTGTCATTTCTTCGCCGATCTCTCGACCTTCCTCGTTCCTTCTCCCTGCACTCCCTCGGACTGAAGGCCACCGACAGGGCGGTCCGTTGCAGGAGGGGAATCGGTGGGATCACACCTGTGGTGCATATTACAGGGGTAGTTGCGAAACTTGGTAAATGTAGAATGTAAATGTTTTGGCACAGTAACTGAGATAACGCCGGAAAGGCTATGTTAACCACTGTGATAAAAATGTGTCAAATGGTTTATGAAGTGAGTGTATGATGCCCCATAATCATATCATTGTATACAGTTATGATTTAATAAAAAAATTAAAAAAAAAACAAATACTAACTTTTAAATACCTGTTTGTTTCTTTCTTAAATTTGTTCCCATTACTAATGTTTTGCTTAAGGCTTCATATCCCACAGTATGGAAAATCGTCTCCCATCTAGGTCCCCATTCCTTCTTGTGGCCATGGGTCCTTTTAATGTGCAGGGATGGTACTTCTGTCGGCATATTTTCATCTGCAGAGATATCCCATCTCCTGTCAGAACTGTGAATGATATCTAAACCAATTTGTTTAGAAACATGGAGAACGAAAGCCTGGAATCCTGCTCTAGATACTATTTTTAAAATTAGATCATAACTCTGTACAGTACTGCATTTATGGGGTACAATGTGCTGATTTTATATACCATTTGGAATGTTTACATCAAACAGGTTAACATAGCATTCACCTCACTTATTTAATTGTTGTGTCTAGACATTTACATTCTACCATTAATATATTTGACATGTACACTTGCAATATGCACAGTAGGTGAGATTCCACCGATTACTCTCCTTCCACCCGTCCACCCCCTCCCTTTCCCTCCTCTCCCCTCGCCCTCCTCTTCTCTCCTTCTCTCTGGGCTATAATTGTGTTTTATCTTTTGTATGAAAGTGTGGGTGATTACATATTGATTTCATAATAGTATTGAGTATATTGGGATTTTTTTTTTCCATTCTTGAGATGCTTTACTAAGAAGAATATGCTCTAGCTCCATCCAGGTAAACATAAAAGAGGGAAAGTCTCCATCTTTTTTATGGCTGTGTAATATTCCATGGTGTACATATACCACAATTTGTTAATCCATTTATGGATCGATGGGCACTTGGACTGATTCCAGGACTTAGAAATTATGCATTGGGCTGCAATAAACATTCTTGTGCAAATGTCTTTGTTGTAAAGTGAGTTTGGGTCATCTGGATATATACCTAGTAGAGGAACTGCAGGATGGAACGGCAGGTCTACTTTTAGTTCTCTTTTGAATTGGAATAGTAAAAGGTGGAAACAGAAACATCATTAAATATTGTTAACTGGAATTTTCTTAATATTCTTTCTTAGAATTCTTAATATTCTTAATTTTCTTTTTCATTCATTAGTGTGGTAGGAGAGTCAGGGTGTCTAACTCAGAGACTTTCCACTATACAGGGAACAAAAGTTTAATTAATAAACACATATCACATAATGGAAAAAGAAGCACTACTATTATGAGTGAGTCTCATATTGCTACAAAGCATGCCTATGCTAATTTGATCTAGTCAGGGCAGCCAGGGAATTTCTGTCCTAAAAAGTTCTGATGTAAAGCAGATGAAAGAAACTAAAGTCAATGAGATATTTGGGACTTTGTAGTAGCCACGAAACATCGGCCTGGATTTTGTGCATTTGTAGAGATAATTTGCTTTTCTTTTTGCAGTGGATGTGACCTTGGATATTGACACAGCCAACAAGTTCCTCCTCATTTCTGATGATCTCAGGAGTGTCCGCTGTTTGTGCATCAAACAGAGTCGACAGGACCTTGCCGAGAGATTACAGTTGCCACTTTGTGTCCTGGGTACCCCTCACTTCACTTCTGGCTGCCATTACTGGCAGGTGGATGTGGGAATGAGCACACAATGGGACCTGGGAGTTTGTAAAGAATCTGTTCACTGGAAAGGAAAGATCCAACTGACTACAGATCTTGGATTCGGGACTGTGAGTCTGAAGGCTGGAGGCTACTCGTTTGCCAACACAATGCCTCAGACTGCCCTCTGCTCAGATACCAAGGTACAGAGATTGGGGATTTTTCTGGATATGGATATGGGCAATATTTCCTTTTTTGATGTAGACAATGGATCCCACATCTTTACGTTCACCAAAGTTTTTGCTAAGGAGCCACTGTGCCCATTTTTCGCTCCTTCAATTCCACCTAATGGTGATCAGGGTATCCTGAGAATCTGTCCTGTGATGAGCCGGGTCACTGCTGATCCTCTAGCCCATCCTGGGGAGCATGAATAGACCCCCATGGCAAAGAAATACTCACAGAAAGTTACTTTGTGGTTAGGCCTAGGCACTTTCTACTTGGTAAAAGGATTATACAAAAGTCATAGTAGAAAATATGGAACATTTCATGAATGTAATTAATGTAGTGTATAAATTGAGTGCTAAGTACTAATCAGATAATTTAATTAGTGTGTGTGTGTGTGTGTATATATATATATATATATATATTTTTTTTTTTTAGACAGAGTCTCACTTTTGTCCACTTTGACAGAGTGCTGTGGTGTCATAGCTCACAGCAACCTCAAACTCTTGGGCTCAAGTGATTCTCTTGCCTCAGCCTCCCGAGTAGCTAGGCCTACAGGCGCCTGCCACAACACCCGGCTATTTATTTTTAGAGATGGGATCTCTCTCTTGCTCAGGCTGATCTCCAACCCATGAGCTCAGGCAATCCATCCGCCTCAGCCTCCCAGAGTGCTAGGATTATAGGGCGTGAGCCTCCACACCCAGCCTACCCCACCACAATCCACTGTAGTTTTAGATGACTCAAGGATGATTGAGTTTGCTGAGTGAAAATGCAAAACCATGACTCCTTGGGGGTGGGCTGGGATGGGATTAGGTTCTATATTTAAGTGATTGGATTAAGTGCTCTCTTTTCCTGGGGAACCATTTTTTGGTTATTGCTGGTTACTCTGATGATTTTAAATCTAAGCAAAACATTCTCAATTCTCAAGTCCTGTTTTCTTTTTTTTAATTTATTTTTATTTTTACATATACATGTGTTAATAAGGTTTCCATTTTTTTTTTGCCTTCACAAAATTAATAAGACTTAAAGTTTCATAACAATAACAATGTTTAAGATAAGGACTAGAAACAAAAACCTCATAATGAACGAACAAACAAATACATTCAGAAAAGGAATCAGACAATTGCTACATCGAAATCTTAAGCAATAATAATAATGATGATGATGATGATGCAAAGAAAGTAACAGTCACATTGTCAAATAAGAGCATGTCTATTATAGAATGCTTTGACTCTGAGATTCAGTATGGAGTCATCAGTTAACTTCTTATTTTTTTTAAGCATCAAAGAATAGACAACTAATATTTATAAATAAAAGTAAAAGATAATTTCAAAAAACAGATCATGCTAAATCTTATAGGCAACAGAAAAAGAAGAAATACATCAAAATCATTCTACTTCATCGGGGTACACCTGTTATTAAAGTCGGAGAAAATATATTATCATAAAGGAGAAATTACAAACATATGTCACTTATAAATGAGGATATAATATCCTAAACAACATATTAACATCTTGGGTTAAAAATTAATATTTAAGTAATATACTTTGGTCAAAATTAAAACCAATTTATGTGAAAATTACTCACTATTTTCTTGTTCTTTTTTTTTCTTCTTCCTTTCCTTTCCCTCACCCCTTCCCTCCTTCTCTGTCTGCTTTCCCCTTCCCCCACGCCCCACCATGTCACTAATTGTCTTCAAATAAAGATTGAGTACATAGGATTCATACTTTTCCATTCCTGTGATGCTTCACTAAGAATGATGTGTTCCACCTCCATCCAGGTTAGTACAAATGCTGCAAAATCTCCACTTTTATGGCTGAATAATATTCCACGGTATACATATTCCTTACTGATCCATTCCTGGGTTGAAGGATATTTAGGTTGTTTCCACATTTTGGCAATTGTAAATTGGGCTGCGATAAACAGCCTAGTACAAGTGTCTTCATAATAAAAGTTTTTTTTGTTTGTTTGTTTTTTTTCCTTCTGGATAGATGCCCAGTAATGGGATTGCAGGATCAAATGGGAGGTCGAGCTTGAGTTCTTTGAGGTTTCTCCAAACTTCCTTCCAAAAAGGTTGTATTAGTTTGCAGTCCCACCAACAGTGTAAAAGTGTTCCTTTCTCTCCACAACCGCGCCAGCATCTGCAGTTTTGAGATTTTGCGATATAGGCCATTCTCGCTGGGGTTAGGTGATATCTCAGGGCTGTTTTAATCTGCATTTCTCTAATAATTAGGGATGGTGAGCAGTTTTTCATATGATTGGTGGCCATTCGTCTGTCATCTTTGGAGAAGATTCTATTCATCTCTCTTTCTCCATTGATGTATGAGATTGTTGGGTTTTTTCTTGTGAATTAATTGAAGTTCTGTATAGATCCTTGTCATTAAGTGTTTGTCTTTGAATCAGACAATATACAAATATCCTGTCCCATTGGGTGGGATGTCTATTTGCTTTGTTTGTTGTCTCCTTGGCTGTACAGAAGCTTTTCAATTTAATTAAATCCCATTTGTTTATTATTGCTGTTGTTGCTATTGCCATGCAGTCTTCTTCATAAAATCTTTCCCCAGGCCGATACCTTCCAGTGTTTTTACTATTCTTTCTTTGAGGATATTTATTGTTTCATGCCTTAAATTTAAGTCCTTTATCCATCTTAAATCAATTTTTGTGAGTGGAGAAAGGTGTGGGTCCAGTTTCAGTCTTTGCATGTGGATATCCAATTCTCAGAGCACCATTTATTGAGTAGGGAATCTTTCCCCCAGTGGACACTCTTGTTTGGTTTATCAAAGATTAGGTGGCTGTAAGTTGTTGATTTCATTTCCTGGTTTTCTATTTGATTCCAAATATCTATGTCTCTATTTTTGTGCCAGTACCATGCTGTTTTGACCACCATGGCCTTGTAATACAGCCTAAAATCTGGTATGGTGATACCCCCGCCCCGGCTTTGTTTTTATTACTAAGAACTGCCTTAGCAATATGAGGGTTTTTTCTGGTTCCATGCAAAAAGCAGAATCATTTCTTTGCAAGTCTTGAAAATAGGATGTTGGTATTTTAAGAGGGATGGCATTGACTCGGTAAATTGCTCTGGGAAGTATAGACATTTTAACAATGTTGATTCTTCCCAGCCATGAGCATGGTATGTTCTTCCATTTGTTAAAGTCCTCTGCTATATCCTTTCTTAAGGTTACATAATTTTCTTTATAGAGGTCCTTCACCTCTTTTGTTAGGTATATTCCTAAGTATTTCATTTTCTTTGGGGCTATGGTGAAGGGAGTTGTGTCTTTAATTAACATCTCATCTTAGCTGTTGTTGGTGTATACAAAAGCAACTGACTTGTGGACATTGATTTTATATCCTGAAACATTACTGTATTTTTTAATGACTTACAAGAGTCTTGTGGTTGAGTCTTTAGGGTTCTCTAAGGATAAGATCATATCATCAGCAAAGAGGGAGAATTTAACCTCCTCTGCTCCTTTATTTTCTTGTCTTGTCTAATTGTATTGGCTAGAACTTCCAGCACTATGTTGAATAGTAATGGTAACAGAGGACAACCTTGTCTGGTTCCTGTTCTAAGAGGAAAAGCATTCAGTTTTACTCCATTCAGTAAAATATTAGCTGTGGGTTTGTCATAAATAGCTTCAATCAGTTTTAGAAATGTGCCACCTATGCCTATACTCCTCAGTGTTCTAATTAGAAAAGGATGCTGGATTTTGTGGAATGCTTTTTCTGCATCTATTGAGAGGATCATATAGTTTTGGGTTTTACTTCTCTTTTTTTTTTTTTTTTATTTTTGGCCGGGGCTGGGCTTGAACCCGCCACCTCCGGCATATGGGACCGGCGCCCTACCCATTGAGCCACAGGCGCCACCCGGGTTTTACTTCTCTTGATATGGTGAATAGCGTTTATAGACTTGCGTATATTAAACCAGCCTTGCATCCCTGGGATGAAACCTACTTGATCATGATGTATGACTTTTTTGATGATAAGCTATAATCTGTTAGCTAAGATTTTGCTGAGAATTTTTGCATCTATATTCATTAGTGAAATTGGTCTGAATTGGTCTGAAATTCTCCTTTTCAGTTGGGTCTTTTCCTAGCTTTGGTATCAGAGTAATGTTTACTTTGTAGAATGTGTTGGGGAAGATTCCTTCCTTCTCAATTTTTTGGAATAATTTCTGCAATATAGGAATAAACTCTTCTTTGAAGGTTTGATAAAATTCTGGTGTAAAGCCATCTGGACCAGGGCATTTTTTTGCTGGAAGATATTTTATTGTTTCTTTGATCTCAGTGATTAAAATTGGTCTGTTCAGGAGATGTATTTCATCTGGGGTAAGTCTAGGGAGAGAGTGTGATTCCAAATATTGATCCATTTCCTTCACATTGTCAAATTTCTGGGCATAAATTTTCTGGTAGTATTCAGAGATGATCTCTTATATCTCTGTGGCATCAGTTGTTATTCCCCCCCCCTTTTTTTAACTGATTAATTCTTTTATTATTATTATTATTATTATTTTTTATTGTTGGGGATTCATTGAGGGTACAATAAGCCAGGTTACACTGATTGCAACTGTTAGGTAAAGTCCCTCTTGCAATCATGTCTTGCCCCCATAAACTGTGACACACACCAAGGCCCCACCCACCTCCCTCCTTCCCTCCTTCTGTTTCCCCCCCCATAACCATAATTGTCATTAATTGTCCTCATATCAAAAGTGAGTACATAGGATTCATGCTTCTCCATTCTTGTGATGCTTTACTAAGAATAATGTCTTCCACGTCCATCCAGGTTAATATGAAGGGTGTAAAGTCTCCATTTTTTTTAATGGCCGAATAGTATTCCATGGTATACATATACCACAGCTTGTTAATCCATTCCTGGGTTGGTGGGCATTTAGGCTGTTTCCACATTTTTGCGATTGTAAATTGAGCTTCAATAAACAGTCTAGTACAAGTGTCCTTATGATAAAAGGATTTCTTTCCTTCTGGGTAGATGCCCAGTAATGGGATTGCAGGATCAAATGGGAGGTCTAGCTTGAGTGCTTTGAGGTTTCTCCATACTTCCTTCCAGAAAGGTTGTACTAGTTTGCAGTCCCACCAGCAGTGTAAAAGTGTTCCCTTCTCTCCACATCCACGCCAGCATCTGCAGTTTTGAGATTTTGTGATGTGGGCCATTCTCACTGGGGTTAGATGGTACCTCAGGGTTGTTTTGATTTGCATTTCTCTAATATATAGAGATGATGAACATTTTTTCATGTGTTTGTTAGCCATTCGTCTGTCGTCTTTAGAGAAAGTTCTATTCATGTCTCTTGCCCATTAATATAAGGGATTGTTGGCTTTTTTCATGTGGATTAATTTGAGTTCTCTATAGATCCTAGTTATCAAGCTTTTGTCTGATTGAAAATATGCAAATATCCTTTATCATTGTGTAGGTTGTCTCTTTGCTTTGGTTATTGTCTCCTTAGCTGTACAGAAGCTTTTCAGTTTAATGAAGTCCCATTTGTTTATTTTTGTTGTTGTTGCAATTGCCATGGCAATTGCCATGAATTGTCTTCTTCATGAAGTCTTTCCCCAGCCCAATATCTTCCAGTGTTTTGCCTATGCTTTCTTTGAGGATTTTTATTGTTTCATGCCTTAAGTTTAAGTCCTTTATCCATCTTGAATCAATTTCCGTGAGTAGGGAAAGGTGTGGGTCCAGTTTCAGTCTTTTACATGTAGACATCCAGTTCTCCCAACACCATTTATTGAATACGGATTCTTTCCCCCAAGGTATGTTCTTGTTTGGTTTATCAAAGATTAGGTGGTTGTAAAATGTTAGTTTCATTTCTTGGTTTTCAGTTCGATTCCAAGTGTCTATGTCTCTGTTTTTGTGCCAGTACCATGCTGTCTTGAGCACTATGGCTTTGTAGTACAGACTAAAATCTGGAATGCTGATGCCCCCAGCTTTATTTTTGTTACAGAGTACTGCCTTAGCTATACGGGTTTTTTTCCAGTTCCATACAAAACGCAGAATCATTTTTTCCAAATCTTGAAAGTATGATGTTGGTATTTTGGTAGGAATGGCATTGAATAGGTAGATTGCTTTGGGAAGTATAGACATTTTAACAATGTTGATTCTTCCCATCCATGAGCATGGTATGTTCTTCCATTTGTTAATATCCTCTGCTATTTCCTTTCTGAGGATTTCATAGTTTTCTTTATAGAGGTCCTTCACCTCCGTCGTTAGGTATACTCCTAGGTATTTCATTTTCGTTGAAACTATGGTGAAGGGAGTTGTGACCTTAATTAGCTTCTCGTCTTGACTGTTATTGGTGTACACAAAGGCTACTGACTTGTGGACATTGATTTTATATCCTGAAACATTACTGTATTTTTTGATGACTTCTAGGAGTCTTGTGGTTGAGTCTTTGGGGTTCTCTAATATAAGATCATGTCGTCAGCAAAGAGGGAGAGTTTGACCTCCTCTGCTCCCATTTGGATTCCCTTGATTTCCTTGTCTTGCCTAATTGTATTGGCTAGAACTTCCAGCACTACGTTGAATAGTAAAGGTGACAGAGGACAACCTTGTCTGGTTCCAGTTCTAAGAGGAAAAGCTTTGAGTTTTACTCCATTCAGTAAAATATTGGCTGTGAGTTTGTCATAGATAGCTTCAATCAGTTTTGGAAATGTGCCACCTATGCCTATACTCTTCAGTGTTCTAATTAGAAAAGGATGCTGGATTTTATCAAATGCTTTTTCTGCATCTATTGAAAGGATCATGTGATCTTTATTTTTGCCTCTGTTAATATGGTGGATAACGTTTATAGACTTGCGTATGTTAAAGCAGCCTTGCATCCCTGGGATGAAGCCTACTTGATCATGATGAATGACTTTTTTGATGATAAGCTGTAATCTATTGGCTAGGATTTTGTTGAGAATTTTTGCATCTATGTTCATGAGTGAGATTGGTCTGAAATTCTAATTTTTGTTTGGGTCTTTTCCTGGTTTTGGTATCAGGGTGATGTTTGCTTCATAGAATGTGTTGGGGAAGATTCCTTCTTCCTCAATTTTTTGGAATAATTTCTGCAGTACAGGAATAAGCTCTTCCTTGAAGGTTTGATAGAATTCTGGGGTGAAGCCATCTGGACCAGGGCATTTTTTGGTTGGAAGATTTTTTATTGTTTCTTTGATCTCAGTGCTTGAATTTGGTCTGTTCAGGAGCTCTATTTCTTCCTGGCTAAGTCTAGGGAGAGGGTGTGATTCCAAATATTGATCCATTTCCTTCACATTGTCAAATTTCTGGGCATAGAGTTTCTGGTAGTATTCAGAGATGATCTCTTGTATCTCTGTGGGATCAGTTGTTATTTCCCCTTTATCATTTCTGATTGAGGTTACTAGAGATTTTACTTTTCTGTTCCTCGTTAGTCTGGCCAATGGTTTATCTATTTTATTTATTTTTTCAAAAAACTAACTCCTTGTTTCATTTATTTTCTGAATGATTCTTTTGTTTTCAATTTCATTGATCTCTGATTTGATTTTGGATATTTCTTTTCTTCTACTGAGTTTAGGCTTAGATTGTTCTTCTTTTTCCAATTCCATAAGATCTCTTGTGAGATTGTTGATGTGCTCTCTTTCTGTTTTTCGAATGTAGGCATCTAAAGCGATGAATTTTCCTCACAAAACTGCTTTTGCAGTATCCCACAGGTTTTGGTAGCTTGTGTCTTCATTGTTGTTATGCTCAAGGAAGTTAATGATTTCCTGTTTTATTTCTTCCTTCACCCATCTGTTATTCAACGGAAGATTGTTTAGTTTCCATGCCTTTGGGTGGAGTCCAGCATTTTTGTTAGAGTTGAGTTCCACCTATAATGCCTTATGGTCTGAGAAGATACAAGGTAAAATTTCAATTCTTTTGATTCTGTTGATATTTGTTTTGTGTCCCAGGATATGATCAATTTTGGAGAATGTTCCATGGGGTGATGAGAAGAATGTATATTCTTTATATTTGGGATGGAGTGTTCTATATGCATCTATCAAGCACAGTTGTTCTAGGGTCTCATTTAAGTCTCTTATATCCTGGTTTAATTTCTGTTTAGAGGATTTGTCCAGCTCTGTAAGAGGAGTGTTAAGGTCCCCTGTTATTATGGTATTATCAGATATCATATTGCTCAGACTGAGTAAGGTCTGTTTCAAGAATCTGGGAGCATTTAAATTGGGTGCATAAATATTTAGAATAGAAATGTCTTCTTGTTGTATTTTTCCCTTGACCAATATAAAGTGACCATCTTTGTCTTTTTTGACTTTAGTTGCTTTAAATCCACATGTATCTGAAAATAAGATTGCAACACCTCTTTTCTTCTGAATTCCATTTGCCTGAAAAATTGTCTTCCAACCCTTGACTCGGAGCTTTAATGTGTCTTTTGAAGCCAAGTGTGTTTCTTGCAGACCGCAAATGGATGGCTTGTGTTTTTTAATCCAGTCAACCAATCTATGTCTCTTCAGTGGGGAATTCAAGCCATGAACATTTATTGAGATAATTGATAAGTGTGGTAGTATTCTATTCATCTTATTTTGTGAGAGTCCATTGCTTAGTTTTATCTTTTGCATCAGTGTGAAGGTTTGGTTCTGTCCTTTAATTTCTGAGTTCTTACTTTGCTGTTGATGCATTGTGGTGGTCAGTGTGCAGAACAGCTTTAATTATTTCCTGTATGCTGATCTTGTTATGGCGAATTTCCTCAATGTTTGTATATCCGTAAATGATTTGATTTCTCCATCAATTTTGAAGCTTAGCTTAGCAGGGTACAGAATTCTGGGCTGGAAATTGTTCTGTTTAAGTAGATTAAAGGTGGATGACCTTGTCTTCTTGCTTGGAAAGTTTCATTAGAGAAGTCTCCGGTCAATCAGATGGATTTGCCCCTGTAGGTCAATTGGCGCTTACTCCTGGTAGCTTGCAGAATCTTTTCTTTTGTCTTGACTTTGGACAGTTTCATCACAATGTGTCTTGGAGAAGCTCGGTTAGAATTGAGGCGACCTGGGGTCCGATAGCCCTCTGAAAGCAGTGTGTCAGAATCTTTGGTGATATTTGGGAAATTTTCTTTTATAATATTCTCTAGTATGGCTTCCATTCCTCTGGGGCATTCTTCTTCCCCTTCTGGAATTCCTATAACTCCTATGTTGGAACGCTTCATAAAGTCCCATAATTCTGACAGTGAACGTTCTGCTTTCTCTCTCTTCTTTTCTGCCTCTTTTACTGTCTGAGTTATCTCAAAAACTTTGTCTTCTACCTCTGAAATTCTTTCTTCTGCATGGTCTAACCTGTTACTGATACTTTCCATTGCATCTTTAAGTTCCCTGATTGACTGTTTCATTTCCATCAGCTCTGCAATATCCTTTTTATATTCTTCATATCGTTCATCTCTGATTTGATTCTGTTTTTGGATTTCCTTTTGGTTATTTTCCACTTCATTAGCAGTTTCCTTCATTGTTTCCATCATTTCTTTCATTGTTTTCAACATGTGTATTCTAAATTCCCTTTCTGTCATTCCTAACATTTCTGTATAGGTGGAATCCTCTGCAGTAGCTACCTCATGGTCCCTTGGCGGGGTTGTTCTGGACTGGTTCTTCATGTTGCCTGGAGTTTTCTGCTGATTCTTGCTCATGGGTGATTTCTTTCATCTGTTTCCTTGCTCTAATTTTCCTTTCACTTCCTCTTGCTCTTTAAGTTCTCGTGCCTGTGGACTAAGGGTTACAGGACCAGAAGGGTGAGAAGGTTTAAGAGCAAAAAAGGGATGAAAGAAAGGTGGACCAAGTGATAAGGAAAAAAAAAGAAAAATAGAGAAAGAGAGGGGGTGGGTAAAAGGAATATTGACAAAAAGAAGAGAGGCACAGAAAGAGGGAGAGAGAGCAATATAGGTGTACAGTAGGGTACTTTGATACAACCTTAAAAAAAACCCACCTTCTGGGGGTGCCCAGTTGGGTGGTTCCCTTGAGGTCAGCAGCTTGCTAACCTGATCAGACACAGTACCCCACCTCCACCAAGTAGAGAGGAAGGACAAAAATGCTATAAATCAAACCAAAAGAAGCAAACAGAAAACTTTACTGGATAAAATTGGCTGGAAAAACCAAATAATAGTGGTAGAAACACTAACAAAAATGAAGTTCTAATTATTGAAATAGGCAGCAATGGGAAATTATAATTAAACTAGAAAAATTGAGAAAGAAAAAGGATCTGTATGGAAAATGTTGAACTTAAAAAACAAAACTACAATCCACAACATCAAAATAAACAAAAAAAACAACCAAACCAAAAAAAAAAAAAAAACAAAAAAACCACAACCAAAAACAAAGCAGTATGTATATGTTATTGAATATTGTCTGGGCAACACGTGGTCTTCTGGGGTATGAGATGTTAATCACAGTTCTGATACGACTGGAGGCTGCTAGTTTCTCAAACCCCAGCAGGTAGACACCCTAAATCTCTCTTTAGCCCACTTAAAAGGCACTTTGAACTTGTTTACTTACTGAGCAGAAGGTTTCTCAGGGAAGTGCTTGTCGCTGGAATCACTGCTGAAGTGGCTATCCACTTACCCTGTGTGTCAAAACTGGTCTCCCTCTGCCCCCGAGGGTTAGGGCTGGAAGGCGGCTCAGACCCCGCCCTTAGGCTACTTGGTCGCTGGGTTACCAGCTCCCACCCAATTCCAGCTCTGCGACCCTGAGGGCGGAGCTTGCCAGGGCAGATCGCTCACAATGTCTGCCTGTGACCCAGAGCCAAGCACTATTAGCTCCGTCTGGCTCAGTGGCTCAGACTGGGGCCCTAGACAAAGGCCAAAGTTCTCCGCACTCCCGCTCAGGCTCTCCCCAAGGCAGTTCAGCTGAGTGCCAAGTCCAAAGACACCAAAACAGTTCACAGGTAAGGCCTTTCTGGTTTGCAGTCTCGCAGCTACTGAACTTACAGTTGCAGGCGGGTTTAGACAGATTGAACACACGCGACCACTTGCCGGTTTTCCACTGTTTTAGTCCTCCTCTTGGGGTCCAGAAGTCTCTCGCTGACTCCCTGTATCCTCTCAGGGGTGATGATAGGCAGATCCCACCAGCCAGAGATGCCTGGAGTCCTATCTCCCCAGACTCACGGTGCCCAGATGCAAGGAAGCTGTTACTCGGCTGCCATCTTGCTCCGCCTCCCTTAACTCTGTTATTTCCTCTTTAATCATTTCTGATTGAGGTTACTAGAGATTTTACTTTTTTATTTCTAGTTAGTCTAACTAAAGGTTTATCTATTTTATTTGTTCAAAAAACCAACTCTTTGTTTCTTTAATTTTCTGAATGGTTCTTTTGTTTTCAATTTCATTAATCTCTGATTAATTTTGGATATTCTTTTCTAATTCTGGGTTTAGGCTTAGATTGTTCTTCTTTTTCCAATTCCATCAGATGGCTTGTGAGTTTGTTGATGTGTTCTCTTTCTGTTTTTCAAATGTAGGCTTCTAAACAGATAAATTTTCCTCTCAGGACTGCTTTTGCTGAATCCCATAGGTTTTGGTAACTTGTGTCTTCATTGTTGTTATACTCGAGGAAGTTAATGATTTCCTTTTTTATTTCTTCCCACACCCAACTGTCATTCAGCATAAGTTTGTTTAACTTCCATGACTTTGTGTGAGGTTGTGCAATTTTTTTGGAGTTGAGTTCCACTTTTAGTGCCTTGTGGTCTGAGAAGATGCAAGGTAGAATTTCAATTCTTTCGATTCTGTTGAGGTTTGTTTTGTGACCTAGGATATGATCAATTTTGGAGAATGTTCCATGGGATGATGAGAAGAATGTATATTCTTTATCTTTGGGATGGAGTGTTCTATATACATCTCTCAAGCACAGTTGTTGTAGGGTCTCATTTAAATCTCTAACATTGAAAATGGCGGCTGAGTAACAGCTTCCCTGCAACTGGGCATGGTGAGTCTGTGGAGATAAGATTCCAGGCATCTCTGGCTGGTGGGATCTGCCTATAATCATCCCTTTGAGGATACAGGGAGTCAGAAAGTGACTTCTGGAACCCAAGAGGAGGACCAAAACAGTGGAAAACTGGCAAGCGGTTGCGTGTGTTCGATTGACCTATTCCCGCCAGCAACCGTAAGTACAAGCAGCAGTGAGACTGCAAACTGGAAAGGCCTTACCTGTGAACTGTTTCGGTATTTTTGGACATGGCACTCAGTAGAACTGCCTTGGGGAGAGCTTGAGCAGGAGTGCAGAGAACTTTGGGCATTGTCTAGGGCCTCAGACTCAGCTGCTAAGCCGGACAGAGCTAATAATATTTGGCTGTGGGCTGCAGGGAGCCATTGTGAGAGAACTGCCCTGGCAAGTGCAGCCCTCAGTGTTGCAGAGCAAGTATTGAGTGGGAGCTAGCAACCTAGTGACTGAGTAGGTGGGGACTGAGCTGCCTTACAGCCTTTAGGTGGGGACTGAGCTGCCTTACAGCCTTAATCCTCAGGGGCAGAGTGAGACCGGTTTTGGCACACTGGAGCCTCAGGCAGTTGCCCTGGGTAGAGGACTGTGGCATCACAGCTCATAGCAACCTCAAACTTCTGGGCTCGGCACCGCCCAGACCTCCATTACAGCTGCACCAGCTGGGCCTCTGCATGCCCTGATCAGGAACTGTGGGAACTGCACAACCCCGCCTCCTCCCTCCTGTACCCTCCCTGTCTCCACACCGGCTCGCTCATCTGGCCAGGGACAGTGGTAGCTGTGTGCCCTCTGGAGCCCTCCCTGTCTCTGTGCAGAGCCCTTCTCCTGGCCAGAGACTGCTGGAGCCTTGGGATCTCTGTGCCAAAATCACTGGGTGCCAAGTACTCCCAGAACTGTGCGCACCACCTCCCGCCCTGTTGCTGGATATGGGTGTGTCACACTCTGGAGCTGCTTCAACAACCAAAACTCCCTGGCTGGGGCAACTGCAGAGGAACTACACAGGGTAACTCCCTACAAAGATCCAGCAACAATAGGGTGATCCCGCTGGGGTCTAATCTGGGAGAGACACCTCCCCAACTCTGAGGAAGGCCAGAGGCAACGGTGAAAAACAATCATGAGGCGAAATCAACAGAAAAACTCTGGCAATATGAATAATCCGAGTAGATCAACTCCCCCAAGGATCAATGTGGCAGACACAGCACAAGATCCCATGCACAAACAAGTATCTGAGATGTCAGAAATCGAATTCAGAATCTGGATAGCAAATAAGATCAAATTAGAATTCCAAGCAGTAACCCAAAAGATATCTCAAGAATTCAGTGAATTCAAAGACCAAATGACCAAAGATATTGACACATTGAGACAAGAACTTGCAGCCCTCAAAGATCTGAGAAACACAGTAGAATCCCTCAGCAACAGAATGGAGCAAGCAGAAGAAACGACTTCTGGCATTGAAGACAAAGGTTTCAAATGCTCCCAAACTCTCAAAGAGGAAGAGAAATGGAGAGCAAAAACAGATCACTTTCTCAGAGAGCTCTGGGACAAGTCAAAGAAAATCAATATTTGTCTTATAGGGATCCCCGAAAGCGACAAAGTGACTTCACAAGGTACAGAATCTCTTCTCCATGAGATAATGAAGGAGAACTTTCCAGACATGCCACGAGATTCTAAAGTTCAGATAGCAGTTTCCGAACTCCAGCATGACTCAACCCAAATAAGACATCCCCCAGACGCATCATAATCAATTTCACTAAAGTTAATATGAAGGAGAACATTCTGAAAGCTGCCAGATAAAAGAAAACCATCACCTACAAGGGCAAGAATATTAGAATAACTGCAGATCTCTCTGCTGAAACCTTTCAAGCTTGAAGAGGATGGTCATCGACTTTTAATGTCCTAAAACAAAATAACTTTCAACCCAGGATCCCGTACCGAGCTAAACTGAGTTTCATTTATGATGGAGAAATTAAATACTTCAATGACATTCACATGTTGAAGAAATTTGCCATAACTAAACCAGTTCTCCAGGATATTCTCAGACCTATCCTCCATAAAGACCAGCATAATCCTCCATCACAAAAGTAAACCCACCCAGAAAATTTTGAACAAATTCCAACTTCCACAGTCACAAAAGGATTAGAAATGTCCACCAGACTCTCAAAAGGCTTATCAATATTCTCAATTAATGTGAATCATTAAAATTGTCCTCTAAAGAGGCATGGGTTCGCTGACTGGATACAAAAACTCAAGGCATATATCTGCTGCATAAAAGAATCTCATCTTACATTAAAGACAAATATAGACGGAAGGTGAAGCGATGGTCATCTGTAGCCCAGGCAAATGGAAAGCAGAAAAAAGCAGGCGTTGCTATCCTATTCGCAGATGCAATAGGCTTTAAACCAACCGAGATAAGGAAGGATAAGGATGGACACTTCATATTTGTTAAAGGTAATACTCAATATGATGAGATCTCAATTATTAATATTTATGCACCCAACCACAACGCACCTCAATTTATAAGAGAAACTCTAACAGACATGAGCAAGTTGATTTCCTCCACTTGCATAGTACTTGGAGATATTAACACCCCTTTAGCCGTGCTGGATAGAGCCTCCAAAAAGAAGGTAAGCAAAGAAACTTTAGATTTAAACTTAACCATCATAATGGTGGTTAAATATTCATTTAGTTGATATTTTAGAAATCTGGTGCATAAATATTAATAATTGAGATCTCATCATATTGAGTATTACCTTTAACATCTGAACTTAACAGACATCTACAGAACATTTCATTCCAACAAAACTGAATACACATTCTTCTCATCAGCCCACGGAACATACTCCAAAATCGACATCCTAGGCCACAAATCTAACCTTAGCAAATTTTAAAAAATAGAAATTATTCCTTGCATCTCTCAGACCATCATGGAATAAAAGTTGAACTCAATAACAACAGGAACCTGCATACCCATACAAAAACATGGAAGCTAAACAACCTTATGCTGAAGGATAGATGGGTTATAGACCAGATTAAGAAGGAAATCACCAAATTTTTGGAACAAAACAACAATCAAGACACGAATTACCAGAACCTCTGGGATACTGCAAAGGCAGTCCTAAGAGGGAAATTTATAGTACTGCAAGCCTGCCTCAAGAAAACAGAAAGAGAGGAAGTTAATAACTTAATGGGACACCTCAAGCGACTGGAGAAGGAAGAACACTCCAACCCCAAACCCAGCAGAAGAAAAGAAATAACCAAAATCAGAGCAGAATTAAATGAAATTAAAAACAAAAGAATTGTATAACAGATCAATAAATCCAAAAGTTGGTTTTTTGAAAAGATCAATAAAATAGATAAACTTTTGGCCAACTGAACCAGGAAAAAAAGAGTAAAATCTCTAATGGCACCCATCAGAAATGATGACAATGAAATAACAACAGACCCCTCAGAAATTCAGAAACTCCTTAATGAATACTACATGACACTCTACTCTCAGAATTATGAAAATCTGAAAGAAATCGACCAATACCTGGAAGTACGTCACCTACCAACATTTAGCCAGAACGAAGTGGAAATGTTGACCAGGCCTATATCAAGTTCTGAAATAGCATCAACTATACAAAATCTCCCTAAAAAGAAAAGCCCAGGACCAGATGACTTTACATCAGAATTCTACCAAACCTTTAGAGAAGAACTAGTGCCTATATTACTAAACCTCTTCCAAAATATAGAAAAAGAAGGAATATTACCCATCACATTCTGCGAAGCAAACATCAGCTTGATCCCTAAACCAGGGAAAGACCCAAGAAAAGAAAATTAGAGACCAATATCACTAATGAATATAGATGCTAAAATACTCAGTAAGATCGTAACAAACAGAATCCAACAACGCATCAAAAAAATTATACACCGTGACCAAGTGGGATTTATCCCAGGGTCTCAAGGCTGGTTCAATATATGTAAATCTATAAATGTCATTCAGCACATAAACAAACTAAAAAATAAGGACCATATGATTCTTTCAATTGATGCCAAAAAAGCTTTTGATAATATGCAGCATCCCTTCATGATCAGAACACTTAAGAAAATCAGTATAGAAGGGACATTTCTTAAACTAATAGAGGCCATCTACAGCAAACCCACAGCCAATATCGTATTGAATGGAGTTAAATTGCAATCATTTCCACTTAGATCAGGAACCAGGCAAGGTTGCCCATTGTCTCCATTGCTCTTTAACATTGTAATCGAAGTTTTAGCCACCGCAATTAGTGAAGAAAAGGCGATCAAGGGTATCCACACAGGGTCAGAAGAGATCAAATGTTCACTCTTTGCAGATGATACGATCGTATATCTGGAAAACACTAGGGATTCTACTACAAAACTTTTAGAAGTGATCAAGGAATACAGCAATGTCTCAGGCTACAAAATCAACACCCATAAATCTATAGCCTTTGTATATAGCAAAAATAACCAAGCCGAAAAAAGAGTCAAGGACTGTATTCCTTTCACTGTAGTGCCAAAGAAGATGAAATATTTGGGAGTATACCTAACAAAGGATGTGAACCATCTTTTCAAAGAGAACTATGAAACTTTAAGAAAAGAAATAGCTGAAGATGTTAACAAATGGAAAAACATACCATGCTCATGGCTGGGAAGAATCAACATTGTTAAAATGTCTATACTACCCAAAGCAATATATAATTTTAATGCAATTCCTATTAAAGCTCCATTGTAATATTTTAAATTTCTTGAAAAAATAATACTTCGTTTTATATGGAATCATAAAAAACCTCGAATAGCCAAAAAATTACTCAGCAATAAAAACACATCAGGAGGAATCACGCTACCAGGCCTGAGACTGTACTATAAATTGATAGTGATCAAAACAGCATGGTATTGGCACAAAAACAGAGAAGTAGATGTCTGGAACAGAATAGAGAACCAAGAGATGAATCCAGCTACTTACCGTTATTTGATCTTTGACAAGCCAATTAAAAACATTCAGTGGGGAAAAGATTCCCTATTTAACAAATGGTGCTGGGTGAACTGGCTGGCAACCTGTAGAAGACTGAAACTGGACCCACACCTTTCACCGTTAACTAAGATACACTCTCACTGGATAAAAGATTTAAACTTAAGATATGAAACTATAAAAATACTTGAAGAAAGTGCAGGGAAAACTCTTGAAGGATTCGGCCTTGGTGAATATTTTATGAGGAGGACTCCCCAGGCAATTGAAGCAGTGTCAAAAATACACTACTGGGCCCTGATCAAACTAAAAAGCTTCTGCACAGCCAAGAACATAGTAAGTAAAGCAAGCAGATAGCCGTCAGAATGGGAAAAAATATTTGCAGGTTATACCTCCGATAAAGGTCTAATAACCAGAATCCACAGAGAGCTCAAACATACTAACAAGAAAAGAACAAGTGATCCCATCTCAGGGTGGGCAAGGGACTTGAAGAGAAACTTCTCCAAAGAAGACAGTCACACGATCTATAAACACATGAAAAAGAGCTCATCATTCTTAATTATCAGAGAAATGCAAATCAAAACTACTTGGAGACATCACCTAACCCCAGTAAGAGTAGCCCACATCACAAAATTCCAAAACCGGAGATGTTGGCGTGGATGTGGAAAAAAGGGCACACTTCTACCCTGCTGGTGGGAATGCACACTGATACGTTCCTTCTGGAAGGATGTTTGGAGAATACTTAGAGACCTAAAAATAGACCTGCCATTTGATCCTATAATTCCTTTACTAGGTTTATAACCAGAAGACCAAAAATCACAACATAAAAAAGACATCTGTACCAGAATGTTTATTGCAGCCCAATTCGTAACTGCTAAGTCATGGAAGAAGCCCAAGTGCCCATCGACCCACAAATGGACTAGCAAATTGTGGTACATGTATACCATGGAATATTGTGCAGCCTTAAAGAAAGATGGAGACTTTTCCTCTTTCATGTTTACATGGATGGAGCTGGAACATATTCTTCTTAGCAAAGTATCTCAGGAATGAAAGAAAAAGTATGCAATGCACTCAGCCCTACTATGAAGCTAATTTATAGCTTTCACATGAAGGCTATAACCCAACTATAGCACAAGACTATGGGGAAAGGGCCATGGAAGGGGAAGGGAGGGGGGAGGTTAAGGTGGAGGGAGGGTAATGGGTGGGGCCACACCTACAGTTCATCTTAGAATGGGTACAGGCAAAACTTACTAAATGCAGAATACAAATGTCTACATACAATAACTAGGAAAATGCCATGAAGGCTATGTTGAACATTTTGATGAGAATATTTCAGATTGTATATGAAACCAGCACATTGTACCTCTTGATTGCACTAATGTACACAGCTATGATTTAACAATAAAAATAAATAAATAAAGTGAAAATAAGAAAAGTTGAACTCATGTAACAAATCACAGGGTAACTTATTATAGTGCCCCAAATTATTCAAAACATAAATGAATACTTTTGATTCCAGTTCAACATATTAATAATATACAATTACAAAATATTTTCATATTTCATATTTGCAACAACTGTGGTTGTTCAAGAATAGATCAAGGGTGATACATCAAGGCACTCTTGTATATGTATCTATTACATGTGTAAAATGATTAAATCAATAATAAAAAATAATAATTGATAAAAAAAACCTCTAACATCTTTGTTTAATTTCTGTTAAGAGGATATGTCCGTCTCTACGAGAGGTGTATTAAAGTCCCCTGTTACTGGGATGTTAGAGGATATCATATTGCTCAAACTAAGCAAGGTCTGTTTCAAGAATCTGGAAGCATTTAAACTGGGTGCATAAATATTTAGAATTGAAATATCTTCTTGTTGTGTTTTTCCCCTGACCAATATAAAGTGACCATCATTGCCTTTTTTGACTTTAGTTGCTTTAAATCCATATGTATCTGAAAAGAAGATTGCAACCCCTCTTTTCTTCTGAATTCCATTTGCCTGAAAAATTGACCTACAACCTTTAACTCTGAGTTCTAATTTGTCTTTTGATGTGAGGTGTGTTTCCTGCAGATGGCAAGGAGACGGCTTGTGTTTTTTAATCCAATCAGCTGATCTATGCCTCTTCAGTGGGGAATTCTAGCCATTGACATTTATTGAGATAATTGATAAGTGTGGTAGCATTCTATTCATCTTGTTTTGTGAAAGTCCATTGCTTAGTTTTGTCTTTTGCATCATTGTGGAAACTAGGTTATGTCCTTTAATTTCTGGGTGTTTACTTTTCTGAAGGTCCATTGTGATAGTCAGTGTGTAGAAAAGGTTGAAATATTTCTTGTAGGACTGGTCTTGTTGTGGCAAACTTCCTCAATGTTTGCATATCAATAAAAGATTTGATTTCTCCGTCAATTTTAAAGCTTAGCTTAGCGGGATGTAAAATTCTGGGGGCTGGAAGTTGTTCTATTTAAGTACATTAAAGACAGATGACCATTGTCTTCTAGCCTGAAATGTTTCATTAGAGAAGTCTGCGGTGACCCTGATGGGTTTGCCCCTTGCAAATTCTTTAATTTTCTCTTGACTTTAGATAGATTCATCACAATGTGCCTTGGATAAGCTCTATTTGAATTGAGGTGACCAGGGGATTGATATCCCTCTGAAAGGAGTATGTCAGAACATTTGATGATATTAGGGAAATTTTCATTTATAATATTCTCTAGAATGGCTTCCATTCCACTGGGGCATTCTTCTTCCCCTTCTGGGATACCCATAACTCGTATGTTTGAACGCTTCATAGAGTCCCATAATTCTGTCAGTGAATGTTCTGCTTTCTCTCTCTTCTTTTCTGCCTCGTTAACTATCTGAGTTATCTCAAGAGCTTTACCCTCTACCTCTGAGATTCTTTCTTCTGCACGATCTAATCTGTTGTTGATACTTTCTATTGCATCCTTAAGTTCCCTAATTGACTGCTTCAGTTCCTTCAGCTCTGCTATATCCTTTTTATGTTCTTCATATCTTTCATCTCTTATTTGATTGTTTTTGGATCTCCTTTTGGTTATTTTCAACTTTCTCAGCAATTTCCTTCATTGTTTTCATCATCTGTATTTTAAATTTCCCTTCTGTCATTTCTAACATTTCTTTGTAGGAGGAGTCCTCTGCTGTAGCTACCTCACGATCCCTAGAGGGGGGTTACTCTGAACTGACATTTCATGTTACCAGGATTTTTCTACTGATTCTTCTTCATGAGTGCTTTTTGTATCTGTTTCCTTCCCCTAATTATTCTTTCACTTCTTGCTCTTTAAAGTTTTTTTTTATTATTATTAAATCATAGCTGTGTACATTAACGCGATCATGGGGCAACATACACTGACTTTATATAACATTTGACATATTTTCATCACACTGGTTAACCTTTCCACACTGGAAAAGCCTTCCTGGCATTTTCTTAGTTATTGTATTAAGACATTTATATTCTACATTTAGTAAGTTTCACATGTATCCTTGTAAGATGCACTGTATGTGTGGTCCCAACAATCACCCGCCCTCTGCCCATCCTCCCCCCTCCCCTTCCCTCCCTCCCTCTCCCCATTCCCCATATTCTTAGGTTATAACTGGGTTATAGCTTTCATATGAAAGCCATAAATTAGTTTCATGGTAGGGCTGAGTACATTGGATACTTTTTCTTCCATTCTTGAGATACTTTACTAAGAAGAATATGTTCCAACTCCATCCATGTAAACACGAAAGAGGTAAAGTCTCCATCTTTCTTTAAGGCTGCATAATATTCCATGGTGTACATATACCACAATTTATTAATCTATTCATGGATCCATGGACACTTGGGCTTTTTCCATAACTTAGCAATTATGAATTGGGCTGCAATAAACATTCTGGTACAAATATCTTTGTTATAATGTGATTTTTGGTCTTCTGGGTATATCCCTAGTAGAGGAATTGTGGGATTGAATGGCAGGTCTATTTTTAGATCCCTAAGTGTTTTCCAAAGATCTTTCCAAAAGGAATGTATTAATTGGCATTCCCATCAGCAGTGTAGAAGTGTTCCCTTTTCTCCACATCCACACCAACATCTCTGGTCTTGGGATTTTGTGATATGGGCTAATCTTACTGGAGCTCGATGATAACTCAAAATAGTTTTGATTTGCATTTCTCTGATGATTAAGGATGATGAGCATTTTTTCATATGTTTGTAGGCTGTGCGCCTGTCTTCTTAAGAGAAGTTTCTCTTAAAGTCCCTTGCCCAGCCTGAAATGGAATCACTTGTTCTTTTCTTGTTAATACATTTGAGTTCTCTGTGGATTCTGGTTATTAAACCTTTGTCAGAGACATAACCTGAAAATATCTTCTCTCATTCTCAGGGCTGTCTGCTTGCTCTACTTACTGTGTTCTTGGCTGTGCAGAAGCTTTTTAGTTTGATCAGGTCCCAGTAGTGTATTTTTGAAGCTGCTTCAATTGCCTGGGGGGTCCTCCTCATAAAATTCTTGCCCAGACCGTTTTCTTCAAGAGTTTTCCCTACAATTTCTTCTAGTATTTTTATAGCTTTATGTCTTAAGTTTAAATCTTTAATCCAGTGAGAGTCTATTTCAGTTAATGGTGAAAGGTGTGGGTCCAATTTCAGTCTTCTACAGGTCACTAGCCAGTACACCCAGCACCGTTTGTTAAATAGGGAGTCTTTTCCCCACTGAATGTTTTAATTGGCTTGCCAAAGATCAAATAATGGTAAGTAGCTGGGTTCATCTCTTGGTTCTCTATTCTGTTCCATACATCTATCTGTCTGTTTTTGTGCCAGTACCATACTGTTTTGATCAGTATTGATTTATAGTATAGTCTGAAGTCTGGTAGCGTAATTCTGCCTGCTTTGTTTTTATTTCTGAGTAATATCTTGGCTATTCAAGGTTTTCCCTGATAATAAAACGAAGTATTATTTTTTTCAAGATCTTTCAAGTATGACAGTGGAGCTTTAAAAGGGATTGCATTAAAATTGTATATTGCTTTGGGTAGTATGAACATTTTTACAATGCCGAGTCTTCCCAGCTGTGAGCATGGTATGTTTTCCCATTTGTTAACATTTTCAGCTATTTCTTTTCTTAGAGTTTCATAGTTCTCTTTATAGAGATCTTTCTCGTCCTTTGTTAGATAAACTCCACTCGTTAAAGTTTTAATAAGTTCTTTTGGTAGGGGACTAGAAGCATGAGAAAATTGAAGAGTAAGAAGGGAAAAAAGATTTAAGAAAGAAAACAGAGAAAGAAGAGGTGGTAAGTAAAAGGAAATATTGACAAAAAAAAATAAAGGAAAGCACTGAAAGAAAGAAACAGGAGTAATATAGTTGTATAGTAGTGTACTATGACACAACCTTGAAGACCCCCAACCTCTGGGGGTGCTGGGTTGGGTGATTCCCTTGAGGTCAACAGCTCTTTGTCAGCCGGATCAAAAACAGTACCCCACCTCCACCTGGTAAAGAGAAAAGCCAAAAATACTGTAAATAAAACCAAAACAAACAAGCAAGAACCCTAATGGGGTAACATTGGAGGAAAAAAAAACAACAACAAATAATAGGGGCAGACACACTGGCAAAAATGAAATTCTAATTGTTAAAGAAGGCAAAAATGGAAGATTGTATTTGAACTAGGATAGTGAAAAAAAGAAAGAATATATTAAAAAAAAATTGCAATCAGTGTAACTGGCTTATTGTACCCTCGATGAATCCCCAGCAATAAAAAAATAATAATAATAAAAAAATAAATGAAAAAGAAAGAAAAACACCAGGGAAAAATGTTGGAATTAAGAAAACAAACAAATAAAAAAAGAAAAACCCCAACAACACCCCCCCCAAAAAAAAACCCCTAAAGAACCAAATACTATATATATTTTACTGAATATTGTCCGGGCAACAGGTGATCTTCTGAGTTATAAGATGTTAATCACAATGTTGATACAGCTGTACAAGATGGAGACTGGAGGTCTCTGCTGACCTCTCAGACCCTGCAGGCTTGGGAGCCCAAAAATGTCCTCAGCCCACTTAAAAGACACTCAAAACTATGAACCTTGGCCAAGCAGAAGCTTTCCAGGGAAAGCACTTATCCCTGGGATCTCTCCCAGTGTGGCTGCCTGCTTATCCAGTGCACCACGTCCAGACTCCCACTATGCCCCTGAGGGCCAAGGCTTTTAATCTGCCACACTTGGAACTCCACACTTCCCCAGTGTCTCAGTGCCCTCCTTTGGGAAGCTCAGTCACTAGATTGCTCGCCCAAGGTCTCCCGGCTGATCTCCGCGCTGCAACACACAGGGGCAGCTCTCCCACAGCAGCTGTGCAGGCAGTCCAAAGCTGAACGATATTAGCTTCCTTCCGGCTCAGTGTCTCTGACCTGGGCCCCAGACAAGGCCCAAAGTCATCTTCACACACAGCCCAAGATCTCCCAAGGCAGTTTAATTGAGTGCCCAAGTCCAAGAAAACCCAAACAGCCCACAGGTAAGGCTTTTCCTGCGTGCACTCTCGCTGTTGCTATGTGTGCAGCTGCAGGCAGCCTCTGATTGAACAAACGCACCTACCACTTGCCAGATTTTCCACTGCTTCTGTCCTCCTCATTGGGTCCAGAAGTCTCTCACTGGCTTCCTGTGTCACCAAAGGGAAGCCTCTGGGCAAAACTCACCAGCCAGAGATGGCTGGAGTCTTCTCTCGCCACTCTCACTGTGCCCGGCTGCACAGAAGCTGTTACTTGACTGCCATCTTTTTTCCCTCCTCAAGTTCTGTTTTCTTTTAACTAGCAACTGGCATGCTGTCTCAACAGCCACCAGGTCTGTCAGAGCACAGCAGTGAGGATGCCACAAGAGAAAAAAGAAGAGAGGAAGAAACAGCTGAGCAGGGTCACATGTGAAAACAGTGCACTCCGTGGATTAAGAGGTGTCCCTGTTAGTGCAGACGAGCTGCACTAAGCTGTGGTTTGGGAAAGTCTTCTTTTTTGTTCTTGATGGTTCTAGCACTCTGGGAGACTAGGTGGGAGGATTGCTTAAGGTCAGGATTTCTAGAACAGCTGGCGCAAAATCAAGACCCTGTCTCTACAAAATAAGAAAAATTGGCCAGGAATGGTTGAAGCCAAGATTTGAGAGTAGGCTGGACATCATAGCAAGGTCCCAGCTCTATAAAAAGTGTAAAGAAATTAGTTGGTCACAGTGGTGAGTGCCTGTAGTCCCAGGTACTCAGGAAGCTGAGGCAGGAGGATCACTTGGGCCTAGGAGTTTGGGACCGCAGTGGGCTATGATTTAGTCAGTGCATGCCAGCCTGGTAGTGGAGTTATGCTCTGCCTCTAAAAAAATGAAATAAAAATGAAAACATGAGGAGACTTTTTTGAAGGTTAAAAAAATCGTTTTATATAAATTGTGGTATAAGGAAATAGATTATGACAATACTTTTTATTTTTGATAGAGTTACAGCAAATAACAAAGAGAGAAACAGAAACAAAACCCAGGACCTTGAAGGACCAAATGATTATCTTGGAACAGTGTGGGTTTAAATTTTTTTCCATTTTTTGTTTTTGTTTATTGCCAAACTTCTAAAACATGGATCTTTACCATCATGGAGAAAAAGCCCATTTGAAGGTGTCACTGTGGTCTAGTGAAGGTGATTTTTAAAAAGGACAAATTAGATTTCCTCAGTTGCCGAAATCAAAATATGAGGTGGTTTTACTTTGTGAGCAAAAAGTATTTGAAACCAACTCCACTCATTGCATAAACAGTAATAAGGAGACCAAACATTTTGTTTTAAAAGTTACTTTCCAAATTTCAAGTCTTCTCATATACCAGCAATTCAACCTGTGGGTCGCAACAACCCCTTGTAACAGTGAAAATACATCCTGCATATCAGATCTTTACATTATGATTCATGGCAGTAGCAAAATTACAGTTATGAAGTAGCAATGAAAATAATTTTACGGTTGGGGGGTCAGCACAACATGAGGAACTGTATTAAAGGGTTGTGGCATAAGGAGGCATCAGGAAGGTTGAGAACCCCTGTCATATACAGACATGATATTGAAGAGCTAATCTAGAAGAAGGGGTGTCTTTGTATGTTAATAAAAATACAACAGCTTCGGGATAATTTGCTCTATTTTGCACATAGTACTTCTATGCCTCTTCAGCAAAAACTCATTTATGGCAGATTTCAATGAGGCTGTGATTGAATTAGAGAGGCAAGGTGATAATACGGTAGGAGGGACCGTCTGTGTAAAAGCCCCTGGCAGGTGGATCTCCACATCTGAGCTATCTTCAGAAGCAGCTGGAGGACAGAGAAGACTCTCATGGAAATGAGGCCAATCATTTCTTTTTTTACATCTCAACTTTGTATGAGAGGTAAATGTAAAAGAGTGAGGTTTCAAGACTGGAGTAATTGATATGGCAAGTGCTGACTGAGGCCAAGTCAGTGCCAGGCACAGTGTGTGCACGTAGGGCCACCAGGCCCTCTACTCCAGAGCCGTAGGCAGGACTAGATCCTTCATGTCAATGACCAGGTGCAGAATAGTCTCAGGGGGACTTCACTTCCTTGATATAGAAAACCACTTGAAGCCAAGGATGCTGAAGTTCAAAGTGAGGCTCTGTCCTACCCAGCCCTCCCCATGAAGTCCCCAGAAAACGCAAAGTACAAAAGGCTCTCCATTAAATATAGGAGTTAGCTGATTCCTGGCACCTAACACTCTCCAAGCAACACTAGTTCTCTGCCCTGAGTATAGATTAGAACCACCTGGATATTTGGAAGTAACTATAATATTTAGGTCCTGCCCTATATCTGTGCTGTCCAAAATGATAGCCACTGTGGCTAGTTAGCACTTGAAATGTGGCTATAGCCAGGTAGGAAAATGGTAATATTTTTAATGCATTGGGTCAAATGAAACATTAAAATTAGTTCGTTGGTTTCTCTTTATGTTTGATAATATGGCTACTAGGAACTAAAATTACACTTGTGGTGGCATCATGTCTCTGTAATGGGAGCACTGCCCTATGGCTTTCCAGGCCTGGTGTTTGTTAGATTGAAAAACACCTAACCTAGCCTGACCCTGGCTCTTTTGAAAATGAAGATTCTGATTCCACAGCACTGGGCTGGCCTGAGCATCTGGGTTTCTGACCCAGGTACCCAGGTGGTGCTGCTGTAGCTGCTTCCTGAATACCTGCTGGGTAGCAAGACCTACACCAGCTGCATCTGGGGTTCTCTCTGGCTGCAAGGCCCTGAACGTGTAAAGGCGCCTGGGTGGATTTTAACCCAGAGTCCATCCTGAGAACCAAGCAAAGGCTGGTAAAAGTGCATGTGACTGTTGATCCTGTAGACTGAGGTTGGTTGTAGATTCTGGCCCTGAACACCCTATCGTGTGCCAAGCTCTAAAGTATATAAGTGCCTGATTCAATGTCACAACTGAACTCTACCCCATACTTATGACCTGATTTTCAAAAGGTACACAGTGAATTGCTAGAATGCAACTGTATCGCCATTGTGCTAAATGTAGGGAGACAGGCCCCACCTGCCAGAGTCCTGGACCAGACTCCGCTGAATGTGCCAAGTCCTCCTGCTCCGTCTTTTCCCAGTGTCTACTATAGGATGCCTCATAGAATCAATGGTGGCTGTGCTGGGTTTGCTTATGATGAGATATACTTTAGCTTATATGATAGTACACAGAATCAGTCACGAGGAAAACAAAATACTATACTTTCTAAGTGAGTACACTTTCATTTGGGGTGATAAAACATGTCCAAAACATTTTTGGTCCTTTGCAACCCTTGTATGGGCCAGGACAGACTCAGAACCTTCCAAGGTGCTAATTGAAAAGGAATCCTGGGGAAGTAATTGGTACTTGGTCCAAAGGGTTTATTTCTGTGGTTACCATTGCATCCATCCACTTGGCCTCATCAGAACAAGCAGCTCTGTGCTGTTTTCCCAATAACTAAGAATTACTGGAAATGATGGCAACCCAAAAAGTCACTGGTTCCCAAGTTCCCCTCAACTCTAAACAGTACTACATGTAAGTTCTGGATCTCAGTGCTGCCAAAATCCAAAGATATCTCAACTCATGCCCAAGGGACTCTCTTTGTCTATCGGGACTTGTGCAATGGTAGCCCAGCTCATCTTAGAACTCTTCATTTTGTTATCACCCTAGTAAAAGGAAGCTTTGCGTGCAATTGTCTAGCCAGCAGGATGAGATGGAAATGCAAGGAAACAAGTGTTAATTTCTATATTATTCTGCAATAAATAAAATTTTGTTTTCTTCAAAGTACATATGGAATGTTTATATTTTGATAGGATGTATATCTGAGCCATCATATATATTAAATTGGAAAGCAAACAATGTCCATAGTCCCTGCCCTATGGATCTTACATGTTAAAGAAAAAAAAAAAAACTTTAGATAATGTCATTTGCTATAAACAGAAAGCCTTGCTATAAAGGAGACAAATGTACAAAATCTTTCTGGTAGGATAATGGCCCTAGTCAGGAGTTCAGGAAAGATTCACTAGGAAGATTTCTGATTTAGGAGGAAAGAATTAATGAAGTTTAAGTGAATGAGATGCTGGAGCCTTTGCAAAATGAAGAGTTCATCTTCAGTCTGCCCGTTTGCTGAGCCACTCATTTTTCTTCCACAGCAGATAGGACCTTGGATGTTGACAAAGCTAATGAGGTCCTCATCATTTCTGATGACCTTTGGAGTGACCACTATGGGTGTATCAAACAGGATTTGAAAGGCTACGCTGAGAAATTCAGCTTCCGAATTTGTGTCCTGGGCTCCCCTAGGTTCACTCTGTCAGCCATTATGAGGATGCGGATCTGGGAGTTTGCAAAGAATCTGCTTCCCAGTGAGGACAGATCCAACTGGCTTTAGAACTTGGATTCTGGACACTGAGTTCGATAAAGGGAATTCAGCCAGCACTGTGCCTCCACCTGCACTGTGGGTGAATCTCTGGTTACACAGAGTAGGGATTTTGCTGGATATGGGCATCACAAATATGACTTTTTGTCACCTTAGTAATGGACCCACGTCTTCACATTGAGCAACATCTCTCCAAGCATCTTATTTCTCTAGCATAGCCCACAATGGGCCAGTTAAACCAAGAACACCAAAAACTATTATTGGAAATTACTTTTTATTCATGTTTATGAGCTTTTCCACTTAGTAAACATTTTCTTCAAAGTAACCACAGACAATTATGGGGCACTTTATAAATCACAAGCATAAATAAATAAGAAATTATATTATAAATATTAACTAAAATCATATTCATACTCTTTTGGTCTCAGGCTTATATTTCTTTTACTGTTAATATGTTTAAGCTCCCAGATTAATTTTTATTTTATAATAATAATAATTTTTTGGAGACAGAGTCTCATTGTATTCACCTTGGGTAGAGTGCTGTGGTGTCATAGCTTATAGCAACTTCAACTCTCGGGCTCAAGTGATCCTCTTGCCTCAGCTTCCAGAGTAGCTTGGACTATAGGCTTCTACCCCATGGCTAGCTAGTTAGTTTTTCTATTTTTAGTAGAGAGGGTTCTTGCTCTTGCTCAGTCAGTTCTCAAACTCACAAGTTCAAACAGTCCACCCACCTCAGCCTCCCAAAGTGCTAGGATTATAGGTGTGAGCCAGTGTGCCTGACCCCAGATCAATTTTTAAATAGTTTACTATTTCTGTAAGATAAACTTAGTTTGTTTGGGAAGTTATGAATTAAACTAACATTAGGATATCAGATTATGTAATTTTCTAAGTTACAGGGAAACAGTAACTTTTATTTATAGCAAGAAGGATGAATGCATAAACAGTAGAGACATGGATCAATCCCAGTATAATATCCACAATTGAAAAGACAACACCCCTAGCCGGGCGTTGTGGCGGGCGCCTGTAGTCCCAGCTACTTGGGAGGCTGAGGCAAGAGAATCGCTTAAGCCCAGGAGTTGGAGGTTGCTGTGAGCTGTGTGAAGCCACGGCACTCTACCAAGGGCCATAAAGTGAGACTTTGTCTCTACAAAAAGAAAAAAAAAAGACAACACCCTGCATGAAATATCTTGGGCTACATACAACTTCGTAAAGGACCCAACGTTGTTGCCCCAAACAGCCTCCTCCAACCATCTGCCGACGCAATAAAACTATTTATCAAAGAACCCCTACAACCCCTAACATCCTCATCCCTACTAAATGTAATTGCCCCAACCCTAGCTTTATCCATTGCCCTAATCATATGAACCCCACTACCAATCCCATACCCCCTGATCAACATCAACCTGGGCGTACTATTTATCCTAGCCACATCCAGCCTAGCTGTATACTCAATCCTGTGATCGGGATGAGCATCAAACTCAAAATACGCACTAATTGGAGCACGACGAGCAGTAGCACAAACTATCTCATATGAAGTAACCCTGGCCGTCATCCTACTATCCATCCTCCTAATAAGTGGAACATTTACACTATCAACCCTGATCCTAACTCAAGAACACTCATGACTCCTACTTCCATCGTGATAAATGCAGCAGTAGCACATGTGGGTGTGTGGAGGGTGACAGAGGCTGGGCGGGTGTCAGGAGGGTGGTGGGACTTGGTAGGCTGCAAAATGGGCTAAAGCCCAGTGACAGATGGACTCCATTCTTTAATCCTATGTAGCATGTATTTTACTATTTCATTTTTGGAGAGTGATTATTTCTTATTGCTTTCATATACCTTTACCTGGAGAGCCAAAGACTTGTTCTCGCTGCTCTTCTCTTCCTTCCTTGGTCCATGAAGGAGGGTGGGGCAGAAGAAGCTGCCTCCATGCTTGTCAAACAGCCACATCCATCTACTCTACTTTTTTTTTATTAAATCATAGTTGTGTACATTATTGCGATCATGGGGCACCATACACTGGTTTTATACACCATTTGACACATTTTCATCACACTGATTAACATAGCCTTCCTGGCATTTTCTTAGTTATTGTGTTAAGACAATTTCATTCTACATTTACTAAATTTCACATATACCCTTGTAAGATGCACCGCAGGTGTAATCCCACCAGTCATCCTCCCTCCACCCACCTCCCCCTTCCTCCCCTCCCTTTCCCCCATTCTTAGGTTATAACTGGGTTATAGCTTTCATGTGAAAGCCATAAATTAGTTTCATAGTAGGGCTGAGTACATTGGATACTTTCTCTTCCATTCTTTTTTTTTTTTTTTTTGCTTTTTTTGTATATGCAAGTAGTTTGAATATAGTCCACAAGCTCTTTGATTCTTCTTTCTTCGAAAGGTGAAGTCTAAATTCCCTTCCCTTGAATGTGGGCTGCATTTAGTGACTGACCTCTATTCATGTTATGTGGCAGAGGTCTTCTGAGGCTAGGTCATGAAAAGGTTAACTTCTGCCTGGCTCTGTCTCTGTCTCTTAGACCACTCACTCTGGAGGAGGCCCACCATCAAGTCATGAGAACCTTCAATTAAATAGCGTGTGCACAGGCCCGTTGGGGGAGGAACTGAAGCCTCCGAGAACTCACCAGTGTGTGAGTGAGTGAACTACCTAAAGACGGATCCTCCAGCAAAATTCCATTTTCTTCAAGGACTTTCCCTAGGCCATGTAACCTTCTTTCTTCCGAACCGCTACATTTCTTTTCAGTATTATTTTTGCTCTAATCATATATTGCCTCATTTATTCATCTGTTATAAAATTTCTCATTTCTCTGACAGTTTTCATAGGATTCAGTGAGGATTTTCATTCATTTAGTAGCTGTTGGCTTGTGTCCCCCTCTCTCTCTCAGGTCTCACTGAAGAGCTGGGCAAAGTAGAATCTCACTTTGGGGAGTTTTAATTTAGAAGTACAGTAGGGGGTGCGCCAGCCCCATATACCGAGGGTGGTGGGTTTGAACCCGGCCCCAGCCAAACTGCAACAAAAAAATAGCCGGGCATTGTGGCGGGTGCCTATAGTCCCAGCTACTCGGGAGGCTGAGGCAAGAGAATCGCATAAGCCCAAGACCTGGAGGTTGCTGTGAGCTATGATGCCATGGTACTCTACCAAGGGTGACAAAGTGAGACTCTATCGCTAAAACAAAAAATAGAAGTACAGTACGGTAGCATTTGAGATTAACAAGTATTGTACAAAGTTGAGATGGTGTTTTACATAAGTCTCACTTTGTGCACCAAATTGGAAATAACCTAATTATGACAAAATAGGAACCTGGATTTGCCTGGAATCCTGGCCCAGAGTCTGGGAGGCCCAGCAGTACAAGATCTCTAGTCTTGGTTTACTGTTAGCTTCCTGTTTATGTCCAATACTCATAACACCCCACCCCCTTCCAGAATTTGAGCTGGCATGTGGCGTTTTGGTCCTTGTGACTTAACAGTGCAACTAAAGAGCTTCGTATTATGCTGGCCCAAGCTGGTGCCTAATAAACCGTAGCAGCCATCATCCCCAGTATTATTGTCATTGTTGACTCTTCACTGGCAAGCATGGGTTCTACTTCTCTATCTCCCTAGACCAGGCGTCCTCAACCTGTGGTCCGCGGGCCACAAGAAGCGGTGTGATTGTATTTGTCCCCGTTTTGTTTTTGTACTTCAAAATAAGATATGTGCAGTGTGCATAGGAATTTGTTCAGTTTTTTTTGTTTGTTTGTTTAAACTATAGTCTGGCCCTCCAACCATCTGAGGGAAAGTGAATTGGCCCCCTGTTAAAAAATTTGAGGACGCCTGCCCTAGACCCTACAGCACAGAAGAGTAATGGTTAAGAGGCTTGGGTTAAAATCCTAATGGGTAGTTTTGGATGTGTGGCCTTGGGCACGTGGGCAGGTTACCTACTTTCTTGGAGCCATTTTTTAATCTGTCAATGTTGATGGTCCCATGGATTGTTGGGCTAAATGACCTAAGGCTGTAAAATGCCTAACCCAGGGCTTGCCACCAAGTAAGCAAATCATAAACGGTTCTGCTCCTTCTGCTTCCTGTAATTATTACTATTTAGTCTTGTGCTTTAAACTTAGTAAACTTTTTTTTGTTGTTGAGATAGGGTCTCACTCTTGTCACCCAGGCTGGAGTGCAGTGGTGTGATCATAGCTCACAGCAACCTCAAACTCTTGGGCTCAGGGGATCCTCTTGCCTCAGCCTCCCAAGTGGCTGGGACTACAGGCACCCTACACAATGCCTGGCTAGTTTTTTCTATTTTTTAGCAGGGTCTCTACTAAAGGGTCTCTTTCTCAGGCTGGTCTTGAACTCCCGAGCTCAAGAGACTCTCCTACCTCACCCTCCCAGAGTACAAGGACTGCAGGTGCGCAGCCTATAATTTTAAAAATATTTTGTAGAGACAGGGTCTCACTGTGAATTCTTGGCCTCAAGCCATCCTCCCACCTTGACCTCTCAAAGTATTGGAATTATAGGTGTGAGCCACCATGCCTGGCCTTCAGTAAGTGTTTGATGGCTCACCAAAGTCAACACACAGAGAAAGACACTTGTTTTTCATTCTTGATAAGGAACTTTTGGAGGTCACTAGGGCAAGCATCAATAGAACAAGTACGGCCAGGTGTGGTGGCTCATGCCTATAATTCTAGCACTCTGGGAGGCCAAGGCTGGTTGACTGCTTGAGCTCAGGAGTTCAATACCAGCCTGAGCAAGAGTGAGACTCCATCTCTACTAAAAATAGAAAAAGAGTGAGAGAGAACAGATGTCTCTCTTGTCCAGCGTTGGTGAACGGATTGGCCAGGTGGGGAGCTGAGAGGTGTTCAATTTGCCCAGAGCCCTCTCCAGCACACACACTGGGCTGCTCCTCAGCGGTGTGACTTCTCCAGGGGTTGGTGTGTTGTCCTGTGGTACACACTGCTCTTCATCTCTTACGATTGCACTGCCAACATTCATTTGTGGTCAGTTAAGTACACTGCCAATTCTTATTCATTCAGATTTTCTTTTACTCACTAATGTGTTTAAGTCTCACCAACTTATTATGAAGTGATTTATTAATGACTTTTTAAAGATGGAGTAGAAGAACCCTTGCATCTTCTGCAAAATGGCACTCTGTTATTACTTGGAACAATGCAGCCATGATCTGCCTTGGGTGAGGCAGAAAGTGGGTGGAGGCGCAGGGTGATGCTGGGCGTGCAGAGGGGTCAGGAGACGCTAGGACAGAACATGTGAATGGAGTAACAGCCCCAACAACACATAAACACTCAAGGAGGGCAGTCTTGGGAAATTACTGCTCTCACACATTCTTCTGTACCTTACCCTTCCAGCACCTTCCTAGTAGCTATCCAAGGGTTGAGATTTTTAAAAAGAAAAAAACAACAAAAAATTTTTTTTGAAGTTTCCACCAGCTTTAAAGGGTAAAGGACACACATTCACGCATGAATTTGGGAGCATGGGAGAAAATACAGGACTTGACGCAACAGCGCAGGTCGGCTTAGTGATCCAAACATTTCTGGCAACCCCACCCACCCTCTGAGAAGTGGCAGCAGGTGGAAGGTCCCCTCAGGGCAAGAGGTCAAGTATGTTGTAAACAACTGGTTCTTAATGGACCAGGGGAGAGAGCCCCAGAACAACTGTATTTGATTTAAAAATGGGCTCCCTCTCTCCAGGATGATATATTTTCAGCTTCCCAGAGACTGACTGGACTGGGAAATGATGTGGGGGAGCCCCCGTGAGTCCTCTGCCCACAATGCCGCTTGTGGAGGTGTTGGCCAACACTGTTCACAGTCTCTGGCTTCAGTCCCACTTTTCTTTTCTCTGGCCCTTGTTTTGCGTGTATAAATATTTAACTATTAACGTTTAAGTTTCTTACCAGATGGCTGGAATTGACAATAGATTATATACATTTGTTGTGTGTGAAAAATAAGTATCTTACAAGCAATGCTGAGATGCCAACATTAGAAAATACAGTTTGCAGGTGGCCTTAGGCAGGCTGGATCACTCTTAGTCCTCCCCCTCTGGCGCGGTCTCACTTTCCTCACCACCTTCAGCAGCCGAATCCACAGGTGTTGCTGTTGATAGGGGCTCCCTGGAATAGGAAGACAATGGCAAGGCTTTTACTCTTAAAAGGAGCAATTAACTGGGTTATAGCTTTCATGTGAAAGGGGAAAGGGGGTGAGGGACGGGGAAGGAGGGGGATTAATGGGATTCCAGCTGTGGTGCATCTTACAAGGGTATATGTGAATCCTAGTAAATGTGGAATGTAAAGGTCTTAGCAAAATAACTAAGAAAATGCTACAAAAGCTATGTTAACTAATGTGATGAAAATGTGTCAAACGATCTATGAACCAAGTTTATGGTGCCCCACGATCATACTAATGTACACAGCTATGGTTTAATAAAAATAAATAAAAAAAAGGAGCAATTAAACTTCTCATTATCCCCTCATTTTCCTCATCTGTAAAACAAGATTAAAAATGTTTGTTCTGCCTACTTTCAGGAGAGAAGAGACGAATACAATATAATATAATATGTGAAAAATTGTTTTGGAAAGTATGCAACTTTAGTATCATGGGTAGAGGTCTGTATTCAAATTGTCTGGACATGAAAGCAGTCACATTTTGATGAAGTTAGTGCTAATAAAGGTAATATGAGAAAAACACTTAAAAAAGCACCCAAGTGTTTGTTCTGTGGATATAAATGCTTTTGATTTAGAGCAAGTTCAGAGTTGGAAAGTCTAAGAATGGAAAAGCCCGCTGTTTCTTTAGAAGGGCCAGGTAGCAATTTCTGCTCATGCAACTGGAAACTCTCAGGCTCCAAATATCACTTATACTCTTTGTAAAAATAAACGAACCAAAACCCGATCTATACCTGTCCTATAAGGCAAAGAGCTCTTGAGACGTAATGGATATAAAACCAGTTACAAACTATGAGGAGCCGTAGAGACAAGTTATTGGTGGGGGGCAAAACACCAAGCAGAGGCACAGTACAGAGTATGTGGCCGCTAATGTTATACTGTCCCCCTTCCGTTCCTTCCTCCCTGTCCTTTATGGATGTGGAACAGTTACATTATTAAATTATGTAATAATAATTGAGAACCTGACTTTCAGCCAGGGAGTAGTTCAGAAACACAGGGAGTTTAACTCTGAACGAATAAACAAGAATAAAGCAATTTCATCATTATCTTAAAAATTCTCAAATTAAAGGGCGGCGCCTGTGGCTCAGTCGGTAAGGCGCCGGCCCCATATACCGAGGGTGGCGGGTTCAAACCCGGTCCCGGCCAAACTGCAACCAAAAAAATAGCCGGGCGTTATGGCGGGCGCCTGTAGTCCAAGCTACTCGGGAGGCTGAGGCAAGAGAATCGCCTAAGCCCAGGAGTTGGAGGTTGCTGTGAGCTGTGTGAGGCCACGGCACTCTACCGAGGGCCATAAAGTGAGACTCTGTCTCTACCAAAAAAAAAAAAAAAAAAAAAAAAAAAAAATTCTCAAATTAAAAACTTAAAAAACAAAATAAAAATTAAAACAATTTATCATTAAGCAATTTAAACTCACAACAATCTTCTGTGCTGTTTCCTATACATGCATCACAATGTAGCTTCACTGTCTTGCAGACAACCTCAATATTATTTTTAAATTGGCAGAGGCAGCAGGCCATATGGCTAGGTAAGATCCTATAAATGGAAACGCAGAGAATTAAATTAATGGTAAATTGATGACTTCAGTTGGTAGAAGAGTGAGGCTGAAACTACCGCAGGGCTAGGCAAAAAGAGTTCTTGAGGCATATGGCCTGGTCAGTTGTTGGGTAGGAACCAGAAAGCCCAAAGGAAAGGAGAAAGAGAGATGTGTGAACATGGCAGTGGTTATGGTAGTCCTAGAGTAAACGTGATAGAGATTAGAGGTGCCAGGTATGGTAGCTTTCACCTGTAATTCCAGCTGCAGGGGAGGCTAAAGCAGGAGGATTGCTTGGTGCTAGGGTTTGAGACCAGCCTGGGCAACATAGCAAGACCCTGCCCCTACAAAAAATTTTTTTTAATTAGCTGGGCATTGTGGTTGCAGCCACTCAGGAGAGTAAGGTGGGAGGATTGCTTCAGGCCAGAACTTTGAGACCAGCCTAGGCAAGATAGCAAGACCTCATCTCTTAAAATAATAAATTTTTAAAAAAGGAATTAGAATTGGGTGACACTGATTTGTAGTTTCATTCAGAAATTATCTTCTCCCATAGAAGACAGAAGAAGAAAATCTGTCTCACTTTGGGTTGAGAGGACACAGGAGGCAGACTTCTAAGAAGAGTCTGGAGGCCCCAAACTTCTAGAATTCCTTTCTCAATTACTGTTGGGAGCGGTAAATATTAGAAATTACTCTGGGCATAAATGATAGCTTAGTTTAAACCACTTTATAGGGTTGAACAATAATGAAGATTACATTGGCCAAATGTGGACAATTTCAGCCTTCAAAATAATAATGATGATAATCAGATACAACATAATTACTCTAAAGAAGAATCCATGAATTCACAGAAGAAGAATCCATGAATTCACAAAAGGGAAAGAGGGCCAGCTCTTCTTTAATATTAATAGAATAATGCCAGCTATGTAGAAGGAATGATATAATTAGAAAAGTGTCATTTTGCAAACACAATAATAATGGATTTGGATAGTGATTATCACTGATGCACAGTTGGTTGGTTTGTTTGTTTTTTAAGACAGAGCCTCAAGCTGTCACCCTGGGTAGAGTGCCATGGCGTCACAGATCACAGCAACCTCCAACTCCTGGGCTTAAGCGATTCTCTTGCCTCACTGATGCACAGTTGGGTAAAAACATGTTTTGAAAGCAGGATTTTCACTGATCTCAAAGCATCACCCCGGAGATTATTTATACTTATTATTGTTTCTTCTTGGACTTTTGTCTAAGATCAAATGTATTTACACATATTAATTAACAATGGAAAAAATAACTTTATAATGGAGAGCTCTAGAAGATATCACTTTGTAATCAAATGATCAAACTTAGCATTATGGGCCATCTGAAGTCATGAGGTAGGAAGAACACATCGTCTATTTATTAATAGTATTCTTCCTCAAAATGTTTTACCTGAATCTAATCATGAGGAAATAGACAAATCCGGATTGTGGGAGAATTTACAAAACAACCCTGTTAGACTCTTCAATGCATGAAAGACCAAGAAAAAGTAGACAAATGTTTTACACTAAAGGAAACAGAGACATAACGAGCAATGCCTGATCTCTGATCGGATCCTGGATCAAAACAAAACAGATTTAAAGATTATTATTAGATTCTGGCCAAGATGTAATAACAGGGACATTGCACCCCTGGCCAGAAACAACCAAAATACCAGATAAAAGAAACAAAACAACAGTTTTAAAGACACTGGACATCAGGCAATGAAGGACAGTGATCTCTGTAAGATGTGAAATAAATGAAGTGAGCCCCGTGGCTGCCCTAGCTTACTTCTTTGAGAGAGTTTCCAGGTCATGGTGCTAGGAAAGGAAACTGGTGGACTCTTCGATTAAGGAAATTGAGCTGAGAGTCTGGGAAAACCAAGGTGGCTAGAAGTCTCAAAGCAGAGTACTAGAGAGAAAAGAGGCACACAGAACATGAACTCAGGAGACACACAGAGGGAGCTCTTGAGTGTTCAGCAAAGTACTGATTGGTGCACGTGTATGAGGAAACTACTTGAGGCTAGGAAAAGAACCACCCAAAAGTATCAGAAAACAATTAGATGTTGCTCAAGATTAGGAAGACTGCCTGTTAGCATAAGCTAGATAGGACAATCTCATGATCCATGGGGCAACACGTACCAAGATCCAATAGAAAATTACCAAACATGAAAAGAAGCAAGAAAATATGACCCATAGTAAAGAAACAAAGCAATCAATAAGAACCAACTCAGAACCTACATGGATAGAATGAGCAGGCAAGGACATTAAAATCGTTATTTCAAAAACTTAAAACTTCCCAAAATGAAACACAAGGAGAAACAAAATAAAACATGAATAGAGCATGAATGAGCTATGCAACAATATTCTGGGCCATAAAACAAATTTGAATAAATTCAAAAGAATTCAAGTCATTCAATATGTGTTCTCTGATCATAATGAAATTAAATTAGAAACCAACAGAAAGATCTGAAAAATCGCCAAATATTTGGAAACTAAACAACACCTACGGTTTTCTTTCCTTTTCTTCCTTTATTTTTCTTTTTGAGACAGGGTCTCACTCACACAGGCTAGTGTGTGGTGGCATCTTTATAGCTTGCCGTAACCTCAAATTACAAATTACAAAACCTGTGCTGTAACCTCAAATTACAAATTACAAAACCTGGGCTCAAATACTTTTAACAGCATGAAAAGACAGGCCAGGCACAGTGGCTCACGCCTGTAATCCTAGCACTCTGGGAGGACAAGGTGAGTGGATCGCTTGAGCTCAGGAGTTTAAAACCAGCTTGGGCAAGAGCAAGACCCCGTCTTTACTAAAAGTGGAAAAAGTAGGTGGGTATGGTGGTGGGTACAAAGCTACTTGGGAGGCTGAGGCAAGAGGATCAGCAGATCCTTATATTTCAGTTTTCTGGTTTTGAGCCCAGGAGTTTGAGGTTGCTATGATTTATAACACCATGGCAATCAACCCAGGGTGACAGTGTGAGACTCCTGTCTCAATACATACATACATACATACATACATACATACATACATACATACATACATACATACATACGCACATACATGAAATTTAAAAAGAATGAAAAGACAAACCACAACCTGAGAAAAGAGAAAAGATAGTTACTAAACACATACCTGAAAGACTTGTATCTAGAGTATAAAAAGTACTCTAAAAACTGAACAAGAAGACAAATATCAATTAAACTACAGGATCGGATTTGAACAGATAATTCAGTACAGAAGATATTTACACATGAATAGATATTCAACAGCATTAACTATTACAGAAATGCAAATTAAAACCACAATGAGATTCCACTATACATCTACTAGTAGATTTTTCAAGAAAACTGAAATAAGGATCCGCTGAATACCTGTAGCAACTGCAACTTTCACATTGCTGGTGGGAATACAAAATAGTACAGCCACTTTAGGAAAGAAGTTAGCAGTTTCTTAAAAAGTTAAATATGTACTTAGGATGTGATACAGTAGTCCCACCCTAGGTACTTACCTGAAAGAAATGAAAACGTATGTTCACACAAAGACATGAGTATGAGTGTTCTTAGCAGTTTTCATAATTGCCAAAAAAATGAAAACAACCCAATTGTTCATAAATTGGTGAAAGGATAAGCTGATATAGCCATACGACACTGTCCCTTGCTATCTGTGGGGAACTGGTTCCAGGACTCTGCAGATACCAAAATCTGTGAATGCTATAATATTTGCATATAATCTCTAGTATACTTGAAATCATCTCTAGATTACTCTTAGAATATTATGTAATACAGTGTAAAGGCCATGTACATTGTTGCTATACTGTATTTTAACACATATTATTTTTTATAGTTTATTCTCTCCCCCACCCGCCCACCCCACACCAAATATTTACCATCTGTGCTTGGTTGAAGCTGTGAATGAGGAGAGAACTAACTGCACTGACAGATACAACAAGAATAGTAATATAATATCAAAACAATTATGCTAAGTGAAAGAAGCTTCACACAAAAGGTTACATACTACATCTGATTTCATTTCTAAGACAGTCGGGAAAAGGCAAAACTATGGGGATGTAAATCAGATTGTGGTTGCCAGGGGCTGATGGTGGGAGGAGGGGACCGACTGCAGAGGAACATGAGAGGCTTTTTTTAGGGCACCAGAAACATTCTATTTGGGGAATGTGATGGTGGTTACATAATTACACATTTGTGAAAATTCATTGATTGCTGCACCTAAAAAGAGTGAATTTTACTGCATAAAAATTATACCTCACAAAAACTGACTTAAGAAAATATAAACCTAACAAACGTACTAAGTGAAAATAAAGCTAAGAAAAAAATAACTTACAGTTTTTCCAACTCAAGAGTTGTCATGAGGATGTTCTCGACTGTTGTAAGTGGGGCTTGTGTTGTTCCCATGTCTCTGAAGGAGAAAGTCCGAAGAGTCAAGATATTAACCCCAATAGAAAAATTCTGTACTTAAAAACATATTGCAAGGACATGTCAGCACTTCAATTTTTGTTTCTATATAAAACAATCCAGCTCAAGAGTTTGTCATAGAAGATGATTACAGAGCTTTTACTGAAGAAATGTAATTATCTTCATTTGCAGCATCAAATTAATGACATGGAATAATGGAATGTATACACTTTTTAACATTTATCTTCCCATTTTCTTATTGGATTCACCTCTCAGGATTACTTTTTTTTTTTTTTTTTTTTTAAGGGGGAGGTGTTTTTTTTTTTTGCAGTTTTTGGCTGGGCTCGAACCCGCCACCTCCGGCATATGGGGCTGGCGCCCACTCCTTTGAGCCACAGGCACAGCCCTTTATTTTTTATTTTTAAAATAGAAGCATCTATTCTTTTTTGCTTTCTGGGATAAATGATATTCCTACATGCATCTATATATATTATATTTATATACATTCCTCAATACTACTGTTCTCTTTCCCTGCTGGCTGTCTTGCCCATTCATTACACATCCATTCTTAATCTCTTTTCTTTGCCAATAACCTTTTTTTAATAACCAGTTAAAGTTTAAATTATGACTTTTTAGCCTAAATTCAACATACTTAATCTTTGATGAAAATAAAAAATAACAGCAGAAATAATCTCATAATTCATGAGATGACCGCAATACTTACAGATATTTTAATGCTGGCAATTTATAAAGATATGAATCTTCAACAGTTGTCAGAGGATTACGATTGAGAATTCTGAAAAATGCAATTGAATTAAAAATACCTGCATTTCAATGTACA